>NC_083364.1:62662500-63262500 GCF_030254825.1 Meriones unguiculatus
GAATTGTTTGAAGTATTATGGCCTACTTATACCTGCAGAATTATTTCTGTGTCATGTATTTACATAAAGAATAAAGTCATACAAGTTTAGCAGAAAACATCCAACCAATAAGCCATCAAACCATAAAATATAAATAATGACACAAATGTTCTGGAATAAATTCGAAGGGCATTTGAAAGTATTAAAGCTTCATTTGAAAATAATACATTATGGCATTTTTTAAAATTTTCTGTTGTGTTTTAGGTCAATTAGTTTAAACAAGGTTTTTTCCTGGGTAAACTCAAAGACAAGTTTAATATTGGGACTGTATAATCAAGTGTGATTATGGAAAGGTAAGTTTTAAAAGTAAACTTTGCTCCCCTTCAATATAATTTTATCTTTAAAAGTTTTAATTTGAATTAGATTTTTTCTTTTAGGGAGAGTGATAAAGAAGAATCTCTGGTGTCATTATGAGGCAATTTTGGGAAATATAATATTTTAATCAGTATAACAAATGCATATTTTTAAATTCCTTTAACTAGGTATGGTATATTAAAAATAATCAGTTTCTCTTCATTTTGAGTACATAAATGATGAAAGTTAGAAAAATTCTATTTATGGTGTTAGTACAAGGTTGAATGCACTCATCACACTTCATTGGTTGCACATTTTATACTTAGGAAAAGTGTTAAGAGTCCTTTATATTGATTCACAGGCTAAGCAGTTTCATTTTTTTGTCTTCATACTTTGACCTACAACCCCTGCATCCATTAGGCACTACAATAGCAAGGTGTAGACACATCAACTACAAAGAAATAGAATGAAAATGACACTGTCTCCAGCTAGGGATGCATTAATAGACCCGAGAATTCAAACATAGAAAAGGCAATTTTTTTCCTGCTGGGAAGTGGAGTTCTCTGGAGAGCCATCTCAGACTGAAGAACATGATATGAAAATCAATAAAGGCCCTATTGTGCTACTGATGTGTCCGGTAAGTGTCATTTTATATCTTGATAGCGGATATCTAAAGGAAGTTAAAACTACTTTACTCATAGTAATTGGATGAATCGTCTTTCATCAGTGGTCTATATTGCTGTTCAGTGCAAAAATAAAATAATACTGCAGGGTCCAGTTGCAGAAGAGATCTCATGGAAATGAACGTGAGAATGTTGAGGCTTCCCACAGTTGTGTTAATGGGATCACTGATGCTTCCCACTCCCTGAATTCCTATACTTACATGTGAATTTAAGGAGCTAACTGTAAATACTGAGCTAAACGACAGGAATTGTGGTTGGGGAAACATCAAATTGGTTAACCAAGGACAGCAACTTAAAAGACAGCATTACAAAGGCCAGGAGGATTTGCTGAGCTTAAATAGCTAAATTGAATGATTTAATTTCATCAATATGTATTTCATTTGCCTGGAAGAAACTTCATGTTTGAGAAGTATCTATGTATTAATGTCAGGCGTCACTATTAACTGAAATAAATATTTTAGAATTCTATGACATTTATTTTTGCTTTCTGAAAGCAAACTAGGCAAAAACAAACTTGTCGATTTTGTTATTTTTTATGCAATAAATTAGATTATTTTTCTTAGAAAAAAAATCCCTCTTTATCTGTTTATTGACACAAATATGTGAATGACAGTCTGTCAAGAGATATTAGCTCTTGGAATTTGCGGTTTACATTTGAAATTGCATTTTTTTTTCTCTTCGCAGTTTTAGCCTATGCTGCCCAAATGTAATCTGGACCAATTAAGTTACATCTGCATATCTTTATAATTTTTAAATGTATGGATTTCAGTGCTTACTTAATCAAAATTAGTTTTGGCATCCATTAATGTAAAATTACATGTTCAATGTATAGTAACTTACACAAAAATATTTAAACAATAACTATGGACTTATTACATTCAGTCCCGTAAGATATGTGCACAATCTCAAAGATAGCAATGTTATGGTAAAGCCTACAGATGGTGGAAAATAAGGAAACCAAGAATTACTAGTAAAGAAATAGAGATTTTAGTATTTTCACAAGATACTTAAGCACTATAATTTCCAATTTTTATCTCAGCATGATATTTATTTCAAAGCCTGGCCTATCTCAATCATCTTAGCATTTCCCTTTAAACAGTATCTTTATCTTCATGGGTATAGTTATTTTTTTAAACTTTGATACAATAAAGACCTTTTATTCAATAACCACTTCCAAAATAGATAGCATATTTCTAAACTCAACAGTAACAAAAAACAACTGGTTAAGAAAAATCAGGGTGTACCACAATTTCTGCATCCATTCTTCAGTTGAGGGGCATCTGGGTTGTTTCCAGCTTCTGGCTATTACAAATAAAGCTGCTACAAACATGGTTGAACAAATGTCCTTTTTGTGTACTTGAGCCTCTTTTGGATGTATGCCTAGGAGTGGTATGGCTGGATCTTGGGGGAGCGCTATTCCTAGTTGTCTGAGAAAGTGCCAGATTGATTTCCAGAGTTTGTACAAGTTTACATTCCCACCAGCAGTGGAGAAGGGTTCCCCTTTCTCCACAACCTCTCCAACATGTGTTGTCACTTGAGTTTTTGATCTTGGCCATTCTGATGGGTGTAAGGTGAAATCTCAGGGTTGTTTTGATTTGCCTTTCTCTAATGGCTAATGAGGTTGAGCATTTCTTTAAGTGCTTCTCTGCCATTCGGTATTCCTCTACAGAGAATTCTCTATTTAGCTCTGTTCCCCATTTTTTAAGTGGATTACTTGGTTTGCTGCTTTTCAGCTTCTTTAGTTCTTTATATACTCAGCAATGAAAAATAAGGAAATCATGAAATTTGCAGGTAAATTGTGGGACCTGGAAAGGATCATCCTGAGTGAGTTGTCCCAGAAGCAAAAAGACACACATGGTATATACTCACTCATATAGACATACAACATAGGACAAACCCACTAAAACCTGTGCATCTAAAGAAACTAAGCAAGAGAGAGGACACTAACTAAAATGTCCAATCCCCATCCGTAAAGTCAAAGAGGATGGACATCAGAAGAAGAAGAAAACAGGAAACAACCTAGGAACCTGCTACAGAGGGCTTCTGAAAGCCTCTGCCCTGCAGACTATCAAAGCAGATGCTGAGCCTGATGGCCAACTGTTGGGCAGAGTGAATGGAATTTTATGTAAAAAGTGGGAAATAGTAAGATCTGGAGAGGACAAGGTCTCCACAAGGAGGGCAACAGAACAAGAAAATTTGAACACAGGGAACTTCCCAGAGCCTCATACTCCAACCAAGGACTATTCATGGAGATAACCTAGAACCCGTGCACAGATGTAGCCCAGGAAAGTTCAGTGTCCAAGTGGGTTACATAGTAATGTGAAGAGGGACTGCCTCTGACATAATCTGATTGGCCTGCTCTTTGACCACCTCCCCCTGAGGGGGGAGCAGCCTTACCAGGCCACAGTAGAGGACAATTCAGCCACTTTTGATGAGAACTAATAGACTAAGATCAGAAAAGAGAGGAGAACCTCCCCTATCAGTGGACTTGGGGAGGGGCATGCATGCAGAAAGGGGAGGGAGGTTGGGATTGAAAGGGGAGGAGGGAGGGGCTTATGGGGGGATACAAAATGAATAAAGTATAATTAATAAATAAAAAAATGAAAAAAAAAGAAAAATCAGGGGAGACTTAGTAATTTCTCAATAAACATAGCAATAAAGAACCTCAAATAGCATTAAGGAGCATTGGGTAAATGAGAAATCAAAGTTATATATCTTCCACCACTAAGATAGCTTGCATCATCCACAGCCAAGAAGCCAACTGACAATAACAAGGGAGGCCAGGACTAGTGTCCATCAGCCCTGGAGTGTTGGCAGTGATAGAAATGATATAACTTCTATAGATGAAGTAATGAGAGAAAGGATAGATGGCCTGTGATAGGGTTCAACAAGGGTAATAGTGAGAAAATTGTTTTAAGTATAGTATCACAAATAGATGCATGTTTGTTGATTTGCTCAGAATTTTATAGGCACTTCTGCTAAGTTTAAAGTAGTCAAAACAGAGACACTGGGGATAGAAGGTTGGTTTCTAATAACACTGGGGAAAAATAATTGTAAATATTATTTTCATGTTACTAAAATTTTATTCACTTTTCATACAATATATTTGGATCATGTTTTTTGTTTTTTTTTTCCCCAGCCCCTACCCCTCCTTTATCTTCCTAATCACTTAACACTCAATTTCATTCTTTCTCTCTCTATCTCTAGCTCTCTCTCTCCCAAAAAATAAACATAAAACCCAAAGAAACTTCAAGGTTTTCTGGTTAATTCTGGAAGGTAAAAGAGTTCTGGGGAAAATGTTGAAGATAGTTGGGAAACAATTATTGGCTTTGTGTCTGGAGAGATGGCTTAGCTGATAAGAGCACTTGCTGGTTTTGAAGAGGACCCAGGTTCCCATTTCAGCATCTGCATTGTGGCTTAAAACCCATTGTAATTCCAGTTCCAGTGGATAACCTCATATAACCTCTTTGGCACTATATTCGTATACATTAGAGAAAGCACTGACATAGAGCTAAACAAAATACTCAACCACATAAAACTAAATTAAAAAAAAATCTACTTTGCTGTTTTTTTTTTTTTTGCTTTTGCGTTTTAACTGTTTTTTGTTCATTATTATCAGTAATATAGCTGAATTCTATAAGTCAACTTTGAGAGGCTATAAAATATACAAAATCATGGTTTTGCATTGTGCTGAAAGAGGAATACGTTGCTAGCTTATTGATTGATTATACCATGCTAATTTGCCATTGATTTTTTTCTAAATTCCAAGTTTAAAAATAAGAGAAAATATGCATACACATGATTGCAAACCCCAGAATGACACATAGAATTCACTAGAGTTAAGGTGTGTGAAATAATTTTTCAGTATCACACTGTCAAGACTTGTTCATCTACCTTAGTAACTCTGTGGCAACAGCAAAGAATTCTGCACGAATTTCAAGAAAATAACTTATTTCCATGGCAAACTTCATAGTGCCTGCAATATAACCACTATATAACTATACCAGAAAGGCATGTATACATATATATGTATATATATATGTATATGTATATGTATATATATATATACACACACACAATCATAATATATTGTCTCTTAGCCTGTGTCTCTATTTTACCTAGAGATGATACTCCTGAAATAAACTTTAGAACATATGCATTGGCTTCTTCTATTTCTTTTTTTTTCTTTTTATTATTATTGTTATTATCACTTATTACAATTTATTCAATTTGTATCCCAGCTGTGGCTCCTTCCCTTGTCTCCTCCCAAACTCGCCCTCCCTCTCTCTTCTCCCCCTATGCATCTCCCATAGTCCACTGATAGGGAAGGTCCTCCTCCCCTTCTATTTGACCCTACCCTATCATGATTCATCAGGACTAGTTGCATTGTCTTCTTCTGTGGTCTGGCAAGGCTACATCCCTCAGGGGGAGGTGACCAGAGAGCCTGCCACTGAGTTCATGCCAGAGAAAGTCCCTGTTCCCTTAACTAGGGACCCCACTTGGAGACTGAGCCAATGGGCTACTTCTGAGCCAGGGTTTTAGGTCCTCTCCATACCTTGTCTGGACAATGCAGGGAAAGGTCCTCTATTTCATTTAGAAGTATGGCTACCATGCTTTCAATTTCATGACATACCTAGTTTTACAAGAAGCAAATACACAAGGAAAATTCATCACCCCTATTCACATTTACAAAAAGAAAATGCATGTAATTTCAAAGTTACCAGAAAAAAAAAAACACGAGAAGCAATATATTACAGAGAGGAACTTAATTTATTTGTAACACTTGTGCTTAAATGTGAAGGTAGATCATATTTGACTCTGAAAAGGACAACAGTTCATGGAATGGATAATAAATATTTCAAGTATTATTGAAGTACATTTTACAACAATTGAAAAAACCTGAAATCTGTATATATCTAGAAAAGATGGCTATATAGGGTCGATTTAATCTTGAGGAACAACTGAAATGCAGGCACCAGATACATTTAAATGGAATATATTACAGAGCTACTTAACGAAATAAGGTTAATTCTTTGGAAAATAATTACCTTATGCATGTAGGCATTTGACTGTGAGAAAGGAGAGATTAAATTTTGTGAATATTCTAATAATACAGTGTTCATTATATAGAAGCCTCTACTCATGAAAAGCATACGATATCAGAAGTGACATAAGATTTAAAATGTGTAATTAAATATTGAGATTATATATATATATATATATATATATATATATATATATATACTCTTTGACATACTCTCTATCTAGGAATGTAAGTCAAGGCTGATTGCTGCATGGGCTGCAAGAGCTGGGTGGTCAGGCCTGGAACCTCAGCCATGCCATGCAATACCATAAAGGGCAAAGAGGAAAAGGAGAGCCTGGGCCAGGTGGCCACTGGAGGCTGCAGCTGCCCCGATAGGAGACCAGGCACTCAGGAGCTGAAGGAACAAAGCAACCAGCTATTTATCAGTTGCAAGTATTCAAAGGGAGCAGTCGGTTACAGCCTCTTCATTTCCAATGTCCCACCCGTGGCAGTGCACTACACCTGTGCTATCTGAAGCTTCATCAGGCAGAACAGGCTTTTGTTGACAGCAGGAGAGCCCTGGAGCTAGCTGGGCAGTAGTCTGTAAAGGAACACTGCTTCCTCAAGCAGTGCCTGCTCATGATGGAGAGTTTTGATGAGGACAATGTAAATGTGCTGCCAGCCTATAGACTGGTCAAACAATAGCGAGTCATTATAAGGAATGATATCCTCAGTGCTCTTCTCAGTACTAAGAAGCTCTGGGAAAAGTATTGAGGAATGGTGCACCATGGGAGAGGGCTGCTCTCCTAGCTCACCAAGCTTATTTCTACTGAGCATGTGATGTACTGGAAAAGCATAAACAGAACCACAAGGATAATGATGATGATACCCATCAGGCCTGCATAGAGTCCAAGCACAATAAATACTTGGCAGACATGAATGAGCTCTTCTCTCAGTGAGACAAGAAGTAAGGAAGATATTCTTGGCTATTTGCATAGGAAGATCAGCTTTGAGCTGATGCAGGAAGCCTGTATCACATCGAGTTATATCAACTCTGACCAGAGCGACACTGAAGAGCCCCTGCAGCATGTGTGGGCCACTTTGGCCCTGTGAATGGGAGCCCTCTGACACAGGAACAGCTCATTGCAAACGAGCCATGAAGGACATCACTGACGCCTTCATCTCTGAGAATGGCTGGGTAGTAGATTTTGCATTGTACAATGACTGAAGAAGGTCTGGAGACAGAAGCTTCAGGGCATATATATATATATATATATATATATATATGTGTGTGT
The DNA here is from genome assembly GCF_030254825.1 of Meriones unguiculatus. Taxonomy (NCBI): domain Eukaryota; kingdom Metazoa; phylum Chordata; class Mammalia; order Rodentia; family Muridae; genus Meriones; species Meriones unguiculatus. Next base: position 62,669,835 of record NC_083364.1, read on the forward strand.
GTGTGTGTGTGTGTGTGTGTGTGTGTGTGTTTCTGGGCCTTCCCAGGTCTGTCCTACTGAGTGGTCCTGAGCTACCTTCCTTCTCAGCACACCTGCTGCTTGTCCATATGCCTTTCCTGTCCCACCTTCTGGGCTGCAAAGTGTGTAAGGATGGGCTGAGGTTGCTTTTGCTGACACTGTCCTGTAAAAATGTCTGTTAGAACAAACAAACAAATGATAAAATATAAATAAAGATAAAAACAAAACAAATAATAAACAATAAGTAATAAAACATGTAAAGGAACACATAAGAAAGTTTAAATTTATAAATAATATGGCAGAAAAATACATATAACTATAAACATTATTTGGGATATTTTACAGTTATCAAAATCTTTAAAATAATACAAGAAGTACATGTGTGTTTATACTAAAGGACTAATAATAAAATGTCTACAAAATATTAGCATGTAAATAATACCATCCTCAAAAATAAATGAGATTCCAAGGTAGATATATATATCATTAAAAGACACAGAACATGCATTTTAAAATTTGTGTATTATCTTTTTTGAAGGTTTAGTTTTGTTTATGTGCATTTTTTGTATGCTCCTGTATGCTGATGCCTGTGGAGGCCACAGTGGGTAACTGGGCCCCTTGGAGATGGGAAAAGAGGTGATTGTGAAACACCCGATGTGGGTGCTAGTTTCCCTGTGAGTTCTGCAAATGCTAATAACCACTGAATCGTCAGTACAGCACCAGTGTTAATATTTCCTAAGTTAGCTTTTCTGTATGTGAAGCACTAATCAGAAATCATTAATTTTCAAACTGGACATACTGAATCATTCAGAAAGGAGAGAACTTTTACATTTAGCTTATAACCTATAAACTAACCAGAGAATGAATTAAGCACTTTCAAGTTTCATCACTAAACACTAAAGCAAGAAAACGCAGGAAAGCCCAGAGACACACATCTAAGTTGAGCACAACTATATAACAGACCAATGCCTGACCCAACCCCAAACCAATGCCATGGGAAAGAACTAACCCCTGACACTATTAACAATACTCTGCTATGCATGCAGACAGGAGTCAAGCTGGGTTTCCTCAGAGAGGCTTCACCGAGCAGTGCCTCTAAACAGCTGCTAAGACTCACAGACAAACATTCGGCAAGGCATAGGGAGCCTTGTGGAAAAGTGGGGGAAAGAGAAAAGAACTTGAAAGTGATAGGAGCTTCACAAGAAGACCAACAGAGCCAACTAACCAGAGCCAAGACAGGCTTGCTGATAGTGAAGGACCAACCAAGGACCTTGTGTGGACTGGACCAAGGTTCCCTACAGATATGTAACTGATGGGCACCTCATGTCTCATGTGGGTCTCCTAAAAAGGGGAGTAGGGGTTCTCTCTGACTTGGACTCTCTTTCCAGCTTTTCAATTACTTCCCCCTGGAAGGACTGCCTTCCCAGGCCCAAGGCAAGAGGACATACTCAGCTCAGATATGACTTGATGAGCTCTGGTGAATGGGAAGGGGCTTCCCTTTGCTGTGGAATAGGGCAGAGGCATGGCGAAGAGGGAGGGTTACTGGGAGTTGAGGATGGATGGGGCTAAGACTAGGATGTAAAGTGAATAAACAAATTAATTAATTTCTGAGAAGACAATCAGCATTAATTAGCTATATATATATATATATATATATATATATATATATGTATATATATATATGTATATATATATATATCTTTTTTTTTTTCAATGCAGTTTATTCAGGAACATTGAACAATCCTCGGACCCCGGGGAAAGCCAGCCCACAGCTTAAATAGCCTCTGGGTAGCCAACCCAGGCGTGCCACGGGGGCAATGCAGATAGGTCCACAGACATGGAAGCAAGCCAGATCCTCGGCCTTAGCCAAATGTGGAGTTGTTCGTGACAGAGAGCACTCACCATCGGGAGGGTGGAAGGCGGAAACCAGCTCCATCTTTAAGGCATAGCATTCCGCAGCTCTCTACAGTTCCCCCTTTTTGTTTTAGACGCATCAGGCAAGAGTAGAGGTCTGATCTCTGATATTAGAAATAAATTGGGACTTTGTACAGATGTTCATTTAGGTGTCATCCACCCAAAGAGCATCAGACCCGTCCGATACCTTTTTCTCAGAGGCGGGACCTGGGGCATCAACCCGCATGCAATCAGACATGCTCTTCTCTGGGTCCAAAGCGGCTGACCCTGAGTGCAGTGCTTAGCCTCGCATCCTGAGCGTATCATTTTAGCTTTTTATGGTATCCAACCATGCTTGGGGAGAATGTCCTGCTTCAATGGCTGTAAAGGCCTGAATGATCATGGCTGCATCACACTGTTGTGAGACTCTAATCTTGCATATATATATATATCTTAAGCACTACTCAAGTGTTTCTTTTTATTTTAATTTTATTTTTTCATAATTCATTACATATCATGATTGAAGCCCCCTTCCTCAACTACTCCCATTCTCACTCTCCTTTCCTCTTCCCCCCATCCCTTTGCCCTAGTCCACTAAAAGTTGGAGTTCTCCTTCTCTGCCATCTGCCCATAGCTTGTTAAGTTTCATCAGTACTGCCTGAATCCTCTCGCTCTGTGGCCTGGCAAGACTGCATCACCAGAGACAAGTGACCAAAGAGCAGCCAATCAAGTTTATGACAGAGGCTGCCTCTGCTCCCCTTATTCGGAGACCCACTTGGAGACTGAGCTGCCAATCAGCTACCTAAGCAATAGGTGATTTTAGTCACAGGCATATGTTTGTAGGACTCCACACTTTTCTCAACAGAATGACTCAATGCATGATGTTCTGTTAATATAATAGCATAATTTATGTCTCACTCTGGCATAATCTTTACTTTCAAGTAGGTAGGGCAGACATTAATGTTAACCTGCAAACCAGGGAAAACACATTTCATGATTAATTAGTCACTTTTACAGTCTCAGTAAAATACTGAGGGTGATATAATGACTGACAGTAGAGATAAACATGGGTGTGCATAAATTTTCTCTCACTTGATTTAAAGACTTAAGCTGAACAATTAACATCAAATTGAATATTATAGTAATATATGTGTCCATCACTCTCTTAGCCAGTGCAGCAGCACCATATCCTGAATGAGCAATGATATTGCTTAATTAAGTTTGACTTTCTTTAGTAAAAATAATCATGTACTCTCTTCATACTGAAAGGTTGGAGCTGGTGACAAGGAATACCAGTTTTGTAGTATTGAATACATATATATTTCTTTGTTGGCTACAAGTTGTATTGACATACTTTCATGATTACTCTGAGCTATGTAAGAATTTTGACAATGACTGCGTGGTAAGAATTGTTCTATTTTACCAATAAAGACTCAGGAGCCAGATTCTGGGATGAAAACCTGCTAGCTCAGAGAGGCAGAGAAAATAACTAACCTTTCTCTCAGCTTAGGTCTGGAAGGGAAAAAAGCCAAAAGGCTCACTAGAGCAGCTGACAGGCCATGAGCAAAGGCCAGAAAACAAAAACAATAACAAAAACCATGACAAAGGTTTACTATTACCAGCTAATAGTTCCTAAAGCAGGGAGCTGAGGAGCTGAAACCTAAACTAAACTCAGAGCTTTCTTCTCCATGCTCTCTTAAATACCCTTTAAGTCATAGTCCCTCCTAGTCTTTACTTATTTTTATTTTTTATATTAATTACAGTTTGTTTATTTTGCATCTCATCTGTAGCCCCCTCTCTCATTCCCTCCCAATCCCACTCTCTCTTCCTCATCTCCTCCCATGCCTCTCTCAAAGTCCACTGATAGGGGAAGTCCTCCTCCCCTTCCATCTGACCCTAGCTTATTGGCTGCATTGTCTTCCTCTGTTGGCTGGCAAGGCTGCTGGAGGGGAGGTGGTCAAAGAGCCAGCCACTGAGTTCATGTCAGAGACAGTCCCTGTTCCACTTGGACACTGAGCTGCCATGGGCTATATCTGAGCAGGGGTTCTAGTGTAAACCCATGAATGGTCCTTGGCTGGAGTATTAGTCTCAGAAAAGACCCCTGGGCCCAGATTTTGTTTTTCTTTATTCCCCTTCAGCTGTGTGGTTTGTTTATTCTCTGCTTCTTGACCTAGTGTTAACTTTATTAAATCTAAAAGGTGTGTGCTAGGGCTTAGTGCACCACTCAATAGTCACCAGTTAACAATAAATAGAAAGTTCTTGGATTGTGTGATAGTGCTTTAACACAGCAAAATAACAGGGTTTTACAGTTTACAGTTTTGGGGTTCACAGTGCCTTCAAATATCCTTCAACAGCTGGAAACATTGTCTTATTTGCTTCATCCAGTATTTTAAAATTTCAAGCAATTTTAGCAATCATTTACACATGACAAAAATTAATTCCAAAATTTTCTTATTAAGTGTTTTATATTTTACATGCATAGATAAAAAAAATAGCATGAAAGTAGGGCATGATGATTCACACCTGTAATTTCAGATCCTTGGAAACAGATGAAGGTGGAGCCCAGTGAGGTAAAATCTTACATAGCAAATTTTATGCCAGTCATGGCTACATGGTGAGACCCTGCCTCAAAACAACTTTCACAGCAACACCAAATATAAAACTTAGCAATGAATTAAAACTATCACCTATTTACATTTTCAGGTTTTACTTAGAATAATACATAATTTAAAAATATTTTTACACATATGTCTGTTAAATGAGTATGTACGCATGCACACCTTGTATATCCAATGACCATAGGACATAGAATAGGGCCTCAGATATCATCGAAATGGATTGACAGACAGCTGTGAACAGGCATGAGAAGGTCTAGAGTTGAATTCTGGTCATTTGGAAAAATAGCAAGTCTTCCTAGGTGGAGAGGAATGTCTCTAGCTCCATAGCTTATTTTTAGAAAATCTTTATTGATATTGTATAATATTCATGTAAAAGTAAAGTGAACATATTTAGTGGGAAACAAAAACTTCAGTAATAATCATGTTCCTGTAATCTTTCAACACCACCAGGGACACACACACACAAGTGTGTGTGTGTGTGTGTGTGTGTGCGTTTGTATCATATTTAATTAATAAATCTTTGTTCAGTAAGTTCTGTAATTACACTTCAGAACAAATCAACAAGAGACAAATCATACCTGGTAGTAGAAACCTAGGTAACTACCCACCACTAGTGACTTCGCAGTTTTGGGAGGAGAATAAATAACAGTCTGCAAACATTTCTCCTTAAACCCACAGATAATTATAGTCTTCATCCCTCACCAAGGATGCTTTGGTTTACAACAGAGTCCACTACAGAAAACTACAGCCAGTCAGACTTACAGAGCCTAATCTCATTAGATCTAGCTGCAAAACATTGCAATAACTAAAGTTCCAGAAACAGTATGCAAGAGAGGACAAAAATACTGTAAAGGCCACAAGGTAAGGCAGTTTTTGTGAGATTATACTTCACAATAATGTCAGCAGCTACATCCATAAACTCTCACCAAAAATACCAGAAAAACAGGTGGTAAGCATGGACAACATCAACACACATGGCAAAGTGGATGGGGAAACTCTTCAAGGTTTCAACCCTACAAAAAGTCATACCATACTGGCAAGTGTGGAGAGTTAGGACGGAAAGAGGTGGCCTTCCCCTGGGAAGACTGTATCAAGTGATTTTTCCAGTGCCTGATGGGCATCCCTGAAAATATACACAGAATTAACATTATATACAGCAAACATGTATGTGTGTGTGTGTGTGTGTGTGTACTTTCACAAACATGCATTAAACAAAAATTAGTCAGAAAAACAGAATATGAATTTAAAGGATAGCAGGGAGGGTTATATGGGAGGGCTTGAAGGGAGGAAAGGGAAGGGAGAAACCCTGTAATTAAATTATAGTCTCCAAAATCAAAGAGTAAGAGTAAGTAAACAAGTAAAAAGTGTTTTGATTTGAGACTTTGGATACCCCCCAAAATTTAGATGAATAATTCTGTCTAATAATTGGAATATCATATAACATAAAATATGGCTTTTGTAATTTGTTACCAAAAAAATGTTGCTTTGTAAAGACATATAATTTACCTTTTTTTTTTTTCAACATGGTTTCTCTGTATAACTTAGGCTGTCCTGGGCTCACTTTGTAGACTAGGCTGGCCTCAAACTCACAGAGATCCACCTGCCTCTGCCTTCCTGAGTGCTGAGATTAAAGGAGTGTGCCACCATGCCTGGCTATAATTAAATTATGAAATGGTAACAATTGTATGCCATCTGATGGTTTGGATAAGAAGAGTCCTGAGAGTCATGTTTGTTCGAATGCTTTGTCTTCAGGGTGTGGAACTACTTTATAAATATTAAGATGTGTGGCTTTGTTGAGATAGGGGTGGTGTTGTGGCAAGTGTGTCCCTGGGGTAGGGCTTTCAAGGTTTGGGCGTCCAGGCTAGGCCAGGAGCCAGTCTCTTTTCCTCCTGCAGGTGGATTCAGATGTAGGAGTCTCAGCTCCTTCTCCAGCACCATGTCTACCTGCACACTCTCATGTTCCTTGCCATGATGATAATGGATAATATACCTCCGAACCTATAAAAACATCTTCATATTTCAATAGTTTAAAGTTGACTTATTTTTTGTGATTACAAAAGGGGAGGAGGACCACCTCTATCAGTGAACTTGGAGAGGGGCATGGTAGGAGATGAAGGAGGGAGGGTGGGATTGGGACGGAATGAGGGAGGGGGCTACGGCTGGGATAAAAAGCAAATAAACTGTAATTAATATAAAAAATAAAAAAATAAAATTAAAGAAATAATAATATGCCTACATCATTTTATATTTCTGTCTCCTTATTCAAAACCTTCTATATAAAAAGTCATGGATTTTTTCATCAATTATTGTAATATACTGTATTTTTCCCTGTATGTAGTTTTGCTTCTAATTGTATTTATAAATAATATATTTACTTCATATTAATTTTTTTTTACTTTATTAGCTTGTAAAAATGAGGGTTTAACTAAGGCTCTTATATGAGTAAAGTAAGCATTACACCAGCGAGTTTTTCCCAGCTCCCAAGTGTTATGTTAATCTCTACAGTATGAAAAATATGTTTATAGCCTTTGTAGGTCATCTTTTTCAAAAATGCATTATGATACCATTACGCTATGCTTTCCTGTTCTTTTAAAAGTGCATTAAGGAGCTTTTTATGTCCTGCTTACAGTTTATAAACAACCCTGTTTGCAAATACAGTTTTAAGTTAATGAGCTTGTTTAGAAATTACTGTTGCTTGATGAATAAAAGCCTTGAATGACGTCTGAACTCTGTTATTTGGGGTAGGTTTTCTCAGAAGATACAGTTGTGGCATAGGTTCAACAGCCTTTTCCATCCATTTCCAGTGTGTGAAGGATATTATCTGGAGTCATGACTTGAAGAGAATGAGCATATTTTAAAATGTAGTTACTATTCATCCTCTTGGTGACAGCTGAACTTTTGCTAAGGTTGCTTGGAAATGTTGTTTTTTGAAGTTCATGAGGAGAGAATGATTAATTCACTCATCCAGCAAAGCAGAAAATTAGGGTCCCCGGGATGGTAGATCGGCAGACTAGAAACCCCTGCTCCACCACCATCAGAGTAGGTGGTATCGACATAGGAAGATGTACTGTGTTATTTGAATGTGACTGATATGTGATTCCTCATCAATATTTTCATCATCTTAGTTTACTGCCCATAGCTACAGCATTTCTCTTTTTTTTTTTTTTTTTTTTTTTTTTTACCTTCCAATCCCTTCCATGTATGTCCCTGTGCTCATTCTGAGCTGCTATGGGTTATATCTGTGCATGGGTTCTAGGTTATCCTTAGACATCATCCTTAGATGGAGTATCAGTCTCAGAAAAAACACCTTTGCCCAAATTTTTTGGTTCTGTTGGTCTCCTTGTGGAGCTCCTGTCTTCTCCAGGTCTTTTTATCTTCCATTTCTTTCATAAGATTCTGTATACTCTGTCCAAAGTTTGGTTATGAGTCTCAGCATCTGCTTCAATACCCTGTTGGGTAGAGTCATTGAGAGGCCCTCTGTGCTAGGCCTGTCTTGTTGTGTGTTTTCTCCCTCTTCTGATGTCCATCCCCTTTCCCTTTCTGAGTCAGGATTGATCATCTTACCCAGGGTCGTCCTCCTTGCTTAGCTTCTTTAGTTATACAGATTTTAGCATGTTTATCCTATATCCTATATTATATTATATATCCTACATACTATAGGAATATCTTCCATTTGCATGCAAACTCAGCAATTAAAAACAAGGAAAAGCCAAATAATTTTTAACAAACAACACAAAAATCAACTTTTAATTAATTAATTGACAATAATATTAGACAATTAGGAATAGTGCTTCCTCAAGATCCACCTATATCACTCCTAAGCAAAAGGTGCTCAAGCACACAATTGACATTAATTGACATTAATATTAGTTAATTAACATTAATTAATTGACATTAATATTAGACAATTAGGAATAGTGCTTCCTCAAGATTCAGCTATACCACCCCTAAGCAAAAGGTGCTCAAGTACACAAGGACATTTGCTCAACCGTGTTTGTAGCAGCTTTATTCATAATAGCCAGAACCAGGAAACAACCCAGTTGTCCCTCAACAGAGGAATGGATACAGAAATTGTGGTACATTTACACAATGGAATACTACTCAGCCATTTAAAAAAACAAGGAAATCATGAAATTTGCAGGCAAATGGTAGGACCTAGAAAAGATCATCCTGGGTGAGTTATCCCCAAAGCAGAAAGACACACAGGGTATATATTCACTTATAAGTGGATACTAGACCTATAAGATAAGATAACATACTAAAGTCTGTACACCTAAAGAACCTAAACAAGAAGAAGGACCCACGGTAAGAAGATCAAGTCCAACTTAGAAAAACAAATTGGAAGGACATTGGAAGTAGGAGAAAACAAGAAGCAGGACAGGAGCCTACCACTGAGGGCCTCTGAAAGATTCTACCTAGCAGAGTATCAAAATAGATGCTGAGACTCATAACCTAACCTTGGGCAGAGTGCAGGGAATCATATGAATGAATAGAGAGTTAGTAAGACCTGGATAGAACAGGAGCTCAACAAGTACCAAATATATGTGGGCACAGGGGCTTGTCGGAGACTGATTCTCCAACCATGGACGTATCCAATCATGTATGGATATAACCTGATTGGACGTAGCCCATAACAGCTCAGTATCCAAGTGGCTTCCCTAGTAAGAGGAACAGGGACTGTTTCTGGCATGAACTCTATGGCTAGCTCTTTGACCTCCTCCCACCCCTGTGTGGGGAGCAGCCTAGCTAGACCACAGAGGAGGACATTGCAGCCAGTCCTGATGAGACCTGATAAGCTAGGGTCAGATGGAAGGGGAGGAGGCCCTCCCCTATAAGTGGACCTAGAGAGGGGCATGGGAGGAGATGAGGGAGGAAGGGTGGGGTTGGGAGGGAATGAGGGAGGGTACTACAGCTGGGATACAAAGTAAATAAACTGTAATTAATATAAAAAAATAAAAAGGAAAAAACTAAAAAAAAATAAGCTTTGAAATCTTTTGTTTTTGAAATAATTAGTGGACATCAATACTGTGACTTGAAATCTCTTGTCTTTTGCTTTTGTAATCACTTTAATTGTAAAATAATATAATATCACTGTCTTAACAAATAAGTGGATATTAGCCTTATAATACAGGTTAAACATATTTAAATCTACACATCTAAAGAAGATAATCATCAAGGAGGACCCTAGGGAAGATTCTCATTCAAAAGTGCAAACAGGATAGACACTGGAAACAATAGAAGAGAGGGAACAGGATGAAACCCTACCACAGATGTCCTCTAAGAGACTCCTACCAGCAGGGGATCTAAACCTGCTTTTTGATCACTTCTCCAGATGGGATTGTACTACCAGGCTACAGGAAATGAAGATAAATTCAGTCTTCATGTCAATAGATGAGCTGGGGAGTCTTGGTAGTGGGGAGCTCCCATAATCTGTAGAGTAAGAGTGGTGTGATACGGGTGGAAGAGTGGGACTGGAAGGACAGGAGGCAGGGGCCTATGGCCGATATATAAAATGAACTAATTAAAAAAATGAAAAAATATCAATAATTTAAATTTTGATTGATTATTTTTTTTTCAATGCAGTTTATTCAGGAACCTTGAACAATCATCTGACCCTGGGGATAGCCAGCCCACAGCTTAAATAGCCTCTGGGTAGCCAACCCCAGCATGCCACGTGGGCAATGCAGATAGGTCCACATACATGGAAGCAAGCCAGATCCTCAGCCTTAGCCAAATGTGGAGTTATTCGTGACAGAGAGCACTCACCATCGGGAAGGTGGAAGGCGGAAACCAGCTCCATCTTTAAGGCACAGCATTACGCAGCTCTCTACAGTTCCCCTTTTTGTTTTAGACACATCAGGCAAGAGTAGAGGTCTGATCTCTGATATTAGAAATAAATTGGGACTTTGTACTGATGTTCAATTAAGTGTCATCCACCCAAAGAGCATCAGACACGTCCGATAATTTTTCTCAGAGGCGGGACCTGGGGCATCAACCCGCATGCAACCAGACTTGCTCTTCTCTGGGTCCAAAGCGGCTGACCCTGAGTGCAGTGCTTAGCCTCGCATCCTGAGCTTAACATTTTAGCTTTTTATGGTAGCCAACCATGCTTGGGGAGACTGTCCTGCTTGACTGATTAATTTTTTCCAGTGCATGTCTTTTCTGAAATAGCCAGCAAATGGTGTTAGTTTTATTTCCAGGATATTACTATAATGTCCATGCAAATATAGCTTTAAAATATTAATAATTTTAAATGACAATATTTAGCTAGAGTGTATGTAGAACCGTTCATAAGCTTCCTTAAAGCAAACTTATTTGACAATTATTTAGTGATAATCAAGGATGTTTCTAAGAGTCTTAAATGGCAATGGACTAATGCATCATTAATAAACATTTTACTCTTAATAATCCAATGTGTTTGAAGAACCATTCTAGTTGATGTCTCCTTAATGAGAACTTTTAATTTAGCAATTTGATAAATTGGGAGAGGCCAAACATCAGATAAGTTCTTCTGCACTCAGGAAGTGATCAAGGGTGGAGACACTTGCTCTGCAATGGGGTTTCAGCATTGCTCCATTTCTATGGGAGGGCACTTGTTTGCCATCAAAGATGGCAGGCTGTCTTCTGGTGGCACAACACTGTAGTTTAACTGATATTTAGTGATTACGTACTCATGATAATTCTTTCATTATCTTGGAACAAATAAATGAACACAAACTTCAAATGTTACATTCCTCTGATTGAGCTGTTTTAATATTCATACTCAACAACTCTTAACTTTTTAACAATTCTTCAAGAAATGAATATTTAGGGTCAAAAAGAACTCCCAAGTCCTCAGAATATAAATTTGAAAACGTTATTTCCAAATTCACAAATACAAATTTTCATCATTGCTAATAAAACCTAACAAATACACACTGAGATCTAAATTTTCACAATATTACAAACACGGCATTTCAGATCAGTCAGACTGCAAGACTTCTAGTAGTCCTACATATCATACTGTAAGACATATGAGATGCCATGTTTAAACAAATCAATACCATGGAATTAGGTATGTCGGAGGGCACTTCCTTTGTTTAAGATGTACTTCCATCCAAGGGAGTGTAAGGTACATGACAGAATATACTTTTTTTTTTGGGAATATTATGAGTTTAGATTAATGAGTGCTATTCCATTTTCATTTGTTTGTTTGTTTTGGTTTTTCAAGACAAGGTTTCTTTTTGTAGGTCTAGCTGTAACTGGAACTCACTCTGTAGAACAGGCTGGCCTTGAATTCGCAAATCCTTCTGCCTCTGCCTTCCAAGTGGAGAAATTAACAGTGTATGCTACCAATGCCCAGCTAACTGTGTTATTTTTTATGCCTGTAGACTCATTAACAACTTCAGATGACTTTAAAAAGAGATTTTTCTTTTAAAAAAGATTTTCTTTTAAAGCTGATTTCTATTTCAGCTGTAAGTTATTTCACATTTATCCTCTTAAATAATTCAGTAATGGTCTGAAACATTATCTAAAATTAAGAAATGAAATATTCTTTATATTCTTCTTTTTTTTTTTTTTTTTCTCAATGCAGTTTATTCAGGAACCTTGAACAATCTTCTGACCCTGGGGAAAGCCAGCCCACAGCTTAGATAGCCTCTGGGTAGCCAACCCCAGCGTGCCACGTGGGCAATGCAGATAGGTCCACATACACGGAAGCAAACCAGATCCTCAGCCTTAGCCAAATATGGAGTTGTTTGTGACAGAGAGCACTCACCATCTGGAAGGTGGAAGGCAGAAACCAGCTCCATCTTTCAGGCGTGGCTTTACACAGCTCTCTACAGTTCCCCCTTTTTGTTTTAGACACATCAGGCAAGAGTAGAGGTCTGATCTCTGATATAGAAATAAATTAGGACTTTGTACCGATGTTCATTTAGGTGTCATCCATCCAAAGAACATCAGACCCGTCTGATACCTTTTTCTCAGAGGCGAGACCTGGGGCATCAGACATGCTCTTCTCTGGGTCGAAAGTGGCTGACCCTGAGTGCAGTGCTTAGCCTCGTATCCTGAGCGTAACATTTTAGCTTTTTATGGTAGCCAACCATGCTTGGGGAGACTGTCCTGCTTCAATGGCTGTAAAGGCCTGAATGATCATGGCTGCATTACGCTGTTACTATGATGGAGCAGCTGAGAATGGCCATTGTTACGGTAAATTCTACCAGAGTGGACGCAGGACTAGCCACAGGATTATCATCATGGATTGCTGCAGCCATGAATCATCTAAAGGAATGGGCGGGCATGGGAGCGTTAGCAGGCCTTCTGGTGTTGGTCTCCTTGGTTTGCCTGTGGTGTATATGCAAGATTAGAGTCTCACAACAGCGAAATGAAATATTCTTATTTTCCTCTTTTTTCATACATTATTATTGAAATATTTTATTTTGCATGCAATAAATACTGATTATGGTTTTCACTCCCCTAACTCCGCTGAGGTCCTCCCAACTTTCCCACCTACCTACCTATTTCCTTTCTTTCTCTTTCTCTCTTTATTGGGAAAACTCCAAAGCAAAAAAAGAAAAAAAAAAAAAGAAAAAAACACATACAAAACAAAATAAATTAAGATAAAAAAGGAAAGAAAAAGAAATAGACTACATACAAATACATACATACAGAGACACCATAGCAAGATGAACTCAGAAACTATACTGTAAAAGCAGAATATAAATAAAACAAAAATGTCTAAACAAGTAATATAAAATAAAAAAGTCTATAAAACTTAGTTTGCTGTGCTTGTCATCTATCGATATGCGAGGGTTCTTTCTACCCTTAAATGTCATTCATTGCAGATAGTTTCTTATTTTAAGTAGATGGGACATTCTATGAAGCATATATTCATGGAATATATTATAATACATTATAATTAAAACAAAGTGATCAATTTATTTGGATATATGTCCATTATGAATCACAATATAAACAAAAAAGAATTAAAATATTGTCTTCTTTATTATTTTAAATTTATTTATTTATTATAATTTATTCACTTTGTATCCCCACTGCAGCCACCTCCTTCATTTCCTCCCAGGCCCACCTACCCTCCCACTTCTCCCCCTATGCCCTTTACCTAGTTCCTTAATAGGGGTGGACCTCCTTCACTTCCATCTGATCAGGACTCATCAAGGCTGGCTGCATCATCTTCCTCTGTGACCTGGCAAGGCTGTACCCCTCCAGGAGGAGGTGATCAAAGAGCCAGCCAGATTTCATGTCAGAGACAGTCCCTGCTCCCATTACTATTGAACCCACTTGGAAACTGAGCAGCCTATGGGGCTTCCTCTGAACAAGGGTTCTGGGCCCTCCCCATGCATAGTCCTTGGTTAGAGTATCTATTGGTCTCTGCAGGCCCTTCTGGGCCCAGGTTTTTTTTAGCTCTGTTGTTCTCCTTGTGGAGTTCCTGCCTCCTCCAGGCCTTTCTATCTCTCTTTTCTTCCATAAGGTTTCTAGCACTTTGTCCAAAGTTTGGCTATGAGTCTCAGTATCCCCCTTGATTCCTTAGTGGGTAGAGCCTTTCGGAGGTCCTCTGTGGAAGACTCCTGTCCTGTTTCTTGTCTTCTCCTACTTCCGATGTCCATCCTGTTTGCCTTTCTGAATGAGTATTAAGCATTTTCCTAGCCTGTGGTACACTGGAGCAGCTCTAGAATCAGAGATATTTCCACCTGAGTCCCAGTTACCTAGGTTACAATCAGTGAAACAGGAGAGATGATGAATCTAGGGGAGACTACTCCAGACTCCAGAGACAGATGGACCCACTCTGCATACAGACTCTAAGAATAATCAGTCAAGGCTATAGAAAAACTAGTTAGAGGCTGGCATAAGAATACAGGCAACAAACACCAGGACATCATGGTTTCACCAAAATCTGCAAAAATCAAAGGATATTCTATTGCAGCTGAAACACAGGAAAATGATTTTTTAATTTTAATTTTTTATATTAATTATAGTTTATTCACTTTATATCCCAACTGTAGTCCCTCATTCCCTCCCAATCTTACCCTCCCTCTGTCATCTCCTCCCATGCCCATCTCCATGTCCACTGATCTTAAATCTATAATTCTGCAGTTATTTGAGGCACATAAAGAAGAAATTACCAAATAAAATCGAGGCCATCATGGAAAAACAGGAATCCACATTCAAACAGATGAAGGAAATGAATAAAACAATTCAAGACATGGTAAAGAAGTTATAATCAATAAAGAAAAGACAGAAAAACCTGGAGTTGGAGAACCTAGAGAAGAGATCAGGAACTAAAAGGTAAAGAGAATACAAGACATGGAAGAAAGAATCTCAAGTGCTGAAGAGGCAATTGCAGAAATTGATAAATCTGTTAAAGAAAAAAAATGAAATTGGAAAAGTTGCAAACACAAAACATTAAAAAAGCCAAGGACACCATGAAAAGATGAAACCTAACAATAGGAACAGATGCAAATAGCTTCTTGGCTAGTTTGGGAGTCTGTGGCAAATTCTTCCTCACAGCACTGGAAGCCTGTCTTGCTTGAACATATTCATGCCCCGTGCTGCTACCAGTCTCTGTGAATTCATATGTGCATGTCTCCTAAATTCTGCTTGCTTATAATCTTCCAAAGCCCCTAGCTCTTACAACTATTGATCACTGCTTCCTCATATATCCCTGAGCCCCAAGGAAAGGAGTTTGATAAAGACATCCTACTTAGGAGTAATGGTTCCAAATCTCTCATTCTCTACAATGTCCCACAGTTGGTCTGGGTTAGTTATAGAAATAGCAAGAGGTATTTCTCTGATGATAACTGAGTGAGATAATGGTTTATGGATATAGCAGAATATCTTTAGGAGTCATTTTCTTTTTTGCTAGCTTCCTTTAGCTAACTGTTCTCCACCTGTGAGTCTCCACCCCATGAGAGGAAGAAGAGAAATAACCGTTTCACAGGGTTCATATACATTTGCATATCATGTATTTACATTATGATTTATAACAGTAGCAGAATTGCAGTTATAAAAAGACAATGAGAGGACTGGAGAGATGTCTCAGAGGTTAAGAGCACTGGCTGCTCACTCAGAGCTCTTGAGTTCAATTCCCAGCAACCACATGGTGGCTCACGACCGTCTATAATGAGATCTGGTTCCCTCTTCTGGCGTGCAGGTGTACATGAAGAAAAAACATTTCATATAAAATAAATAAATCTTAAGAAAAATAAAAATAAAATAACAATGAAAATAATTTCATGGTTGTGGATCACCACAAGATGAGGTTCTGTGATCACCTCCTCCTGAGGGGGGAGCAGCCTTAAGAGGCCACAGAGGAAGACAATGCAGACTGTCCTGATGAGACCTGATAGGCTAGAGTCAGAGGGAAGGGGAGGAGGACCTCCCCTATCAGTGGACTGGGAGAGGGTTTTGGGAGAAGAAGAAGGAGGGAGAGTGGGATTGGGAGGCGTGGGAGAGGGCATTATAGCTGGGATACAAAATGAATATATTGTAATAATTAAAAAAAAAAAAGAGAAAAGAGAAAAAAAGATGAGTAACTGTATTGAAGGGTCACAGCTTTTGGAAGGTTGTGAAACACTGCCTTAGCTAAACAATAACTTTTGGTTTCTAATGAACATTTTTTTCTCATGTTAATAATTGAAGAGGTATGTACTGGCAAAATATAAAAAAATATGGAAATAATACATAAATATTTGCTAAGAATTTTAAACTGTCAGTTTAATCAGCTGTACTGTAAATTCCCTAAGAACAGCATAAGAATAAAATAGCTCAAGAACTTATCTGTCTTACATTACATTATGACTGAAATCACAGATTTTTGAAGAGTTTATTATGTTGTCAATAAAAGGTCATTATATAAGAAATTTCAGTATAGGATAAAAGTTTCTGAGATATGAGTATTTCATTACTTGAAGTACAGATAGTATTGTTAAAATGTTTTACAGAGAACAGTAACCTTTATGCCATCAGTGTGGTTTTACTTCTCAAAAGAAAGTCTCATTCTTCCACAGAAGCTTCAAGATCAGTAGTTTAACAAAGATAAATGATACCATAAATCAGAAGCTTTTCTTCCTGCTTCACACTTCAGCACTCACATCTTTTTCAACTTACTTGCAATAAAGTTTTTTAAAAATAGACACTTGAGAAACCTATTTTGATAGTGCTGAAGATATAGTCTCAGAAATATAAAAACATTTGGGTTTAAGTAAAAAAAAAGGAATTTCTATTGAAAATGATAATTACATAATCTAAATTGCAATTATTTTACTTTAAAATTTAAATTCAGAAAATATAATATGCTTCCATACTGTAGATATATTTATACTTCTATATGTAAATTTGTAGTTAATAAAATCATCAGTCCTTGATTATTTCTCTTTGTATTACAAGGAAGGATAAGATATTTTAGCTCATTGCATTTTTTAATAATGGAATTTTTCTCACTTTTAAGAGGGTTGTCACTATGAAACATTTTTAAAGGTTTTCTTCAGTTTTATAGACTTTGGGTCAAACTTTTCCAATGTTCAGAATGCTTTTCCTTCTTATTAATTTACATTGATAAGTTGAAAGACAGAAATGTAATCATATCTAATTAAGATCACGAGAAATATGTAAATAATTTAATTTAGTGTAACAAATATTCCAATAAATTTTAGATGTTTTGAATTCTATGAATTCTTTAGCATGTATGAATAGTAAAATAAACTCAATTTAAAAATAAATTTGGTCAGAGAGCATAAATTCTGTGATAATCTTCATTTTATATTAATTTATTCTCTCTTATATTACAACCAGACCACAGATTCCCTTCCCTCTTTCTTTACCTCCTTCCTTCTCATTCACTCCTCCCCTGTTTCCCTTCAGAAAAGGAAAGCCTCCTCTGGATATCAACCAAACATGATATATCAAATTGCAATAAGATTAGGCATCTTCTTAAGTCTGAACAAGGCAACTCAATCTGAGAAAAAGGGTTTGAAAAGCAGGGAGAACAACAAAAACAGCCCCTGATACCTCTGTGAGGAGTCTCACAAGGACACCAAACTACACAATTATAACATATATGCAGAAGTTCTAGGTTAAAACAATGAAGGCTCCTTGATTGTCAGTTCAGTCTATGTGAGCCACTATGAGTACAGGTTTGATGATTCTGTGAGTATAGTATGAATTACTTTTAAGATAAATCAAATGTAAATTCTACATTACCATATGTAACATGTAGGATAAAAATATGGTGTTTATGGAGCTAAGAAGAAAGTGAGAAAACCAAATTTGATTTTGATAGTATGTGTGGAAATCATGTAACATAGTCTTTTGCAGCTTTTGGTAACATGTCTCTTCTGCTACCTTAACTATTTCTCAAAGATTTTGAAAACTAAATTTTCTGTGTAATGTATTTATTGAACTGGAATAAGTGTACGGACATCATTTACTCAATTATTTTATTGTTGTAGTTGTGCAGATGATATATGGGAAACAGAACATGGAAGATTTATTTACTAAATCAATGGGACAATTACTCTCTGGAAGATTATATTTTTCAATGATTTGAACTGTAATCAGATGTGAAATTATTTAATTTTAATGAATATTATAATAGTTGGAAATAGTATTTTAAATTATACAGAATTTCTTACCTCATGACTAAATCATAAGCATCAATTAAAAAATAATTTTCTGATAGTAACCATCCCACAATGGTACTTTAGATAATTAATGTTTAATATAATTGATGGTAGCGCTTAGTATGAATAAGTAAACAGAAACAGATTATTTGATAGCTGCATATAGCTATGGATTTCTTTGATAGGTCTTTTTGATACTTAGAATCTCTTTGGTGGTAAAGTATTGAGTGAAACAGAGGGAAAAACAGTAGCTTTCAAGCTACTAGCATTTTGTGTTTGGCAAAGCATTACATTTATTTATTGCATAAAAAATTACTGAATAGTCATAAAATTTCAAAATTGACTATGTATATATTTCTGAAAAAACAAATTATGTTATCACTTTAAAAATAATAGAAAGATTTATAAGTGGATATTAGTCAAATAATACAGGATAAACCTATAAAAATCTATAGTCCTAAAGAAGCTGGAGTATAGATATATCTCCAATATATAATATCTTCCAATAGATATTGGAAGCTGGAGAAAACAGGGAAGAGGACAGGAGCCTACCAGAGAGGGCCTCTGAAAGACTCTACCCAGCAGAGTATCTAAGCAGATGTTAAGACTCATAGACAAACTTTTGACAGAGTGTAGGGAATCTTATGAAAGAAGGAAGATAGAAAGACCTGGAGGGGACAGGAACTCCAAAAGGAGAGCAACAGAACAAAAATTCTGTACCCAGGGGTCTTTGCAAAGACCAATACTCCAACCAAGGACCGTGCATGGAAATAACCTAGAACCTTTGTTCAGATACAGCTCAGCCTCCAAGTGGGTTCCCTAGTGAGGTGAGCAGAGGTTATCTCTGGCTGGCATGAACTCAGCTGCTGGTTCTTTGATCACCTCCCCTGGGGAGAGTGCAGCTATACCATTCCACAGAGGAAGACAATGTAGTCAGTCTTGATGAGACCTGATAGGCTAGGTTCAGATGGAAGAGAAGGAGAATCTTCCTTATCAGTGGACAGGAGGAGGGTGAAGGTGGGAGGAGAAGAGGAAGGGAGGGATGGATTGGGAGGGGACGAGGGAGGGGGCTATAGCTGGGATACAAACTGAATAAATTGTAATAAATGATAATAATTAAAATATTTAAAAATAGCTAAACATAAAGCAAGAACACATATTCTCATTTATGTTTCCATGGCAAAAGAGCTGATGTCTTAGAAGAGAGTAAAGTAGTGGTTCCTAGGCTCTGATGAACAGATGTTAAAAGGAATGAAGAAAAAGTTGGTAACAGGTGCTAAAATAAAGTGAAAATCACCTGCAGAATTTTATTTAATATCATTCTTTCTAAGAAATCCTAAAAGTTTATATTGGTAAATATCTATACTTGAAAAGTCTACATTTCAATGTCGAAGTCTTTATCACAAAGGATTGTCAAAAATTACATATGTGAAAAATTTTGTTTAATACCTGGTATAATTTCATGCACAATTGCATAATTAAAATAAATTGATTAATATTGTCTTCATATATTATAACTCTTAAAAATACTTTAAAGAGTTTCATCAGTATAATGTGAATAGACAGTTACTTTTCTATTATTTAACATAAACACTGTAATGTTTTCCAAAACTGATAAAAGCTTGAAAAAACAAGAAGAGGTTTCTTATTTATGTTTTTTTAAATAAGTTGGTGTAATTTTTTTAGAAAATGAAAAGGTATAAACATAAAAATAGTGGAATGAATCCACAGACTGATAAACTGTGTATCTAAGCCTTTAGGTTTTCCCCTTGCATTCCAGAAACTGTGTTATAAGTAGTGAGGAGCCAGGCCCTTGGGCAAAAAAAGTCACTCACAAAAATCCTAGTTTAAAACCCTGTGCTCTCTAGAAAAGACTTTCCTGGGTACAGCATCACTTTGTTTTCCCCTCAGGCAAAATTAATTGTGTGAACTCCTGAAGTAATAGTATGCTGATAAGTATTTTGAGACCTGATAAGCTAGAGTCAGATTGAAGGGGAGGAGGTCCTTCCATATCAGTAGAGTTAGAGAGCGGCAGGGAGGAGATGAAGGAGGGAGGGGGGAGTGGGAGGGAATGAGGAAGGAGGCTACAGCTGGGATACAAAGTAAATAAACTGTAATTAATAATAAAAAAATAAAAACTAATGAAAAATGTTCATAAAATATATGAATGAGGTTTTTTTTTGTATAATTGAGAATGTAATCAATAGAATGGTAAATTTACCTCCATGTACACCAAGCACATATTATAAGGTTATTTTCTGAAGTATTTACATTACTATTATCAAATCATATATTCTGCGAAATATATATGTTTATACACACATATTACCTATATATGTATATATTGGCCAGGATATTTTTAAATAGAACTGCAGTTCATTTTCAGCTACACAATGACCAAGTTTCTTTTTTTTTTAACTAACAAATCTTTTTATTAAATGTTTCCTTTTTCCAGGCTTATAAGAAAAAAAAAATTGATAGTCGATTAATCTTTTTCACTGTTATCAAAGGACACTGTTATTTATAAATCTTCAGTAAATTTTAATAAGTGGTTCAATTTTTTCAAAAGACCTTTCTTTTAAAATATATTCATTGAGAAATTTAGGGTAAGATTTTACTCAAAATAGAATTCTAAAAATATTATATATGAACTGGTGAGATTTCTGATGTATGTTCAAATAAAGAGAAGATAGATGAATATCTTTATAGCTTCTAATTATTAATTATGAAATAAATTTTCTGGTGTTTTTTTGTTGAAATGGAAAAACTGGATAAAATTATAAAAGTGATCAATTATCGAGAAAGTAAAGATTTTTAAACTTTCTTTATGTTGAATAATATATATATGTATATATATATATATATAAAACACAGGACTGATAAAGTATTTTGGGGTTCAAGAAATCAATGAAGAGAAAATTAAAGATAATATATTATTAATGTGTGTGTTTTCAATTAGTTAATAAATAATAACAGGACACAAGTGATATGATCAGAGAAATAGGAAAGGAGGAAAAGGGAAAAGGGTGGTAAATGAAGAAACAGAGAGATGAGTACAATAACAATAAAGATATCTGGAGAATCACAAAATGTCATACTATTAAATATTTACCTAAAAGATAATGTAAATCTGTGTGTAAGTAAACATAAGCAGTTTTAATACACTTTTGATTCATGATGATAAAGCTCCCACCAAGAGACAAAGGCCATCTAATGAAACCCCTAATACCAGAAGCGAGAAGACCTCTACAGAGCTGTTGGCCACGGCTGCCAAAAGTACTCCCAAGACATGTACCCTATTGCCTATACCCTTTGTTTTCTCTCAGAGTTTAGTTTCTATTGCTGAAGACACCGTGTATGGCAGAAACTTGGCCCAAGACCCATGAGCTGACACTGAAGTGACTGCCCTCTCAGTGGACTAGTTTTTATAGTTCCAGAAGGCACAGCACAAGCTTCCAAAGGAGGTTGGAAACCAAACTCCCTATACAGCTTTGATTCCTATGAACCACAACAATGATACCCAACAGCTCTCTCATTACAACACGCGCGGGCACGCGCGCACACACGCGCGCGCACACACGCGCACACACGCGCGCGCACACACACACATTTAACAAGAAAGAATTCTTTCCTTATACTGTAAATCTAGCTAATTTCTCAGTATAGTAAATTCCTGGTTATTGGAGAAAAATCTGCAATCACTTATTACTTGTTCTGGATGGTTTTATAGCCATAGATAAGGGTAGTCATAACTTCTCACCAAATAAGCTTTTTTTGTGACAGATGAAGACCGATAGAAAAATACACATCAAATGAATCACACATTTGTGGAGCCTACTGACAATGAATACATATATAAACACTCCTGAACCTAAGGCCCAGATGGTGCACTACAGACGGGATGCAGGGAGAGCGAGTATAAGCGCCAGAGGCTAAAGAAGATTGCTGTTAAATTTTGGCTCCTAGAGCAACAGATCCATAAAATCTTGGCAATGGGTCTGCCCTGAGACTGATACTCCAACCAAGTAGTGTGCATAGAGATAACGCAGAACCCCTACACAGATGTAGCCCATGACAGTTCAGTATCCAAGTGGGTTCCATAGTAATGGGAACAGGGACTATCTCCAACATGAACTGATTGGCCTGCTCTTTAATTAAAGAGGGGGGAGCAGCCTTACCAGGCCACAGAAGAAGACAATGCAGCCACACCTGATGAGACCTAACAGACTAGGATCAGAAGGAAGGAAAAGAAGACCTCCCCTCCAGTGGACTTGGGGAGGGGCGTGCGTGGAGAGGGAAGAGAAAGGGAGGGGTTGGGAGGGAAGGAGGGGGGACCACGGGGAGATACAAAGCAAATAAAGTGTAATTAATAAAAAAAATTAAAAAAATTGGCTCCTAGTCGTACCAGAAGCTACATTCAGTCAGTAAGACTTCTTACCATCATGTCTACCTGAACAGAAGCTGAACAAGGGCAATACCAATGAACCTGAGATAAAAAAAGAGGCCATAGTATTGAAGGAAGGTGAGGTAGAGAATATGGGAGAGTTTTGAGGGAGGAAAGAGAAGGGAAAAATTTAGTGATTATTTTATAATGTTAAGTAAAAAGGAGAATTTTGTTTTGAAATATATGTAGAAATATATTAATCCATTTGTCACATTTTGGATTGTTCTATCTAAGTTCTAAAGTCAGGTTTATGATATGCTAATATTTTTGTTTTGTGAATGTTTTTTTCTTTTATCTTTTATCTCAATAGTCCCACTCCCTGTGATAATATTTTTATTTTTAAATTATGATAAGAATGCACTGTGAATCTCAGAATTATTGTCATAATTATCTCATAGTGGAAGATGGAAACACTTTTAGAATATAATCAAACAAATTCTGCTAGAAAAGATAATTATGTTTTACAACTTCCAAGTCATTATTCACAATACCCTCAATGTTAAAACTTTTGCATTCATATAAAATCAGTGTTAAATTGGGTATTCTCTTTTACAATTATTTATTATCTGTGGAGACAATAACAAAAAGCATTGTACAAAAAACAATGCTTAGACTTTCTCTTATATATACATATATTCTAAAATTTTAAATATACTTATTAAAATAACATTATACATTATTCAAATGAGATTTATGTTATCAGTACATAAATTTGAAGTAGCAAATATCTTTGTGTTCTGAATGATAAAGGAAATGGTTGAATACAACTTTTTTTATTTTACTGGTGCTCTTAAACATATTTATATCTGCTTCCCAGCGATTAATACATAATGAGAAGTAAGGACACATTGGAATGAATGAGCTCAGACTTTCTACTTTGAGATGTTTCCTAATATCCATTTCCTGTTCATCAAGAAATAAAGAGAAATATCACAGAATATGTTTTATATTTATTTGCAGTAATTTTATTTAAATGAAAAACACTCTTACTTTTACAGTTTTGTTAATGGATAAAAATAAGAGATCAAGTGTTGAAGACACTTTCTGTGAATTTTTGTTTCTAAATAATACAAAAAAGCAGAAATATAAAATCTTTTTTCTAATAATACAAATAAGCAAAATAAATTTGCTTTATTTCTAATAGTACAAGGGAAACTTAAAGAAGAAGATGTAGATAGAAAGGCCTGAGGACACTGGCATCAGAACAAAATGGCAACCTACATACTGAAAAGGATCTTCACCACCCGTATATCTGACACAGGGCTAATATCCAGAATATATAAAGAACTCAAGAAGTTAAAAAGCAACAAATCAAGTAATCCAATTAAAAAATGGGGGTTCAGAGTTAAACAGGGAATTCTCTGTAGAGGAATATCAGGTGGCAGAGAAAGACTTAAAGAAATGTTCAATGTCTTTAGTCACCAGGGAAATGTAAATCAAAATGACCATGAGATTTCACCTTATACTCATCGCAATGGTTAAGATAAAAAACTCAAGTGAAAATACATGCTGGAGAGGATGTGGAGAAAGGAGAACCCTCTACCATTGCTGGTGGGAATATAAAATTGTACAACCACTTTGGAAATCAATCTGGTGTTTTCTCAGAAAATAAGGAATAGACCTTCCTCAAGATCTAGCTATACCACTGCTAGACATATATACAAAATAACCTCTGCTCTGATGTAGCCCATAGTATCTCAGTAACCAATTGGTTTCCTATAGTAAGGGGAACAGGGACTATTTCTGATAGGAACTCAATGGCAGGCTCTTTGACCTCCCCATCCCCCAAGGGAGGAACAGTCCTGCTAGGCCACAGAGGAGGACTTTGCAGCCAGTCCTGAAGATACCTGATAAAACAGGGTCATATGAAAGGGGAGGAGGTCCTCCCCTGTCAGTGGACTTGGAAAGGGGTAGAGAGGAGATGAAGGAGGGAGGGTGGGATTGGGAGGGAATGAGAGATCGGGATACAGCTGGGATACAGAGTATACAGAGTATAAAATGTAACTCATAATTAAAATAAAAAAATATATAAAAGAAAACATCATTAACATGTGTTCAGTTAGATGTCAATCCTCACTTAGAAAGACAAAGGGAAAGGACATTGGAAGAAGGAGAAAAAAAGAAACAGGACAGGAGCCTACCACTGAGGGCCTCTGAAAGATTCTACCTAGCAGAGTATCAAAGCAGATTCTGAGACTCATAACCAATCTTTGGGCAGAGTGCAGGGAATAATATGAAAGAAGAGGAAGTTAGTAAGACCTGGAGAGTATAGGCCAAGGAGAGCAACAGCATCAAAGCATATGGGCTCAGGGGTGTTTTCTGAGACTGATACTCCAACCAAGGTACATTCTTGAATATAACCTACAACTCCTGCTCAGATGCAGCCCATGGCAGATCAATATCCAAGTGGGTACCCTAGTAAGGGGAACAGGGACTATCTGTGACATGAACTCAGTGACTGACTCTTTGACCACCTCCAGCTGAGGGAGGGGCAGCCTTGCCAAGACCCAGAAGAAGATATTGCAGCCAGTTCTGATGAGACCTGATAAGCTAGGGAAGGAGAGGTGGATCTCTCCTCTAGGTAGACTTAGAGAGGGGCATGGGAGGAGATGAGGGAGGGAGGGTGGGGTTGGGAGTGTATGTGGGAGGGGGCTACATCTGGGATGCAAAGCTAATAAAATGCAATTAATGTAAAAATAAAAACTTAATTAAAAATTTTAAAAATTATAGATGTATAGAAAAAAGCTTTCTTTTAAATGATTGTTTTCAATTTAGATTATATATAGCATGAGTGTGCTTATGTAGTATGTGTGTAACCCTGTTTATATATGTGCCACATGTGGGTGCTCAGGAAAGGAGGTATATATCTTAGACCTGGATTTACAAAGCACGGTGAGCAGCTGACATTGGTTGTAGCACACATGCTTCGTGCTGAGGTTTTAATCTAATTCTTCGGAAGAAGAGGAGGAGAAGGAGGAAGAGGAGGAGGAGGAGGAGAAGGAGAAGAAGCATTCTAAACTGTTGAGCCAACTTGCTAATAGCTTCTTAATAAAGTATCTAGAAATCTCTCAAAGTCTAGAATTGCTTCTCTAGTTTGTTTGGGAGGTTTTGTAGTGGGGTAAGTCCTCACTACAATCCTAGACACACCTGTACTCTGAGAGAAACGCTATGATGTTTCTGACAGAAACATTACAAACATTTTAAAATAGTGTTATATATTGGTTAAATGAATTAATTATAGTCACTATTTTCCACAAATAAATCGTTTATTATTTTTTTCGAGGAGGAAGAATTAGTCAAATAAAAAAATGCATCAATACCAGAGCCAAATATTGAATGTTACAAAAATTAGATCATTTACATTGCAGGTAATTTATTTAAACTCATTAATTATATGCCCCATTAAGCATATTTTTATATGTTTATTTCACCCCACATTCTCATCCACAGTAGCAATAGCAGTGACCATAATGTCAACACTGGCTTGGAAGTATAAGTTTCTTGACCTTAAAAATCACTAATTACCATTCAATTGCCCTCACTAAGCTTCAGTGTAATTGAAATCACATAGTTCTCTTTATAGGTGAACAGATTATTGAATGTTTATTTTGTTACATCAAGTTGAAAAATGTTAAATGATAAGCCAAGAACTTTCTGAATCAATACAAGGCATGTATGTCTTAGTTATTTTTAATTTTTTTAATATTAGTTACAGTTTATTAACTTTGTATCCTGCTCCATCATTCCCTCCCAAACCCACCCTCCCTCCCTCATCTTCTTCCTATCTATTTCCAAGTCCACTGAAGGGGGGAGACCTCTTTCATTTGACCCTGGTTTATTAGGTATCTTCAGGACTGGCTGCAAAGTTGTCCTCTGCGACTTAGCAGGGCTGCTCCTTTGTTGGGTTGGGGGGAGATCAAAGAGCCAGCAATTGAGTTCATGTCAGAAATAGTCCTTGTTTCCCTTACTAGGAACCGACTAGGATACTGAGCTACCATGGGCTACATCCAAGCATGGGTTCTAGTCTTAATTATTAATAGTGGGACTTTTAAAATAGTGTTGCTGTTTCTTTTTCTTAATGTAGCTATCGCTATATGTGAATTAATACATAATTAAAAAAAAAAAAACAAGGGGAGCAGCATTACCAGGCCACAGAAGAAGACAATACAGCCACTGTTGACTAGGAAGGAAGGAAAAGAAGACCTCCCCTATCAGTGGACTTGGGGAGGGGCATGTGCAGAAGGAGGAGGAAAGGAAGGATTGAGAAGGGAGGAGGGAGGAAACCACAGGGGGGATACAAAGTGAAAAAAGTATAATTAATAAAGAATTAAAAAAATAATGATAATAAAAAAGAAATATAAATGCACAAAACCCGAAACCAAACCAAGACAAAATAAAACAAAACAACAACAAAAAAACCTACAGAGTAGTCGGATCTACCTAGAATGCAAGCTTGTTCACTTAAAGAGGTAGGTGAGAATGATTCTAATATTTTCATGGAATGGTTACATTTTAAAAGAGACAGATGAGAAATTAAATTAAACATTTAAATTCTCACATATTCTATTGGATAATATTTTGAAAGAAATCTCTTGATTGTTACTGTTTCAAGTTTAGAAAAAGAATCTTTAGTCCAGAACACATAAATTAAAAATCATGTGCAGAACACGGTGTAGTTTGTATTTTATTCTGTTTAAGATACATAAAAAGTTGAATGGAATGTTTTTGGTACTATTGTCTTCCATATGGACATCGTGTAGTTTTTCCTATAGTACACTTTCTTTTTTTTCTTTTTGCTTTGGGAGTTGTGTACAATGCACCCTAATCACATATTTTACTCAGTTTTTCTAGGTCCACCCTTCAGTCCTTGTACTCCTCCCCCCAAAAAAGAAAAATATAACAAGTCCAACTTTTGTTACCCTTTTTTCTTCATATTCCCAGCCCTCTCACCTCCCACACATGCTCTCCCCACATCTGATTCCCAGTTTGTTTCCCTTCCCACTCCATCTCATGCCAGTTCCCTCTCTTCATCTACTTCTGCTGCTGATGCTAACTTCCCTTCTGAGTAATATTCTGGTACCCTTTCTGGCCCCTTCTTTTTATTTAGCTTCTTTGGGTCTGTGGATTATAGTGTGGTTATCCTGTTCTGTAAGTCTAATATCAGCTTATAAGTGAGTACATACCATGTATGTCTTTATGCTTCTGGGATACCTCATTCAGGATGATTTTTTTTCTAGTTCCCACCATTTGCCTGCAAATTTCATGATTTCCTTGTTTTTAATAGCTGAGTAGTATTACATTGTATAAATGTAGCACAATTTCTGTATTCATTCTTCCATCGAGGGACATCTAGTTTTCCTGTTTCTAACTATTATGAATAATCTCCTAAGAATATAGTAAAGCAAATGTCCTTGCTGTATGGTAGAAAATCTTTTGGGTGTGTGTCCAGGAGTAGTATAGCTGGGTCTTGAAGTAGAACTATTCCCACTTTTCTGAACATAGTTGAGCAGATCCTTCGCCATCCCTACATCAGACAGAGGGCTAATACCTAAAATATACAAAGAACTTAAGAAATTAATCATCAACAAATCAAATAATCTAAATTTAAAAATGAGGTACAGAGTTAAAACAAGAATTCAAAACAGAAGAATCTCGAATGGCTGAGAAGCACTTAAAGAGATAATCAATGTCCTTAGCCATCAGAAAAGTGCAAATCAAAAGGACTCTAGAATTCCATCTTACACCAATAAGAATGGCTAAGATCAAAAACTTTACCAAAAATTTTAAGGACTCTCTTCAATAGCTTCCTGTCTGGACTAATGTGAATGATCCTGCACTGAATGACTGAATATGCCACACTTAAAAAACTGGGACATTTTCAACATTTGCCCTATATAAGGGTTCTCAGCTAAGAGATAAACCATCTCCATAATAACCTTAGATGTTTTCTGTGTTATAATTTCATTTACAATATTCCCTGAAATCATCACTAGTGTGGCATTTTCCTGTCAATTTTATGTCATGATTTGGTCATAGTGATAAAATAGATGTAAAACCATCTATAATATGGAGAGATTTATATAGTTTTGGTGATTAAACCTTGATAAGTTTGATGAAATTTAATTGAAAATTGTGAAAGATAATAATTAAATGTAAAAAGATATAAAAAAGGCAAGTTTTTGTTGTTTATTAGAGACAGGATATCTTACGGTAGCCCTAACTGTCCTGGAACCTGCTTTTAGATCAGTTAGGCCTTGAATTCAGATATCCCCCTTTCCCGGCTTGTCAAGTGCTGGGATTAAATGTGTGTGCTACCATTGCCCAGCAAAGAATTTTTTTAAGAATATTAATCTAGGTAGGTAAACATTTGCAAAATTTAGAAGCGTTAAAATTAAAAATTAGGGGAGGAGAACCGCCCCGATCAGTGGGCCAAGGGTGGGGCATAGGGGAAGAAGTAGGAGGAAGGGTGGGACTAGAAGGAGAGAAAGGAGAGGGACACAGCCAAGTTACAATTTGAATAAGTTGTAATAAATGATAATGATAACAATAATAATACTAAACTAAAAAATTATAAGATTCTTTTTTATACGTTCTTGGGCCATTTTTCTTAAACAAAAGAAAGTCATGCTAAATTTTAAATATGTCATCTTAGAGAGTTCATATGCTGCTTTGGTGGTTATTTTGACTTCCTAGCAAGAGTATTACTACAAAAGACAATTGTGATATGAAATCCTCAGAATTTACAGAAGTAAATTAAAAAGCAAATGCACAAAACAATCAAGTAAGTTGTATTTTTATTTTCTATAGAAAAAGAGGATAAGCAGGTGAAAGATATTGAATATTGCTTAGCAATTTTGTACCTTCAGGCTAGGTAAATTCTCTTAAGTAACATGCACTTACCTTTACACCTGATAGGTTAAAGCCTTTCTTGACTCATCCCAAATATTGGAGCTATAGCATGCTCCTTACCTTCCTGGAAACATGCATACACACAAGCAAAAAAAAAAAAAAAAAAAAACAAAACAAAACAAAAAACTAGCACACTTTTAAAAATTTTTGTAAATACTCCTCTCTACCTTGAATGGGAGAATCTGTGTAGTTTAAAAGTTTATAATTACTATATAATGCTAAAACCGAATTAAATTAAAATTGGGGTCCCTAGATCTCCTTTTTTTCTTTTATTTTATTTATTATTTATTACAATTTATTCACTTTGAATCCTGGCTGTGGCTCCCTTCCTTGTTTCCTCCCAATCCCTCCCTCCCTTTTCAACTCCTATGTCCTTTCCTAGTCAATTGATAGGAGAGGTCCTCCTCCCCTTCTAACTCACCTTAGCCTATCAGGTCTCATGAGGACTGGCTGCATTGTCTTCCTCTATGGCCTGGCAAAAGGGCTGCTCCTCTTCGAGAGGGCGGTCAAAGAGTCAGCCACTGAGTTAATGTCAGAGTCAGTCCCTTTTCCCCTGACTAGGGCACCCACTTGGACACTGAGCTTCCATGGGCTACATCTGAGCAGGGGCTCTAGGTTATATGCATGAATGGCCCTTGGTTGGAGTAACAATCTCAGAAAAGACCCCTGTGCCCATATTTTTTGGTTCTGTTGCTCTCCTTGTGAAACCCCTGTCCTTTCTATGTCTTACTATCTCCCCCTTCTTTCATAAGATTCCCTGCACTCTGCCCAATGTTTTGTTGTGAGTCTCAGCATCTGCTTTGATACACTGTTGGGTAGTCTTTCAGAGGCCCTCTATGGTAGGCTCCTCTCCTGTTTCCTGTTTTTTTCCTTCTTACAATGTTCATCTCGTTTGTCTTTCTGAGTGAAGAATGACCATCTTACCCAGGGTCCTCCTTCTTGCTTAGCTTCTGTAGATATGAAGATTTTTAACAAGTTTATCTTAACTTATAGGTCTAGTATCCACTTACAAGTCGGTATATACTGTGTGTGTGTGTCTTTCTGTTTCTGGGATACCTCACTCACATGATCTTTTCTAGATACCACCATTTACCTCAAATTTCATGATTTCCTTGTTTTTAATTGCTGAGTAGTATTCAATTGTGTGAATGTACCACAATTTCTGTATTTATTCCTTCATTGAGAGGCATCTGGGTTGTTTCTGGTTTCTGGCTATTTAAAATTAAGCTGCTATGAACATGGTTAAGCAATGTGTACTTGAGTATATTTTGGATATATGCCTAGGAGTGGTATAGCTTGAACTTGAGGAAATGCTATTCCTAATTGTTTGAAGCTGTACTACAGAGCAACAGTAATAAAAACTACATTGTATTGACATAGAAATAGAATGGTGGATCAATGAAAACAAATAAAAGACCCAGAAATAAATCCACACACTTACAGATACTTGATTGTTTACAAAAAAGCAAAACAGTACAATGGAAAAAAAGACAGCATCTTCAACAGATGGTGCTGGTCCAACTGGATGTCTACATGCAGAAAAATGAAAATAGATCCATATTTATGACCTTGCACAAAACTAAAGTCCACGTAGATCAAAGACCTCAACATAAAACCAGATACACTAAATCGGTTAGAAGAAAACGTGGGGAAGTGCCTAGAACTTATTGGCACAGAACACCGACAAAACATGCTCTAATAAATGGGACCTCATAAAACTGAAAAGCTTCTGTAAAGCAAAGAACACTGTTGTCAGAACAAAATGACAGCCTACAGACTCGGAAAGGATCTTCACCAACCCTATATGTGACAGAGGCTTAATATCCAGAATATATAAAGAACTAAAGAAGTTAAAAAGCAACAGATCAAGTAATCCAATTAAAAAAATGGAATACAGAGCTAAACAGAGAATTTTCTGTAGAGGAATACTTAAAGAAATGGACTTGGAAAGCAGCAAGGAGGAGATGAGGGAGAGAAGGTGGAATTGGGAGGGAATGAGGGAGGGGTTTATGGCTGGGATACAAAGTAAATAACCTGTGATTAATTTAAAAAATAATAAAATAAAATAAATAAATATATAAATAAAATAAAATTTATGAAACTAAAAAAAATAAATAAATGCTCAACATTCTTAGTTATCAGGGAGATGCAAATTAAAATGACCCTGAGATTTCACCTTGCACCCATCAGAATGTCTTAGATCAAAAACTCAAGTGACAACACATGCTGGAGAGGTTGTGGAGAAAGGGGAACCCTCCTCCATTGCTGGTGTGGATATAAACTGGTACAACCACTTTGGAAATCAACTTGGTGCTTTCTCAGACAATTAGGAATAGCACTTCCCCAAGATCCAGCTATATCACCACTAGCCATATACCCAAAATATGCTTAAGTATACAACAAGGACATTTGCTCAACCATGTTTGTAGCAACTTTTTTTGTAATAGCCACAACCTGGAAACAACCCATATGTCCCTCAAAGGAGGAATGGATACAGAAATTGTGGTGCTTTTGCACAAGAAAATCATGGAAGAAAACTTTCCCAAATTAAAGAAAGAGATGTCCTTAAACATACAAGAGGCTTACATAACACCAAATAGACAAGACCAGAAAAGAAACTTCTCACATCACATAACAGTCAAAACACTAAATCTACAGAACAAAGAAAAAAATATTAAAAGCAGCAAAGGAAAAAGGCCAAGTAACATAATGTAAACCTATCAGAATCACACCAGACTTCCCAACAGAAGAAAAACAATACCATAAATGAGGTCTCCTGGTCCCTTGAGATTGTATTTTAACCTCCAAAATTCTGTGGATATAGTCTTTGTTGCTTAATGAACAACCTTTGGTCTTACAAAATCTAAGCAGACTTACCTGACCATATCAAGTTAGCTTGGAGTTTAAAAACATGCTTAAATGTTTTCTTATATCATCATAAGATTGGTTCTTTTCTTCCATAATATCTATTAAAATAAATAATTTAGATTCTCTCCCATTTTAACTTAGGACATGGCCTTGTCTTTCTTGCATGTGAAACAAAGAGATAATAATGCAAACAAAGATATCAAAAATTATTGTTTTTATGCTCAAGTTATCAATTTAGGCATAGTCCATTACCTGTTCCACACTGGTTTCCTGAGATTACTTAACATTTTTTAAAACTAGGATTATGACTACAAAGTAGAAAAATACATCCTAATCTTCATTAAGCCAAGTAAAAATATCTCAATTTTTACTGTAAGTGGAATTAAATTAAAACTAATTTCAAGTCTAATCATATAAAATCATAGATTCACTAACTTGTAGCGCAGGAATTTTGTGAATTTTAAACAAAATTAATTTTATATATTGTTATCCAACAAGATATGATTATTTTCTTTTTCTTTTTTTGCTAACAGATAAAAATTATACTTTATTATTTTATTAATTTATTTATTACAATTTATTCAATTTGTATCAAAGCTACCTTGTCTCGTCTCAATGGCTCCCTTCTTCCCTCTTCTTCCCCTATGCCAATCAACTAGTACACTGATAAGGAAGGTGCTCCTCCCTTTCTATCTGACTCTAGCCTATCAAGTCTTAGTGGGACTGGCTGCATTATCTTCCTGTATGGCCTGGGAAGATTTCACCCACTGAGGGGAGGTTATCAAAGAGCCAGCCACTGAGTTCGTACCCGAGACAGCCCTTTTCCTCTTATTAGGGAACCCACAAGGAAACTGAGTGTATGGACTACATCTGAGAGGGGTTTTAGGTTCTCTCCATGTGTGTTTCTTGGTTGGGGTATCAGTCTCTGCAGCCTGCTGGGCCCAGTTTTCGTTTGTTTGCTTGTTTGTTTTAGTTTTAGCTTGTTTGTGTTTTTGGCTCTGTTGATCTCCCTTTGGAGCTCCTGTACCCTCCAGGTGTTTCTGTCTCCCCCTTTGTTCATAAAATTCCCTGCACTCTGCCCAAAGTTTATCTATGAGACTCAGTATCTTCTTTGATACCTCAATGAGTAGAGTCTATCAGAGGCCCTCTGTGGCAGGCACCTGTCTGGTCCTCTGTCTTCTCCTGCTTCTGATGTCTATTTCATTTTTCTTTTTGAATGAGGATTGAGCATCATCCTTAGGGTCTTCTTTGTTTAGCTTCTTTAGGACATAGATTTTAGTATGTCTATCCTATATTATATGCCTAATGTCCACTTATAAGTGAGTATATACGATGTGTGTCTTTCTGCTTCTTGGATACATCACTCAGGATGATCTTTTCTAGTTTACACCATTTGCCTGCATATTTCCTGATTTCCTTGTTTTTAATTGCTGAGTAGTATTCCATTATGTAAATGTACCACAATTTCTGTATCCATTCCTCAGTTGAGGGACATCTGGGTTGTTTCCAGATTCTGGCTACTACAAATAAAGATGCTATGAACATGGCTGAGCAAATGTCTTTGTTGTATAGCTGAGCATATTTCGGGTATATATGCCTAGGAGTGGTATAGCTGGATCTTGAGAAGCATTATTCCTAATTGTCTGAGAAAACACCAGAGTCATTTCCAAAGTGGTTGTACAAGCTTACACTCCACTAGTAATTACGGAGGGTTCCCATTTCTCTACACCTTATCCAGCATGTGTTGTTACTTGAGTTTTTCTTCTAGCTTGGAAAATATCCATCTGTCATGTCCTCATTTGGTTTCTTATTGTTTCTAAGATCACTTCTTCTCTTCATAGGAACACAAATCAAGGAGAATTTGGTTGAATATTTCTATGAATTTACATAACACAATTTACTTTCTTAAATGTCTGTCTACAAATATGTTCACTTTGGAACTGAGTATACCAATATTAAAAATAATGTGTACCAATGAGTAGAGAAAACTTTAAAAAGAAAGATTATTCTGGCATGATATTCTCTTAAAATATATATAAGTGTGGTGAAGGGCATGCGTGGATTTGAGGGTAGAAGCAAAAGGGATAAATGATATCATTATATTAAAATTCACAAAAATATGAGAAAAAATGATTACATAATTTGCATGTGAATTTGGAGGTCGTATATCATAGCCACGTGTCGGTGAATATATCTTCTTAAGACCAGAGAGGTGGGACCTGGGGCATCAACCCGCATGCAATCAGACATGCTCTTCTCTGGGTCCAAAGCGGCTGACCCTGAGTGCAGTGCTTAGCCTCGCATCCTGAGCGTATCATTTTAGCTTTTTATGGTATCCAACCATGCTTGGGGAGAATGTCCTGCTTCAATGGCTGTAAAGGCCTGAATGATCATGGCTGCATCACACTGTTGTGAGACTCTAATCTTGCATATATACCACAGGCAAACCAAGGAGACCAACACGAGAAGGCCTGCTAATACTCCCATGCCCGCCCATTCCTTCAGATGATTCATGGCTGCAGCAATCCATGTTGATAATCCTGTGGCTAGTCCTGCGTCCACTCTGGTAGAATTTACTGTGACAATGGCCACTCTCAGCTGCTCCATCGTAGTATCGAATTCTCCAGTCCAATTACCTAAAATATAGCTCAACAATTGTTTAGACAGATTTGCAGCGCAGGAGAAATTCTCATGTTGTATGCTAGTGACAAAAGGTATCGGACGGGTCTGATGCTCTTTGGGTGGATGACACCTAAATGAACATCTGTACAAAGTCCCAATTTATTTCTAATATCAGAGATCAGACCTCTACTCTTGCCTGATGCATCTAAAACAAAAAGGGGGAACTGTAGAGAGCTGCGGAATGCTATGCCTTAAAGATGGAGCTGGTTTCCGCCTTCCACCTTCCCGATGGTGAGTGCTCTCTGTCACGAACAACTCCACATTTGGCTAAGGCCGAGGATCTGGCTTGCTTCTATGTATGTGGACCTATCTGCATTGCCCCCGTGGCACGCCTGGGTTGGCTACCCAGAGGCTATTTAAGCTGTGGGCTGGCTTTCCCCAGGGTCCGAGGATTGTTCAATGTTCCTGAATAAACTGCATTGAAAAAAAAAAAAAAAAAAAAGACCAGAGAGGTAATCTAGAGCACTACTGTTTTAACTAACAATAGTACTACAAGCTGGAATGGAAAATGACTTAAAATATTCAGGTTATCTCTTTAGTCCCATCAGTGTGTTTGAATCCTGCATCTTTCAGTTACGTATGATACATAATAATAATAATATCAGCTAAGCATATGCTTTGAGGGTTAAAATGTGGGCTGATAACTGAAACCACAACATGCTATTAAGAAGCAATAAATTAAAAGTAATAAAATTACTTGGAATAAATAATTATAATTAATTAATTGTTACATTTGCTGAATTAATATTTTGTAGTAAAATTTCCTTTTGGCAACTAAAATAGTTTGTTTTTACCAAAAGGTAAAGATACTGTTCAGAGTTTATTTTACCATGTCATAGAAAAAAAAAATCATTCTTATTTTTCTCACTCTCTTACATAACAGTTACAGCACTATTCCATGTGACTAGTTGAGGAAGAGGACAGAATAAATTGTGTGATGTTTTTCATATGAAATAAACAAAACTGTTTACAAGGGTGTTTCTAACCTAACTCTCATTCTATTTGAAAATGAAGAGGAAGAGTAAATCATGGGACTCAGTCTTGGCTAATATTTCTACTTTAATTTTCACCAATGAGTCAAGCACAAATATCAGATCTCTATTTTGTCTCTCTGGACTTGAAGTCTTTTTAGAACTTTTTATTTTAATTTTTTAGATTATAATATATCATTTTAAATGCTACATCTAATAATATGCTGTATCTGAAGCAATATTAAAAGTTATCAG
Organism: Meriones unguiculatus; assembly: GCF_030254825.1. Classification (NCBI taxonomy): domain Eukaryota; kingdom Metazoa; phylum Chordata; class Mammalia; order Rodentia; family Muridae; genus Meriones; species Meriones unguiculatus. The sequence continues at coordinate 62,706,109 of NC_083364.1, forward strand.
CTAACAGTAAAATGTACTGGATGGTTAATTGAAATCAAATTTATGTGCTACTAGTGGGTGAGTTATTGGGATCCTTGAAGATTATCGCTTTTAATTAAAATAGAAGCCAAATAGCCTCTTTTATTTCTTTTTCTTTAAAATAAGTTTGTTTATATTTTACAGACTTCTACTTTTCATGTTTATATTTGAGAAACATATAAGCCCAAATAAATATATATAACTAATATTTATTTTTATATCTCTATTCTCAGTCATATTTGAAGATATGGCTATAAATGATACTAAATGGAAAATATGCCAAAATCTGGTTGATGGGAGACATCTGGAAGGAATTAAACACATTTTCAGGAGTGCTTCTCTATTCAGTCCCTGTGCCCCTGGCTAATCTAAATTCCAGCTTTACAAAATTTGTTATCATTATCATTATTATTATTATTATTATTATTATTTACAATTTAATCACTCTGTATCGTGGTTATAGGCCCCTCCCTCGTGTCCTCCCAGTCTCACTCTTGCACTCTCTTCCTCCCTTTTCCTCCCCCCTAGTCCACCTATATAGGAAGTTATCCCTAACTGTCTGTCCCTGACCTATCAGGTCCCATCAGGACTGCCTGGATCCTCTTCCTCGGTGGGCTGGCTAGGTCACCCCAAAAGGGAGAAAATAGCCTCCTTTGAAATTTGACTTTAATTCCTAAAATTAGAAGTTTGTGCTATTGTCTATATTTTCATGTGTATATGCAATTGTTCAAAGCTTGTATAATTTATCCATCCTTCATTACATTTATATTTTAATGTGTATGTGCTTATGAATACATAGAATATTTAAGAATCATGACTGCATCTCAATTTATATATATATATAACTTTATTAATTATGGCTTATTATTTGATCACAAAGTTTCTATCATACAATTCTGAAACCAGATTTGAGTTTCACTGAAGTAAGGGAATCATAAGTACAGATGTTAACACTGATGGGACATGTAAATGTCACAGAATCCCTTTTCTTTTTTAAAAGTACATTTTCTTCATATATTGTAAAAGGGTCTTTGTTGCTGAAATACCAGAGTAAGCATTTATTTAAGTGAGACATTGAGGAATTTTGTTCTGCCTGTGGGATATAATATTCTGTGATTATGAAACTTATCCCTGGAGAAACCAGTCCTCTGAATGTGGATACTTGACAAAAATATGAAATGGCTGCTTTCAAGATATCTACTTGTGATCTCCTTTTCATGTCTTCAAGATATTTTAAAGCTGAATTTATCTTTACAATAAGCACTTACACTGGGACAGTAACTATCTATTGGTATCAAGAGCTTAAGTAGAGAGCACCAGTGCCTCACTTTCCAGGGGCAGAAAAAGAACATAAGCAGGTAAACTACTCAGGTACGCTGTTACTAAAAGACCAAACGTGCTCAATTGGAATTACATGGTTCATGACTTGCCAGGTGAGGATAAACCCTTCTTATCTTTTCAAGAGAAAAAGGTGATAACATATTATCTGATATTGGAAAGTATTTCTAGTTCCACAGAAAATTCCACAAAGTGACAAATTGAGGAAAATACCAAAAATATGGAAAGGAGTTATTTTTTGTCTTAGTAAAGATCTGATATGTTTTAATACATGAAAAGTATTGACAATTTTAAAATATATTTTAAGTAGCAATATAAACTGTAAAATTCTGATTACTCTAATGATAATTATTGAATAAGTAATTTTATTTATTTTATTTTATATAATTTATAAGTTTGAGAAATAAAAAAACATTTCTTTTATGGTGAAAATTTAAAAATTAACGACTATAGATATAGTATTACCAAAAATCAATTTATCTGTGACATTTTCATTTTTTGTATATATTTTTTAGATTTTAACATGCATATATGTTTATGCATACCATTGTAATTCAACACTTTTAATAACTCATTTAATATATATCAAAGTATTTTAAGCAAATACAGTTGTAAAACATGCACACTGAACTATAACTATTTTTTAGCGAATAGTGCCTATCTTTTCACCTTAGCAAAATCTTTACATTATTTAAAATTCAGACTATATTCAGATTTCCCCAAAATATTCTTCCTATCTCATTAGCTCAGACATGACTTCCTGTACCTAACTTTTTTGAATATCAACACATAGTTGACAGGAATGTTCGGCTTCCTTCCCTATCACTACCAAAGTAAAGTGGAAATTAAGGTAACTGTGAAACATGAAATAAATTGAATGCAAGAAGTAAATTTTAGGCTTTGGGAAGGAGGAACAAAAATCATTTCGAATGAAAAATGAAAGAAACTACAGTTTGTGTCTGTAATTTTGAATTTATTCATCGGTGATTTTTTCTTAAATAGCAAAGTCCATTTCAGAAATACCATTAATAATCTATTTTTAAAGGAAAAATAAAGTTCACAAATCGTTGTTTTTCACATTCATTATTAAAAAAAGAATCAAATATAAAATTATTTTGAAGATATTATATTGGGGATTGAAGATAGAGTTTGGCACATATAATCCAAAGAGAAGGGAAGGAGGACCTCCTTTATCAGTGGACTGGGAGAGGGACACAAGTGGGGAAGAGAGAGGGTGAGATTGCGAGGGGAGAAGGGAGGGAGCTACAAGGGAATAAACTACATTGGTACAAATAAAGTGATGTTATCTGACTATCAAAAAAACCCCAAAAAAACAAAGTGAATAAACTGTAATTAATAAAAATAAATTAAAAAAGAAAAAAACAAAACAAAACAAAAAATAAATGGATAAACAAATAAAATCCAATAAGGATAAATAAATAAATAAAAAGAAAAATAACACACATGCACAGACCCACACAGTTGCACACATTCACACAGGTGACCACACATACACAATGTAAAAATCAATCCAGATATAAAAATGTCTCATTTGTGTAGCAAATATCCTAAGTATTATCAGAGATCAGACCTCTACTCTTGCCTGATGCGTCTAAAACAAAAAGGGGGAACTGTAGAGAGCTGCGGAATGCTGTGCCTTAAAGATGGAGCTGGTTTCCGCCTTCCTCCTTCCCGATGGTGAGTGCTCTCTGTCACGAACAACTCCACATTTGGCTAAGGCCAAGGATCTGGCTTGCTTCCATGTATGTGGACCTATCTGCATTGCCCACGTGGCATGCCTGGGTTGGCTACCCAGAGGCTATTTAAGCTGTGGGCTGGCTTTCCCCGGGGTCCGAGGATTGTTCAATGTTCCTGAATAAACTGCATTGAAAAAAAAAATTGCCCCAATCTGAAACCTTTAGGGTCTGGTGATCTGGTGAGTTTACAACATAAAACATAGTTTAATAATATGTTTGTTTAGTCACAGTGTAATGTACTGTTTTTATAGAATAAAGATATTCAGGAATGTTTAAAGGAATGTATCACTCAATTGTTGAAAATACAGAATTATATGATACATGTTAAACTTTCACACTTCTAGATTCTTTTGATATGGAATGTATTTTATCTCCCCAATATCATATATTGAGATCCTGATTTGAATGTGAGTATATCTAGACATGAAGTCATTGCAACACAATAGGGGCACATGAATCCATAAGAAACTCTTGTTTGTGGACCAGCAAAGAATGTTTTCCTTTCCTAGTGCAGAACATAAAATCAGCATTAATCATCTGTAAACAAGAAAAAGAGACTAATCATTGAATTGGCTGTTTCATTTTGGACCTTGCTTTTTCTAGCTTCATTTGATGCCTACTCAGAGAGAGAGAGAGAGAGAGAGAGAGAGAGAGATATTTTTATATTTTATTTATTTATGTGTAAGGTCTCACATACTTTTAATCCTACCATGAGAAGGCTGAGGCAGGAGGATGGCTGTGAGTTCTATGTAGCCTGATCTATATAGGGAGTTCCAGGAAAGCAAGGGCTATATCATAGCATATTCACCAAGTCAAGGCCAGACAAATTATTATAATTTATAATATTTTGATTTTTATTATGTTCTCATATCAGAGAGTACATACGAATATGCAAACTGTATATTTTGGATGTCTTAATAATATTATCATATCTTGTTTATTGCATATTCTTACAAGTTTTGGTAATCAATTTAGACTGAGCAATCTTTATATAATATAAATGAGGTTCATGCATATTTTTGGTTATTCTCTTTAAATTTATTACCAAACATACCATTTTTTACTCCAATCAAAATAAATTAACAGCTGCTTAAAGCCTAGAAATAATGTTAATGAGCATTGTCTCTGTACTCAGTTATTATATAAAGGACTACCCGTCTTTTTCCAGTAAATAACTTGTTGGTCATGAAATTAATGAATAGAAATAATTACCATGATAAGATATTTTCAAAACTTATAAAACTCTCATGATCTTTTTGAAAAGTATGTTTTTCAAAAAAATGAGTAAGAATGTTTAAAATATAATTTGTTTAAAATTATTGGCTTAAAATTTAATGTTCTTATAGTTCCCACATTCTACAGTCAACCTATACTATTGGTTTTTTAAATGAACTTTAAATCAATTATTAATCAGTATTTTAATATTGCTGATATATAAACACCTACTGTAAGTAGTTTTGCTTTACAATTAAAACTTCATAGACATTTCAGTTTGGCCTGATATATACAGTTTGATTTTTAAGGAGTCAAGAGTCTAGAGTACAAAAGACTCAATATCCATAAGGATTGTAATATCTAACATTATTAGAAGTTGGAAATGGAATGTGTTTCAGATATTGAAATGTATTAATAATTGAAATGAAAGAATTTTTCACAGAGATGTACAGGAGGGAGAAAATTAAATTCAAGATACACTATTATAATGAAAGTTGAGATTTAAAGATGGAATGAACATTCATACAGACTCGTTGTGACACTCTACATTTTCCGAGGAGATGGCTTTATAATCTTTGTTTTGTATATTTATTTTTATTTATTTTTTACTTCCTTTTAGTAAAACTCAAAGGCAGAGGCATGGCAGCTACTTCCTTTTAGTGATGACATTACAAGGACGGAGGGAAGATATGAGGCATGCAATTTTAAAATAATCTCTTTTGCTACATATTACCTGTAATCCTATTAATTGGAAACTTGCTCTCTCAATGAAATGTGTTTAGTACCATAAAAGAAGTAATTTTATATTAAATCTAATTGCTTGTTCTGGTGTGTAGTATAAGAAGACACATGACAGTTTTCTAATGTACTTTTTAAACATCACCCTTATTCTTCTGATACTTTTTTTTTTTTGTCTTCAAGCATGCCAACTGTGTGTCTGCCCATGGCTTTGTTCTGCATCTTTCCCTATCCTACCATACTCTCTATTCTACATTTATAATTTCCTTAAGCCAGCAAGGGATGCTCAGTTTTGACCTCTTATGACCTCTGACCTATGATGCCCTAACATCTGCCCACGTCTATGACAGGCATTCCTGCATTACCTTTATCCTTTATTAGTTTTAATGTTTTATCACAACAGATCTAATGAATATTGGTTAAATGAATTGAGAAAGAAAATTAAGAAATGATGTAATATGCAAAAACAAACATCATTTCTTATGAATGAATAGAAAGGTTTCCTGACATTGATTTGTATATGTTGCTTTCTGTTGGCTGAGATAAAACACCTTAACAACAGACTTGTAGAAGGAAATGTTTATAATGGTTCCTTGTTTTAGAAGGTTAAGAGTCCTTTTTGGAAGGGCAGAGACATGACAGCCAAAAAATGATATGATAGTGGTAAGAGCAGGAATCTTAGAGCCCATGTTTATTTTATTTTTTTAAAAGAAAAAACATTCATACACTTTGTTCTGATCATGTTTTTCCCCTTACTCAACTCTTCCCAAATTCTTCACACCTACCCAACAACAAGTCCTGTCTTTCTCTCATTTGAACAACAGCAAACAAAACACAAACACAAGAAACACTCTCATACACATGCACACACACCCATATCCACCAAACACAAGTCCCACTAAATAACACACACACACACACACACACACACACACACACACACACAATGTGAGAGAAATAGAATTGAGTTCATTTTGTATTGGCCATCCCCTGCTGGGAAAAAAGTGTACTCTAAAGTGTCCTTAATATACCAAGTGATACCCAGTGCTCGTCCACTATTTTTTCCTCTGCAAATAGTTATCAATTGCAAATAGCTTCTTGGCTAGAAATGGGAGCTTGATTCTGCTTTCTTCTCTCGGCATTTATGCCCTTGTGGCTCCTGTGCAGGCTCTGTGAGTGCTGCCACAATATGTGTGAGTTAATGTATGCATCATACTTGTTGTGTCGCAGGACACGGTGTATGTGGAGTCATCCTTTCTTCCTGGCCCTTACAGTCTTTCTGCCTACTGTTCTGCATTGTTCCATAACCCTAGGGAAAGGAGTCTGACGAAGACATCTCATTTAGGGTTGAGTGTTCAAAAGTATCTCACTCTGGACATTGTCCAGTTTTGGATCTTTGTGTTAGTTTCCATTTACTGCAAGAAGAAACTTCTCTGACTATGGATGGGCAGCTCTGATTTATGGGCATAATATCATTAGGAGTCATTTTAATTCTATGTTCCTTTAGCAGAACTGTAGTATTTGATATCTCTCTAAACTAATGAAGTTTCAGTTTATTGATCACATGAGTAGTGTCACACATTTGTTCTATCTCAAGGAGCTAGCTTTAAATCTAGTCAGAATTACTTGGTTTCTCCACATTTGTGCTATTTTTTTTCACCAGCATAATTTGCAGGCAGGTCACTTCTGTAAATCAAAGACTTTGTAGCTGTGTTCATGGTTACCTTTCCCCATTGTTAGTGTAAAGAGAATCTTCCAGTATCATAAGCACTAGGCAATAGTGAAGGCAGTAGCTGGGTATGAGCTGGACTTCTGTATATTCACTGAGATATGTAAGTGTATAGTGAGAAGCTTGGAATTTTGGTTTCTTTTAAAAGACAGAAATATTACGAGAATATATTTTAATTTTATCACAGGTGTGAGGATGTGGAGCTGCTTCACAGAAGCTGGATATGATTTGCCTCTTGCTCTAATAGAGGCATGATTTTACTAGATGCATATAGTTTCTTCAAGTGTGTGATATTTGGAATCCTAGAGACTGTTCAGAGGGTATATAAATGCAAGTGATCCTAGAGGTTACAGAGGAAACGCAAGGGTGTGTGTGTGTGTGTGTGTGTTGGTTGTCAGCTGCTCTCAGTCAAAATCTGTCAAGTAGTCCTGCACAAAGAAGAAACAAGAAAAGGAAATTATTAAATAGAAGGTGAAGGCCAAACTGGCTCAAGGAACTCGATGCTCTAATCAGCAGAAATTAGTCTAATGATAAAGCCATGCTTTTTTTTGACTCACAACTTTAATCAAGGATCTCTTTCCTTTACTCTCTTTTTTCTCTTTTATCTAGTCTTAGGAGGTTAAGAGGGTGGAATAAAAGATGTCCAGAATGGTGGAAGAAAGAGCCCACAAAGTATCAAATGCCAGTATCAAGTGTTACCTTCATGATTAGTGCCTTCCCATTAGTTTGTAGAGAGGAACCAGTAGTCTTGTCAGCAGCCTGAGATGTTTAGGAGTTTGCCTCTTCACCCATTGTCCAGTAAGTCAAACAGAGGTAATCTATTCCTGTCACTGGAAGCTGCATTAGCTGGTAAGGATGTCTAACTGGAATACTGTTTATCATGTAATTTGGCAATTCTTTTTTTATTTCAATTGTTATAAATGTTCTTTTTATCACCTTTAACTTTTAATTTTTTTCTCCTTTTTAAAAAATTTATCTTTCTCCTTCTGGGATATTTCACTCAGAATGATCTTTTCTAGATCCCACCATTTGCCTGCAAATTTCATGATTTCTTCCTTTTTGATTGCTGAGTAGTATTCCATTGTGTAAAAATACCACAATTTCTGTACCCATTCCTCCATTGATGGACATCTGGGTTGTTTCCAGGTTCTGGCTATTACAAATAAAGCTGCTATAAACATGGTTGAGCAAGTATCCCTTTTGTATACTTGAGCAAACTTTGGGTATATACCTAGCAGTGGTATAGTTGGGTCTTGAGGAAGCACTATTCCTAATTGTCTTAGAAAGCGCCAGATAGCTTTCCAGAGTGGTTGTACCAGTTTACATTCCCACCAGCGGTGGAGGAGGGTTCCCCTTTCTCCACAACCTCTCCAGCATGTGTTCTCGCTTGAGTTTTTCATCTTGGCCATTCTGATGGGTGTAAGGTGATATCTCAGGGTCGTTTTGATTTGCATTTCCCTGACGGCTAATGAGGTTGAGCATTTCTTTACGTGTTTCTCTGCCATTCGGTATTCCTCTGTCGAGAATTCTCTGTTTAGCTCACTTATATAGACCTATAAGATATGATAAACATAATGAAATCTATACACCTAAAAAAGAAAATCAAGAAAGCAGACATGGGGTAAGATGATCAATCCTCATTTAGAAAGACAGATGGGATGTGCATTGAACGTATGACAGGAGTCTACTGAGCGCATCTGAAAGACTCTAACTAGCAGTGTTTCAAAGCAAAGACTCATGACCGAACCTTTGGCAGAGTACAGGGAATCATAAGAAAGAAGGGGAGTTAGTCTGATGGGGAAAGGATAGGAGCTCCACAAGGACCAAATATATCTGGGCACAGGGTCTTTTCTGAGACTGACATTCAACCAAGGACCATGTATGGATAAAACCTACAACCTCCACTCAGATGTAGCCTGTGGTAGCTCAGTAACCAATTGGTTTCCCAAAGTGAGGGGAACAGGGACTATTTCTAACAGGAACTCAATGACTGGCTCTTTGGCCTCTCCACCCCCCAAGGGAGGAGCAGTCCTGTTAGGCCACAGAGGAGGGCTTTGCAGCCAGTCCTGAAGATACCTGATAAAACAGGATCAGATGAATGGGGAGGAGGTCCCCCCCATCAGTGGACTTGGAAAGGGGCACAGTGGAGATGAGGGAGGGAGGGAGGGAGGGAGGGAGGGAGGGAAGGACTGGGAGGGAATGAGGTAGCAGGACACGGCTGTGATACGGAGTTAATAAAATGTAACTTATAAGAAAAAAAATTATTCGTTATTTATTTATTACACCATTATTTATTTATTTATTACTTTGTATCCCCATTGCAGCCCCATCCTTCATCTGTTATCAGTCCCACCCACCCTCTCTCTTGTCCCCCGATACCCTTTCCCTTGTCCACTGATAGTGGAGGTCCTCCTCCCCTTCTATCTGACCCTAGATTATCAGGTCTCATCAAGACTGTCTGCATCATTTTCCTCTGTGGCCTGGCAACTCTGCACTTCTCAGGGGGAGGTGATCAAAAACAGGCCACTGCGTTCATGTCAGAGACTATCCCTGCACCCCTTACTAGGGAACCCACTTGGACAATGAGCTTCCATGGGCTGCATCTGGGCAGAGGTTCTAGGTTATCACCATGCATTGCCCTTGGTTGTGGTATTAGTCTCTGAAGGACCCTGGGACCAGTTTTTAGTTCTTTTGGTCTCCTTGTAGAGCTCCTGTACTGTCCAGATCTTTCTAGCTCCCTCTTATTTCATAAAATTCCCTGAATGCTCCACAAAATTTGGCTATGAGTCTCCACCTCTGCTTTTACCCTGATCAGTGGAGTCTTTCAGAGGCCCTCTGTGGTAGGACACTGTCCAGTTCCCTGTCTTTCCCTGCTTCCAATGTCTATTCTGTGTGTCCTTCTGAATGAAGATTGAGCATCTTCCCTAGGGTCTTCCTTGTTGTTTAACATCTTTAATAGTATAGATTTTAGCATGTTTATCCTATATTATATATCTAATATCCACTTATAAGTGAGTAAATATCATATGTGTCTTTCTGTTTCTGGTTTACCTCACTCAGGATCATCTCTTCTATTTCCCACGATTTGTCTACCAATGTCGTAATTTCCTTGATTTAAATCTTTAGTAGTATTTCATTGTGTAAATGTACCACACCTCCACTAAGGGACATCTGGGTTGTTTCCAGATTATGGCTATTACAAATAAAGCTGCTATGAACATACTGGAGCAAATGTCCTTATTGAATAGTGGGGCATCTTTTAGATAAATGCCTAGGAGTGTTATAGCTGGATTTTGAGGTAGCATTATTTCTAATTTTCTGAGAAAGATCCAGATTGATTTCCAAAATGGTTGTACAAGATTCCCACCATCAATGGAGAAGGGTTTCCCTTTGTCCACATCCTTTCCAGAATGCCATATCCCTTTTTGATCTTAGCCATCTTGAAAGGCGTGAACATTCAGAGATCATTTCTATAGCTTGTTATTTGGCAATTCTATTTAGATTTCTTTCATGTAGGTATATATTCTAATAAGTTTCTACAGTAGTACCTTTTCATATGACTATTCGAATATCCCTTAGTATTAAAAGATTTTTTCCTGTATTCCTACCTTTACATCTCTCTTTCATACTCTTTCTTATTTAACTCTCTCACTCTTGGCTACCCATCTATTCATAAATATATATTCTCTTTCCACTATTAAGAAGAATAGTTTTATATAAAACAGTTCTTACCTTTAGGCTCAGGAAAAAACCAAGAAAGTGGGACTCAAAAGATTATGAGAACCAGAGGGCCAGGAAGATTACTGTCCTATATTTTTTTCGGAACAAGACACAGATATTTTCCCATAAAGAACTGACTATGGATTGATGAAAGTTGCACAATTCTCTACTCCTATATGAAAAACTGTATTCATTTTTGGGGGGGTGCTATTTGTTTATCTGTTATATTTTGGTTTGCTTATTTCTCATATTCTTTGAAGGAAATTGACCAAAACCCTAAGTGCTCAGCCCTAAACATACACATATTACGGCAAAAATAACTTGAGTCTGTAAGTAATATATGTAACAAAAATAAAATATAAATAAGGTCATGAAATTGACAGAGGATGGTTGTTGGGAATTAAGGAGAAGGAGGAAGTAAAAATTATGCAAATTAGTATATGTCATGTATTCAGGTTGCGTAAAATCCTCAAATAACAATAAAATTGAGGATGATATTGGAAGAAGAGAAGGGAGGGGCTTGTGATCCAGGTATAAATGTAAAATAAATATCTCCTACCTTTAAAAGGAAATACTTAGAAGGAAATTCAATAAATTATTTTTGAAACAAACTTGAATTCTTGACTTCATTTGGAGATGCAGCATCTTTTGGTATGCAGGCTCACTTCACACAAGTTAATAATGTTAAACGTTTATTATAATTTCTATTTACATAAATTGTCCCTACTTTATAGCTAATGAACAAAATAACAACTTGACATCTTACATTAAATCAAAAGGTAAATTGAAGGAGATGTGCAGTTTTGCCTTCCTGATGAAACTCAAACATGATATATGAAATGTCAGAACATTATAATAATCCAAAAGCTAATAACCTATTAATCCTACCTGATATGTGATGCAGCAAATTAAGAAAGGTTATTTTATCCTTTAATTGCTATTAAGCTTTACTTTGGACCCTTGACTGCTACAAATTTTAAACCTCATGATCCAGACATTTTTTTGATAGGGAATTTCTACAAAGAATTAGAAGGAGAAGTGGCATTATTTAAAACAATTTGCTCTCACTAAATTTTAGAGGATAAATTCCTTGTAATATGCATACATATGCACATGCTACAAAGACATCGGTTACACATATTTATAAATAATTTACTGCATATACATTTTATTAGATCTGTATATATGCATATATAAATAAACTATATGGCATTGTATATATGCAAGAGTTTGTGTTAAATATAGATTTGATAAATATACACCATCATTTTTCTCCTAAGTTACATGCTCTAGTTATTGTATTAACTATAAGATTTTAAAAGACCCTGGGATTTCACATCACACCAATCAGAATGGCTAAGATAAAAACCTCAAGTTTTGATGCATACTGGAGAGGATGTGGAGAAAGGGGAACCGTCCTCCATTTCTGGTGGGAATGTAATCTTGTACAACCAGTTTGGAAATCAAACTGGTGCTTTCTCAGAAAGTTAGGAATAGTGCTACCTCAAGTATGCTTTTCTTGATTCTCTTTCTCACTCTGCCCTCTCACCCCTTCATAGCCTCCTTTCCATGTCACATATGTCATGTTGACTTCCTCCTCCTCCTAAAACTTCTCTTTTACCTGCCTGATGGTCTCCTTCCTAGCTTCTTTTTTGATTTTTTTCTTATTTTATTTTAATTATTATTTGTCCCTTTATTATTATTATCATCAGGACTGGTTTCATTGTCCTCCTCTGTGGACTGACTCAAGAGATCAAAGAGCTGGCAACCGAGTTCATGACTGAGGGAGCCTTCATGTATTCATTCTACTTTGAGGTTTTTGTTTGTTTGTTTTTGTTGTTGTTGTTTGAGTATCTGAAACTATTATCATTCAATCTGAATTCCTATAGACAAACATCATCGTCATCATCATCATTCACTATCTTCATCATGACAGGGAATGGGTTCTTAGATGTAAAAGTTTTGAAGACAAATATAAATATCTTTAGTTATCAAAAGGTTAAATAAAGTAAATTCTACGGTTTTGGGTTATCAAGCCGTGAATCAAGTAACCTTATTTTAATCACAAAGAGGTAAAATTAGAATGTGATTATATTCCTATAGGACACTTAACTTATTTATGAAACTCTGATTCAGCAATTAATATGTGATCAAAAGCAATTGTGAGGATCATTCATATAAAAGAGTGAACAGAAGAAAAACTGAACATTTTATTCTGCAATAGAGATTCGCAATACTCTCACAAAATAGGTAGAATTATTTCATATAAACCTCATATTTCCTGGCAGGATATTTTCCCAATATGCTTATTTTATTCAGGTCTATATTGATTCTTTGTAATTATCATTCTACTTGTTAATTTAATTTTCTCTAGACATTGAGAGTGGGAAGAGTTGCACTGCAGATAAGATAAGCATGACAATTTGAGCAAATGCATAATAATGAAATGCAAAATATAGCTATTTGTTCTTAACTTGTTATGCTTCCTTTCAAAATGAGATCAGCCCCTACTTAAAAATATATTATTCCATAATACATGTAAAATACCTGCATAGATATGCTTTAGAATATTTCTGCTCCATATTGCTATATAACATATATCTTATGTGAACTCATAATTTATACATATACATATATTTGTGTTTGTGTTCTTATGGGAAATGTTGAAAACAGAGATTATGGTAAAAGCCATGATGTAATTATGTTTTTTTGGCTATCCCAAATATCGCAATAAAAAATGTTCCCTTTTTAAAACTAAGGATATGATCCGAGACACCCATTTTCTATTGAATGTGATTCCATCACTATGAGAACCTTCCTCCTCGGGAATGTGCATAACGGAAGACATGAGAAAATTCTACTTTTATTTAAGTATCTACCTTTATAATAACACATTGTTTGAAAATAGTGAACACTCTTAGTGACCTTGATGGTTAGGAGAAACTAAATTATCTCAGGGTGCCAAAAACTGTCACTCCTCGATGGAAATAAAACCTTGGTCTAATGAGTGACTTCATGCCTAGAATGCAGGAGTGAGAATTGCTTATGTTGGTGTATGCGACATGTCATTTACAGTCCATGATAAATAATAAAACATTTCTAGTGGCGATGCAATTTCATTATGCTTTCTATTATACTAGGTGACCACGTGCAAATTGAATTTCAAATTTAAAACATACCTTGGCCTATTGCAGTTTTACAACTGAACTTGAGTAATTCAGGTATAAACAAATTATTTTAACATTTTATGGAGCAAATTTTAAATGCACACACCATAGCTTGATTACTGTCAATTAGGCAACATATCTTTGTAAAGAAAGATATTAAAATAAATGTAGAATTATATTCCATTCAAATAGGGAACTCAATGAATAAATTCTTTACATATAGGATATTTAGTGGTTGCCGTTCAATATCAGTCAAATTCCTTTAAATATTAGATTGAATACTATGCTGTATACTGTTCTCTGATGCATAAAAAAGTCATTTTTCTTCTCATTTTAAGTAATATTTCACCCTTTATTAAATTTGATCTACGAATGTATGTGAGTCAAATAAATAGCTACATATACGAGGAGCAGTATTTAAAGGAGACTATGCCCTCAGTGATTTATCAGGAAACCTTGTTAACTCAAAAGCATTACTTAAAAGTCCCTGCTCTTAAAAGGAAAGTTGGATATGAGCAAAGAAGTAACATACTGTACTGGTAAGAGTTTTAGTAAGTATTAACACAATTAATTGTCTAAACCTTTTCACTATTTTCAGTACTTTCTAAATATATCACTTGACACCAAACACTTCTGTTAAGTGATGTCACCACCTAAATTTTGTAACTCATGAATTTTACCTTAATGATAACTATTATTGTTACTCCATTATTTAAGCTATGTGTGTTCTTGTCAACAATAGGATATTACCATCAAGTTCTTGTGAACCAAATGAATTAATAATAGATCATAATAATTGGGGGTCTATGGGATCTGACTGAACAATAACTTCAAAGGACAGAACCCATATGTGCACTGGGTTGTTTGTTTGTTTGTTTGTTTGATACCCTATGAATACCTTAAAGGTAACCTCATTTAGGTCACTATGCACTGTTAAATAGTTCATATTGCATGCAGATAATTTTATCTTCAAATTTGTGTAAATGTATCTTTTATTTTCTCTGATGAAGGGAAGAGATAAGACCTTTAGCAAAGTTGTGAAAGCCTAGTACTTGGCCTTTGGTTTAGAGCATTCCTTTTCCTGTATAACTCTCCTTTGGCCTGGAAGCTAATAGTCTCTGTACAATCTAATCATACAGCCACTGTCTGCTAACCTAGGCTTAGAGCATTTCAGCCTTTGGCTATTATGAATAAAGTTGCTATGAACATACTTGAGCAAATATCGTTGTTGTATGGTGTTTAAGAATGAAAATTGTGGTACATTTATACAATGGAATACTACCCATCTATTAAAAAGAAGGAAATCATGAAATTTGCAGGCAAGTGGGTTGAACTAGAAAAGATCATCCGGAGTGAGGTAACTCAGATCCAGAATGACACAATGGTATGTACTTATAAATGGGTATGAGACCGATATTACAGGAAAAGCATAATACAATCCACAGACCCGAAGAAGCTAAGTAATAAGGAGGCCTCAAGGGAGGGTTCTAGAATGCCACTCAGAAGGGGAAATAGAATAGACAGCAGAAGTGGAAGAAGAGAGCGAACTTGGCAGGAGATGGAATGGGGAGGGAAACAAAGGTGGGGATCTGATGTGGGGAGAACAGGGAAATAAGGTGAGAGGGCTGGAAACAAGAGGGGAAACTGAGAGGGGACATCTTTTTGTCAAGCTGGAGTCCTGAGACAGGGTAGGTTCCTGGGAAGATAAGGGTGTGACTTTAGCTGAGACACCTAAAGGGGTGGAGAGATAAAGAGTGAAGCAACCACCTCTTAGCTGGGCTGGACTAGTGGAAGGAGGGAAACAACACACACCAACAAAAGCTTTAATGCAAAATTACCCTGCCTAAAAAAATCATAGGAATGAAGAGGGAACAAAGATTGAGGGAATGCCCAACCAAATAATTGGACCTATCCCATGGTAGAGAGCCAGCCCCTGACACTATTAATGATGCTCTGATATGCTTGCACACAGGAGCCTAACTTGAATGTCCTCTGGGAGGTTCCAGCCAGCAGAGGATGGAGTGCAGCTAAGCACAAGGCAGAGCTCTGGGAGTCCCGGGGAATTGTTGGGGGAAAGATGGAAGGACCTGGAGTGGACCAGAACCTCACAAGAAGACCAACAGAGGCAACTAACCCAGTCTCATGGGGGCTTTCAGAGAATGAGACATCAACTAATGAGCATGCATGGTCTGGACCTAGGCCCCCTGCACATATGTGGCCTGTGGGCATCTCGGTGCCATGGACAGCCTATGGGGCTCACATGGTGAGTGGAGTGGAGGAGGCTGTTTATTTTTAATTTTAATTTTTATTAATTACAGTTTATTCATTTTGTATTCCCCCTGTAGCTCCCTCCCTCCTACCCTCCCAATCCCATCCTCTCTTCATCTTCTCCAAGCATGCCCCTCCCCAAGTCCACTGATAGGGGAGGTCTTCCTCTCCTTCCTTCTGATCCTAGTCAATCATGTCTCATCAGGAGTGGCTGCATTGTCTTCTTCTGTGTCCTGGTAAGGCTGCTCCCCCCTCAGGGGGAGGTGATTAAAGAGCAGGCCAACTAGTTCATGTCAGAGACAGTCCCTGTTCCCATTATGAAGGAACCCACTTGGACACTGAACTGCCATGGGTTACATCTGTGCAGGTGTTCTAGGTTATCTCCATGCATGGTCCTTGGTTGGAGTATCAGTCTCAGGAAAGACCCCTGTGCCCAGATTTTTTGGTCCTGTTGCTCTCCTTGTTGCTCTGGACTCGATTGCCTGCTTTTGGATCACTTCTTCCTAGCAGGGCTGCCTTGCCTAGGCTCAGGGAATGAGGATATGCTCCATCCTGATATGACTTAATGTGTTGGGAAGGGTCATATGGGGAGGGGGAGCTCCCCTTTTCTGACACCTGTCTCTGTACAACTGTCCAGGTAAAACTGCCTCCGAACTCCACAAATTAAAGTGTTGTCACGAATATATCTGCATTGCACCGCCCGGACTCAGAACTCTTGACTGAATTTTCTGAAAACTGACTTCAACTCCAGTGATGAAGAGATATGGAGAGAGTAGGTGGCCTTGCCTTGTCCCTGATTTCAGTGGGATTGATTTAAGTTTCTCTCCGTTTAGTTTGATGTTTGTGAACAGAACTGACTGAACTGAACTGATCTGAACTGCACTGACGGAACATAAATGACTCTCTGTCCCTGCCCTGGAGTACAGTAGACTCTCATTCCTCCCTGTATTCCTGAGAGTTGGGTGTATGCTGTTTCTAACTCCTTCTGTCAGTTTTTTCACTTTGTCTGTCTCTCAATTAGATGTCACTTTTAAACATGGATACTTCCTTCTGTAAACTCGCTTTACCTTCATTCTTGCGGATTAAAGAGGTATACTAAGGGTGTATTTGAATTCCAGCAAGAATGATTAAAAATGTGCTGGATTAAAATTTCCCAATCTGTGGACTTGGGGAGGAGCTTGGGAGGAGATGAGGGAGGGAGGGGGATTTGGAGGGATTGAGGGAGGGGGCTATAGCTTGGATACAAAGTGAATAAACTATAATTAATATAATAAATAGATAGATAAATAAATAAAAATTTCAAAATTCCCCTAGAAATTTTAAATATGATAAATGATAAGACCACTTTCTTTATTTTCTTTTTCTCACAAATCAATAGATACTGCATATAATTGATTTCTCGGCAACTTTTATTATCAGTATGACTAGTTTTATAATTCCCAAAAGTTTTGAATTCCTAATTTTATTAGTTGTGCACAAAGCCTTGTTTGGAAACCAGTTGTTTCAAGTGATCATGTTAAGATTATTACAATAGTGTAAACTTAAACCAGAATGACAGGAATCTATCTATCTATCTATCTATCTATCTATCTATCTATCTATACATATTTGTACATATGTATATACAAATACATATCTCTATTATCTCTATATTTGCTACATACATATATACACACATGTATGCATGCACATATATATACGTGTATACATATATACACACATACATACATATGTATATATGTATATATTTATGTATGTGTGTATATATGGACATATATGTATAGAAACAGACAGACAGATAGATAGATAAATAGATAGATAGATAGATAGATAGATAGATAGATAGATAGATAGATAGATAGATAAAGGTGGAGATTTAGACAAGACAATGTATACAAAAGTACATGAAATGATCCTGTAGGCAGAAAGAATATACATAGTAACTAAGAAAATAAAAGGTTGACAGTGTAACAACAGAAGTTAGTAGACTTTCAAGAAACACCCTTTTTTTCAAGTATTAGGAGTGTCCTCTGGTACCGTCTTGGTTTTTTAGCTTCTAAATGGCTGAAAGAGTAAATTTTTACTTGCTAATCCAATCAATCTGTGGACCTCTGTTAGAGCTGCCAGTCAAACTGGTGATTAAATACTATGGGTTTTTTTCTTTTTTCAAACAAGAAGTATAAATTACTTTTTAAGTCCTGAATTAATGTAATAATATATTTTATTAAGAAGGGAAAATTCCCCTTAAAAATCTGTCTAAAAAATACAATAGTACTAAGCCAATTTCCTCCTGTAAGCCTATCATGATAATTTTGAGTCTGAGTTCAGATGAAAATGGAAAGACTATCTCAAAAAGCCAAACAAGACAAAAATCATAGTATGGCAAGAACAAACACATGTATTTAAACCAGGTGACTACTAAACATATTATGGAGATTTTTCACATTTAATTAACACTTTGATTTTCTAAATTTAGTATAGTTGCACAATTAATGCAAATCTTTTAATATGATGGACAGTGGTAAGCTTAAATTGTATATAATTCCACATACTTCTCTTTCCAAGTGCTATAGTTTTGAAAATGTATCAAGTAACCACTTTACAGATATATCAACAGGTAAAATATATACATTTTTCCTATTTCTAAGGAAATTACTTTAAAATTAGTTCAGTTTTGCAAGTAACTATGTTCTTTTATTTCTATATTTTAACATAGGATAAAATTATTTTGGACATGAAATAATGTTTCTTAATATGCCTAAATAAAACTTAAGTCTAGGCAGTATTCAAACAAATAGCTACAAAGAAAAAAGTTTTCTTTGGTATCAGAAATATTTAAATATTTTGTTGCTTGCTATTGTCTAGTAGACTTTTCTACCAGTTGTTTAACACCTCTAAATATTCATATATTAAAGAAAGACCTCTGTCAGAAGCAGCCCATAGACTCAGTCTCCAAGTGGGTAGCCTAGTAAGGGGAACAGAACTGTTTCTGACATGATCTCAGTGGCCAGCTCTTTGATCACCTCCCCCTAAGAGAGGAACAGCCTTACCAGGCCACAGAGTAAGACAATGCAAGCCAATCCTCATGAGACCTGATAGGCTAAGGTCAGATGGAAGGGGAGGAGGATCTCCACTGTTGGTGGACTAGGGGAGGGACATAGAGAAAGAAGAGGGAAGGAGGGTGGGTTTGGGAGGAGAAAAGGGAGAGGGCCACAGCCAGGATACAAAGTGAATAAACTGTAATAAATAGTAATAATAATGTTTAAAAATGAAATAAATATTCATAGAGTATACCTTTTTCACATTCTTTTTCTTCTCGTAACTCTACTTAGATCTTCTCCCTCCATACCTACAAAACTTCATGTTCTTTCTCTTAAAACACACACACACACACACACACACACACACAAGCACACATCAACAACAGAACAAAGCCCTTTCTGTGCTGCCCAATTACTCCTGGACATGAGACCTGCCCTGGATCATGGTCGATATTTCCACTGTCATTTCATCTAATAAAACCCATTTTAATCTTCCAGATTTAAGCTCTTGAAGATACTCACTTAAGTCACTTTAGTGATGTTAAGCAATTTACCTCTGGTTTGAAAAATCAGGAGACAAAGTAAATAAATAATGTATTTGTCCAGTTGTGAGTATAGTTTTCTAAATTATTATATAATAATGTCAATTAGACATTATACTTTTTGAAAATTTTTAATTCCCCTCACCATTTTTGCCATAAAACTTATTCTATTGAGTATGTCAATCACTTTCTTTATAACTGTCATTTTTTTCTATGTGAAATGCTGAGCTTACACCCAATTTGTTTTAATATCATAGATATTATTTACGACTACACATATTTAGTTATTCAGAAAAAAATCATAACTCTTTTATTCCTGCCCAAAGTGAATGTTTTCTAACTCAAGGACAATTTGGGAGAATTTCTTTACCTCTGATACAAATCTTTTTTTGTTTTTTGTTTTTTGTTTTCTATTAGTGGTTATGTCATAGTTTAGAAGAATGACTGATACATGTTTTAAGTATTTTCTAAGTTGTTTTGATTTGTATTTTAATAGATATTCTAAAAAGTGACTTTTATAGACCAAAAAGCTTTTATATATGCAACTCAATTTACTTTTGACAAGAAAATTAGATTCTGCCAAAATTACATTTGGATATAGCATTTTATAACCAATATTGTTCAGTATGCTTTCAACAACAAATACGAAACATACCAGACTTCCCTTTTTATCTTTTTAGTGATCTCAAGCTTCATTTATTATTATAAATGTAAACAATAATTTGCAACTAAAATGTTTTGAAATTTTGTATTCGTGATTATGATTGTGCGTTTCCAACATTCAGTAATAGATTTCCTTTATTCCTGAAAAATACACTTTATTATTATGTATATTTTATTAAGTAATGACATTTTTTATTCCTTTACGTCAATTACAGAAAACTATAACATAAAGGAGCAGAAATAAAAGGAGAGCTGTTTAAATGGAAAACTCTATAAAAACTATTATTTGGATTAATACGTGGTTGTTTCTACTTCTATAAGGTAGAATTTCTCTCTATTTTTCATTTTTGTACTCACAATTTTTATTTAGTTTGACATTTTACAAACAATATTCTTTTCTAAATATAATTAAGATTCAAACAATTAAATTTTTTTCATGTGCTTTTTTGGATTAAGCTAGTTATTCTTAAGTATTTTATTTATTTTTCATTACATATGTCCTCTTTCTATGTGAAGCGCTGAAGCAAATGTGTGGGTGAATGTGACTTTGGTTTATGTATTTTTCCATACGATCCAATTTAAACATCTGTGCTTTAGTGAGTAGAGAAGCTCTACAAGCATTAATTAAACTATCTTCTTTAATACTTTTAATTCTATCTGTATGCAAGAATTTAAAGCATAACTTTAAACCAATCTAACAGAACAAATGACAAAATTCATTAATATCGTGAAATTTCTCATCAACATGGGCTGCATTTTATGATGGTATCCTAGCTAGTTTTAGCAGATAGATGGACACAACCTAGATTCACGTGAGATGAAAGGCTCCATTGCAGGATTATTCAGTTAATATAATTAATGGGATAAGCTAAATATTAATTGATGAAGAAGGGTCTTGTCTGCTGTAGGCAGCATGATTGCTTGAACAAGCAAGAAGAGATTGTATAGGATGATATACATGCATAGATCTGTAAGCCGCTTAGCATGCAGGCTTCATTAATGACTTCTGCAAGTGTTTCTCATGGTTTCTTTCCTGCTTTCCCTCAGTAATGGACTAAGACTTGCTACTGTAAGAGAAATAAATTCCTTTCTTCCCTAACTTTACTTTAGTCAATGTGTTTGTCAGAGTAAAATAAAAAGAATAGGAGGATTTGAAGAGAGAGTTAAAGAGAGGATGTGTAATTAAAATACAATGTGAAAATTAAATATATTGAATATATAATTAACAATGAGTGTACAATTGTCAGTGATTATATCATTTTGTTTTTTATATACACATGTGTCTTATTCTTCATGTTATAATACATATTTTATTAAAAAGTAGATCATTGACCTTAAAATTATTTTGAAGAATTTTGCAGATGAAGATATCCCAAACCATGGATTTTAGATTTTTTTGATGCTACTAAAATTGCTACAAATTAAGTAATTTGTAAAAAAGCATATTTTCTTTACAGTTTAAAAAAATCAAAATTCTGAGTGAGTTTCATTGGTAAAACTTAGGGTGGTAAAAGGTATTAAACTCCCTTATAGATATTTCATAAAAAAAAATTCATCCCTCATGTTTTCCAGCATCTACAGCCAATATTAATTCATTAGGTGATAATTTCTTCAAATACCGAAGCCAGACATCTTTGGTTATAATTCTGACACTAATCAACTACTTCCTTCTTCCCCCAAAAAGTACTTTGGCTACAATATAGGCTCTCCATAATGTCTTCGCCCAGTATCACTAATTTATATCTATGGTGTTTCATTTCCTTGTAGAATGGTTCATCTTGCGTGTAGTTATAAGATTCTTTTTTTTTTTATTTTATTTTTTTTATTTTATTTTTATCAGTTACATTTTATTAACTCTGTATCCCAGCCATGTCCCGATCCCTCATTCCCTCCCAGTCCCTCCCTCCCTCCCTCCCTCCCTCATCTCCACCGTGCCCCTTTCCAAGTCCACTGATAGGGGGGACCTCCTCCCCATTCATCTGATCCTGTTTTATCAGGTATCTTCAGGACTGGCTGCAAAGCCCTCCTCTGTGGCCTAACAGGACTGCTCCTCCCTTCGGGGGTAGGGAGACCAAAGAGCCAGTCATTGAGTTCCTGTTAGAAATAGTCCCTGTTCCCCTCACTTTGGGAAACCAATTGGTTACTGAGCTACCACAGGCTACATCTGAGTGGAAGTTCTAGGTTATATCCATACATGGTCCTTGGTTGAATGTCAGTCTCAGAAAAGACCCTGTGCCCAGATATATTTGGTCCTTGTGGAGCTCCTATCCTTTCCCCATCAGACTAACTCCCCTTCTTTCTTATGATTCCCTGTACTCTGCCAAAGGTTTGGTCATGAGTCTTTGCTTTGAAAACACTGCTAGTTAGAGTCTTTCAGATGCGCTCAGTAGACTCCTGTCATACGTTCAATGCACATCCCATCCGTCTTTCTAAATGAGGATTGATCATCTTACCCCATGCCCATTCAATTGATTATCTTCTTAGGTGTATAAATTTCATTATGTTTATCATATCTTATAGGTCTATATAAGTGAGTATATCCCATGCTTGTCTTTCTCCTTCTGGGATATTTCACTCAGAATGATCTTTTCTAGATCCCACCATTTGCCTGCAAATTTCATGATTTCCTCCTTTTTGATTGCTGAGTAGTATTCCATTGTATAAAAATACCACAATTTCTGTACCCATTCCACCGTTGATGGACATCTGGGTTGTTTCCAGGTTCTGGCTATTACAAATAGAGCTGCTATAAACATGGTTGAGCAAGTGTCCTTTTTGTGTACTTGAACAAACTTTGGGTATATACCTAGCAGTGGTATAGCTGGGTCTGGAGGAAGCACTATTCCTATTTGTCTTAGAAAGCGCCAGATAGCTTTCCAGAGTGGTTGTACCAGTTTACATTCCCACCAGCAGTGGAGGAGGGTTCCCCTTTCTCCACAACCTCTCCAGCATGTGTTATCGCTTGAGTTTTTCATCTTGGCCATTCTGATGGGTGTAAGGTGATATCTCAGGGTCGTTTTGATTTGCATTTCCCTGATGGCTAATGAGGATGAGCATTTCTTTAAGTGTTTTTCTGCCATTCGATATTCCTCTGTCGAGAATTCTCTGTTTAGCTCTGTTCCCCATTTTTTAATTGGATTACTTGGTTTGCTGCTTTTCAGCTTCTTTAGTTCTTTGTATATACTGGATATTAGTCCTCTGTCAGATAAAGGGTTAGTGAAGATTCTTTCCCAATCTGTAGGCAGTCGTTTTGTTTTGATCAGTCGTTTTGTTTTGACAGTATCCTTTGCTTTACAGAAACTTTTCAGTTTCATGAGGTCCCATTTATTGATTGTTGCTCTTAGAGCCTGTGCTGTTGGTGTTCTGTTCAGGAAGTTGTCTCCTGTGCCAATGAGTTCTAGGCTGTTCCCCACTTTTTTTTCCAATTGATTTAGGGTATCTGGTTTTATGTTGAGGTCCTTGATCC
Source organism: Meriones unguiculatus (assembly GCF_030254825.1). Lineage (NCBI taxonomy): Eukaryota > Metazoa > Chordata > Mammalia > Rodentia > Muridae > Meriones > Meriones unguiculatus. The sequence goes on from NC_083364.1 coordinate 62,729,771, forward strand.
ACTTTGACTTTAGTTTTGTGCAGGGTGATAAATATGGATTTATTTTCATTTTTTTGCATGTAGACATCCAGTTGGTCCAGCACCATTTGTTGAAGATGCTGTCTTTTTTCCATTGAATGGAATTGGCTTCTTTGTCGAATATCGAGTATTCATAGGTGTGTGGATTTATTTCTGGGTCTTCTATGCGGTTCCATTGATCCTCCTTTCTGTTTCTATGCCAGTACCATGCAGTTTTTATTACTGTTGCCCTGTAGTACAGCTTGAGATCAGGAATGGAGATACCTCCAGATGATCTGTTGTTGTACAGGATCGTTTTGGAGATTCTGGGTTTTTTGTTTCTCCATATGAAGCTGAGAATCTTTTTTTCAAGGTCTGTAAAGAATTGAGTTGGTATTTTGATGGGAATTGCATTGAATCTGTAGATTGCTTTTGGCAGTATGGCCATTTTCACAATGTTAATCCTACCAATCCATGAGCACTGGAGATCTTTCCATCTTCTGATATCTTCTTCGATTTCTTTCTTCAGAGACTTGAAGTTTTTCTCAAACAGGTCTTTCACTTGCTTGGTTAGGGTCACACCAAGGTACTTTATGTTATTAGTTGCTATTGTGAAGGGTGTTGTTTCCCTAATTTCTTTCTCAGCTTTTTTGTCTTTGGTATATAGGAGGGCTTCTGATTTTTTTGAGTTGATTTTGTATCCTGCCACTTTGCTGAAGGTGTTTATCAGCTGAAGGTGTTCTCTGGTTGAATTTTTGGGGTCGCTCATGTATACTATCATATCATCTGCAAATAGTGACACTTTGACCTCTTCCTTTCCGATTTGTATCCCCTTGATCTCCTTTAGTTGTCTTATTGCTCTGGCTAGGACTTCAAGTACTATTTTGAAGAGATATGGGGACAATGGACAGCCTTGTCTTGTCCCTGATTTCAGTGGGATTGATTTAAGTTTCTCTCCATTGAGTTTGATGTTAGCTATAGGCTTGTTATATATTGCCTTTACTATGTTTAGGTATGTGCCTTGTATCCCTGATCTCTCCAAGACTTTAAACATGAATGGGTGTTGGACTTTGTCAAATGCTTTTTCGGCGTCTAAGGAGATGATCATGTGGTTTTTCTCCTTCAGTTTGTTTATGTAGTGGATTACATTGATGGATTTCCGTATGTTGAACCACCCTTGCATGCCTGGGATGAAGCCTACTTGGTCATGGTGGATGATATCTTTGATGTGTTCTTGGATTCGGTTTGCAAGTATTTTATTGAGTATTTTTGCGTCAATGTTCATAAGAGAGATAGGCCTAAAGTTCTCTTTTTTTGTTGGGTCTTTGTGTGGTTTAGGTATTAAGGTGACTGTGGCTTCATAGAATGAGTTTGGTAGTGTTCCTTCTGTTTCTATTTTGTGGAATAGCTTGAGGAGAATTGGAGTTAGCACTTCTTTGAAGGTCTTGTAGAATTCTGCACTGAAGCCATCTGGTCCAGGGCTTTTTTTGGAGGGGAGACTGTTAATGACTGCTTCGATTTCCTTGGGAGATATAGGGCTATTCAGTCTTTCTACCTGATCTTGACTTAGTTTTGGTAGATGGAATCTTTCAAGAAAATTATCCATTTCATTTAGATTCTCAAATTTTGTGGCATATAGGCTTTTGTAGTATGACCTAATAATTGTTTGGATTTCCTCAGTGTCTGTGGTTATGTCCCCATTTTCATTCCTGATTTTGCTGATCTGGATAGTTTCTCTCTGCTTTTTAGTTAGTTTGGCTAAGGGTTTGTCTATCTTGTTGATTTTCTCAAAGAACCAGCTTTTTGTTTCATTGATTCTTTGGATAGTTTTATTTGTTTCTAGTTGATTGATTTCAGCCCTTAGTTTGATTATTTCCAGCCGTCTGCTCCTCTTGGGTGTATCTGCTTCTTTTTTTTCTAGGGTTTTCAGTTGGGCCATTAAGTTGTTTGTATGTGATGTTACGAATTTCTTCTTGCAGGCACTTAGTGCTATAAATTTTCCTCTGAGCACTGCTTTCAATGTGTCCCATAAATTTGGGTATGTTGTGCCTTCCTTTTCATTGAATTCTAGGAAGTCTTTAATTTCTTTCTTTATTTCTTCCTTAACCCAGCTGTCATTGAGTAGTAAGTTGTTCAGTTTCCATGTGCGTGTCGGCTTTTTGTTGTTTCTGTTGTTGTTGAGGTCGAGCTTTAGTCCATGGTGGTCAGATAGTATACAAGGGATTATTTCAATCCTTTTGTATCTGTTGAGGCTTGCTTTGTGGCCCACTATATGGTCTATTTTGGAAAAGGTTCCATGGGGTGCTGAAAAGAAGGTGTACTCTTTTGAGTTTGGGTGAAATGATCTGTAGACGTCTATTAGGTCCATTTGATTTAGGGATTCTGTGAGTGCTTTTATTTCCCTATTTGGTGTCTGTCTAGTTGATCTGTCCCTTGGTGAGAGTGGAGTGTTGAAGTCTCCCACTATTAAGGTATTAGGATCAACGTATGATTTAAGCTTTAATAATGTTTCATTTACGAATGTCGGTGCTCTTGTATTTGGAGCATAGATATTCAAGATTGTGATGTCCTCTTGGTGGATTTTTCCTTTGATGAGAATATAGTGGCCCTCCTTATCTTTTTTGATTAACTTGGGTTGAAAGTCTATTTTATTAGATATTAGGATGGCTACTCCAGCTTGTTTTCTGGAACCATTTGCTTGAAAAACAGTTTTCCAGCCCTTTACTCTGAGGTAGTGTTTGTCTTTGTTGCATAGGTGTGTTTCTTGGATGCAACAGAATGTTGGATCCTGTTTCCTTAACCATTCTGTTAGCCTGTGTCTTTTTATTGGTGAGTTGAGTCCATTGATATTGATAGATAATAGTGACCAATGCATGTTAGTTCCTTTTGTAATGGAGTCGATGATCAACCCTGTTTCAATGCTTGTTTTCTTTTCATTTTTGTTGGGACATTATCTGTATGCCCTGTTTTCTTGGGTGAATTTGTTTTCATTGGATTGGAGTTTTCCTTCTAGTATCTTCTGTAGGGATGGTTTGCTGTGTAGATATTGTATAAATTTAGTTTTGTCATGGAATATTTTGTTTTCTCCATCTATGTTGATTGAAAGCTTTGCAGGGTATAGTAGTCTGGGTTGACATTTGTGATCTCTTAGAGTCTCCATGATACTTGCCCAGGCCCTTCTGGCTTTCATAGTTTCTGATGAGAAGTCTGGCGTGATTTTGATAGGTCTACCTTCATATGTTACTTGGCCTTTTTCCCTTGCTGCTTTTAATATCTTTTCTTTGTTCTGTAGATTTAGTGTTTTGACTATGATGTGACGTGATGTGTTTCTTTTCTGGTCTAGTCTATTTGGAGTTCTGTAGGCCTCTTGTATATTTATGGACATCTCTTTCTTTAAGTTGGGAAAATTTTCTTCTATGATTTTCTTGAAAATATTTTCTGGACCTTGGAGTCTGGAGTCTTCTTTTTCATGAATTCCTATTATTCTTAGATTTTGTCTTTTCATAGCATCCTTGATTTCTTGGATATTTTGTGATTGGAACTTTTCTGATTTTACTTTTTCTTTGAGAGAAGTATCCATTTCTGCAAGTGTGTCTTCAGCTCCAGAGATTCTCTCTTCCATCTCTTGTATTCTGTTGGTGATGCTTACTTTTGTGGTTCCTGATCTTTTCTCCAAGTTCTCCAGCTCAAGGGTTTTCTCATTTTGTGTTTTCTTTATTGATTCTAATTCTGTTTTCATGCCTTGCACCATTTCTTTCATGTGTTTGAATTTGGATTCCTGTCTCTCTATGATGGCCTCTATTTCTGTTTTCATTTCCTTCTTATATGCCACTAATTTTTCCTCTACTTGTGCATCTATTTGTTTGGCTATGTTTGCCTGTGTTTCTTTAAGGATATTGTCTATTTCTTCTTTCTTTGCCTCCAATTGACTGGCCATCTCTTTGAAAGACTTGTTCATTTCCTCCTTATGAGCCTCAAATAATTGGGCAAGCATGGCTTTAAAATCATTTTCCTGTGCTTCTGCTGAATTGGTGTATCCATCGGTTTTGGGGTTTGCTGGTGAAGTCATGATGTCCTGATTTATGTTGGAAGTGTTCTTTCGCCTACCTCTGGCCATTGGCTTATCTGAAACCTTCCCTGTTCGTTTTTGGATTCTGCAGATCAGACTGGTGCTGTCTCTCTCTGGTGTCTGGAGAGTTCTTCAGGAAGCTGAGCACTCTCAGCATGTGCTGAGGACTAGCTGTACCTGTGGGAGGAAAGTACGCAGGCGCAAACGGGGCAAATGCAAGCGTGTGTGCATGCGCGCGCGTGTGTCTGTGTGAGTAAGTGTGCGTGGATGAGTTTCTCGAGGGACAGAGTGATGGCTAATGTTGAAACCTTGAGTGTGTGGGAGGGGCTCTACACTGTATATGTCGCAGGCGCTAATGATGATCGCAGCGCAATTTCTGGCATTAACTGTCTTAGCTCCTCAATCAGGCCCACAGGGCAGGAACTTCAATGTCCCTAGTGCCCCTCTGTTTCCCAAAGTGGCTATGTGGGTGGGAGGGGGGTTCGATGCCTGGCTTCTGATTTAGAAGGACCCAGGATCTGGGGAACTGCAGATTCTCAAGGGTGCACTCACTTACAGGCAGGTCTTTTGGCTGAGATCGTGGTATCCGGGGTTCTCTGCTCTCTGGTTTGGCCCTGCTTCTTTGATGTGTTCCGCCAGTTCTGTGCTGCTGTCACTGCCAGGTTCTGAGGTCTTGCTGCAGCTGGAGATTTCAGGGTGGTCACTTCAGCAGGGATGGGGTAACCAGGCTCTCTGTTCTCTGGTTTGGCCCTGATTAGTCTTAAACTGGAGGGCTGTGGTGCCCGCCAGTTCAGTACTGCTCCACTGCCACGTCCCGCTGTAACTGGAGACTGGCTTGCTAGTCCCAATGCTTTCTGGGATCTCTTCGTTGTGCTCTCCAAGCTTGGGAAGCCCAGTGCCTGGTGTGTCCAGGTTGTATGACGATTCTGCCTGGTTTCGGTGAGTATATAGCGTATTCTCGGTCACTGTGGGATTGGGCGGTCCGTACCGTCAGTGATGGCGATCCTGTGGAGCTAGTATGGTGTCTAGCAGATTCGCGCCCTGGGAGGATGGTGCAGCCGCTGCGCGAATCTGGGACTCCGGGGCACGTACTGCTGGCTTTTGTCTGCCGCTAAAGTGCTTGGGGCTCCATCTCAGTGGTTGTATACCCCAGGCAGTTAGGTCTGTGCTGAGAAAGATGAGTCCGCTGTGCCGCTGTGCAGAGGAGGAAGGAGGTCTGGGGGAAGGGAGTGCAGCAAGAACAAAGGATCTTTTCTCTCCTTCCCCAAGCAAGTCTCCGGGTGACCGGAGGCCAAAGTTTTCACCTCCTGCGATGTTCTCTGGTGTTCAGAAAGCCTCGCTGTGGTTTTCCTGGGTTGGGGGTCCTTCCATTCTCCAACTCAGAAGATCAGGTATCCCACCGCTCAGAAACTGTGTGTGCTAGTCGCCATCTTGGCTCTGCCCCCCCCTAGTTATAAGATTCTACCTAAAAGGTTATTTAGAAAAAAACCACAAACTCTGTAAATGAACTTTGTGAATTTTAACTAGTGATAATTATAAAAACTTACAATGCAGAGGGAGAAAACCTGAGTGAACATCACGTAACTAGTAAATTTTTAATAGCAAAACAGGAAGGCCAGAGAGTCACAAGCAATAAAACATTTTTGGTTTTGATATGTAGAACATGGTAATATTTGACTAAAAAATGAAACTATAATTGGCCAAATATCACATTTTTAAAGAAATTACAATTTCTGCCAGTAATATAAACGTATCAGGTGTCAACGCACATATATTTTTCATATTTTGATTATAAAAATGAATCAGAACATACTGTGAAAAATGGCAGAATTTGTTTTTATGACTTTCTGCATAACTATGGTTTGGACTAGTTTTCTAAAATTCTTCATTGTCTTCTTTTAACATCTAATCTCATAGCAAAGTATTTTATAATTAGTGTTGTATATCAAGCTTTAATTAAATATTAATATATAACTTTGACAAATTTTCTTCCACCAGAGTTGTTAACATTTCATAGAAGCCTGAAATATTATTTAATGTCTTGGTGCAACAGATTGTATCGTGATCAACAAGATTTCATTTGGCATTTTACAATAATTATTAGCCTAAAATTTTTCATCTCATTTCATATTGTCTAAATATCATGTTTTTTTAAGCAAAAATACTTCTTAGAGACTTTTATGAATAATAATTATTTATCTTCTGTTTTAAAACATTATAAATAGAATATTTATTAATTCAATTTTGTACTGTAAATCCACAGGGAAAATGAATAACACACCTATTGTTATGTAACCATGTTTATTATTATTATTATTCATATAAGTGACTGTGTCTTTGTAAGTTTAATTTGGGTTGCTGAGTCTCTGCTTTCCCTCACCCAACAAAGAAAAAAAACCTTTTTTTTAAAAGACTTTCATAAAGACTTGACATTTTTTTGTAAGAAATATTTGCAAATTTATTAACACATACTTTTACTTGGTGCAGGGGCTTCATAAGAAGATGATAAACAGACGAAGGAGTTAAAGTCTTATACTAATACTAACTGAACTGAAGAGAAAGAAAGAAGCTTTGAAAAATCCACTACAAGGTACAGAGAGGGTTCAAAGTTGAGCTGTTTTAAGATGTTCTGTACAAGAGCTTTTTATCCCAACTTTCAGTCTTTGAAGAAAAGGGTGCTCCTTTAGATACAGAGGACATGTTTCATATGAGAACTTTATCTCCTGCTTTCAGAATAAGAGAAAAGGTTCAGAATAATCGTAAAGTACAGCTTTGTTTTAAATTATATTTAAAACATAGTCAACATAGTCATTAAGCAAGAGCAGCATAAGTAGGTGGTTGAAATTTTTTTTTAACCCTAGACCAAGTTATTCATTATTTATTTAAAATTCTAGCTTTGTAGGTCTTCAGAAATTGATGTAGTACATCTATTTAACTAGGTTTTTTAATATAAAGAATACCCACATTATTCTTGAAATAAAATGCTATCTTAATTAAATTGCTTTTCTTGTGCTTACAAGGACATGATAAGTAGATGAGTTCTGTAAGTCAAAATATTAATAATATGGAAGATTTTGTGTTTATTCAATGTCTACCTTCAGGTTATGTTGCCGTTAGAATGTCTTTCTTCCATTCATTGCCAACTTTTACTATGTTGCAAAAAACAAACAGACAAACAAACAAACAAACAAAAAAACCTTTTAATTTGTTGACTCAGTATTACCAATTTTTGTTAAGCTATGGTGGTGATAGACAGTACAGATTTCTATAAATAAAGGTGTGTGTTCATGCTTATGCATAAAAGTGAGCTTCCTTTTTAAGTATCTATAGATTTCAAACTATTTCAAGTCTTGAACATGGAGGGGAGTGCTGCTTTTATTTTTAAAATATAATTTGAATTAAAGGAACTTATGTATTTATGTACTTAATTGAATTTCAAATTAATATATTATTTTTTATTAATATCCTATTTTCTTATAAATAAGAACTTCACTTATTTATAAGTGATCTATTCATCTATCATTGTATCATCTATGTGCCTATAATTATATTTTTATATTATAAATTTAAAATTGTAATTATTTAAATGTTAATTATTTTTATACTTACATGCTGGTTTTAAGTGAGCTATTACTTGGTTTTGCTCAAATTAACTAGTTTAAAACAAATATGAAAGTAAGAATCATATAGGATTAGAAGAAATAGAGAGGGAACAAGTAGGAGAGCAAGCATGGGTAGAAATGAGGATTGAGATCAGACCAGGGGAGAGGGAGCAGGAAGACAGCAGGCTTTCATAGGGTAGAGAAATGTGGGCAGAGATATCTCTAAGACAAGCTGGAGATCTACCACAGGGTAAGCTCCTGGGAGAATGTGGGGGTGATTCTTGCTGAGACTTCTAGTAGAAGGAGTCATGGAGACTGGAAAGACCACCCTCTAACAAGACAGAACTCCTAGTGGAGGGAAGAGAAAACCAACCTATCCACAAAATGTTTGAGCCAAAATTTAGCCTGCCTGCAAGATGGGCAGGTTTAAAGACAGGGCAGAGATAGAGGGAATGTCCAAACACGGCCTAGCCCAACCTGAGACACAGCCCATGGGAAAGAGCCAACCCCAGACACTATTAATGATACTCTGCTATGCTTGAGGACAAGATACTAGCATAACTGACCTCTGAGAGGCTCCACCCAGCAGAGGATCAAAGCAGTTGCTGAGACTCACAAGCATTGGGCATAGCAGGAGCACAGAGGGTCTTCCGGAAGCTTGAGGGAAGAATAGAAGGATCTGGAGGAGACAGGAGCTCCACAAGAAGACCAACAGAGCCAACTAACCTGGACGAAGGGGGTCTTGCGAGAGTGAAACACCAACCAAGGGCCATGGATGTACGTCACCTAGAACCCGACACATGGGTGGCTTGGCCATTATGTGGGTCCCCCAGAAAGGAAAGAGTGAGCTTGCTTTGACATGGACTTTGTTGCCTGCTTTTCGATCATTATCCCCCTGTCTGGGCTGCTTCCAGAGTGGAAGAAGATGCAGTCAGTCCTGAGTACTTGATGTGATGGTATGGGTTGCTGTGGGGGTGGCTCCCCTTATCTGAGGAATAGTGGAGGAGGCTTATGGGGAAGAGAGAGAGAAAGAAAGACCAGAAGGAGAGGAGCAAGGGCCTACAATCGGGATATAAAGGGAATTTTAAAATTATTTTTAAAATTTATTTATTATTTATTACAATTTATTCACTTTGTATCCCACCTGTAGCCCCCACCCTTGCCTCCTCCCATTCCTTCCCACCCTCCCTCTTCAACCCCTATGCCCTTTTCTTAGTCCACTGATAGGGGGCGTCCTCTTCCCCTCCTACTTGACCCTCAGGTCTTATCAGGATTGGCCGCACCATCTTCCACTGTGGCCTCGCAAGGCTGCACACCCCAAAGGGAGGTGATCAACGAACCAGTCACTGAGTTCATGTCAGAGACAGCCTATAAAGGGAATTTTTAAACAGTTAAAAGTTATAGGTGTGTTACAAGTGTCGTTATGTTCAATGATTTGTTTCTCAGGAATTAAACTATAAATGTAAGAGTTTAAATTTGATGTCACTGCTTTGTGTAATAATTATATTCCTCCGGTAATAAATTCCTCAGTGTTTGTAACAGTCACTTTGCTGATGCCGTGCCCTGAACACAGTTTAAATATGCATTGCCTTAAAAAATATATTAAACTTGGTTCCAGTAAAAACGGTGACATTGACACAACTTATTTAGAAAACAGTATTCTATTTTCTAGTAAATATATCATCACTAGTAAAAATATCATTTACTATAAAAGGAGAAAATATGTATCTGAGGTTTAACAATGACGGACAACTTGACAAGATCTTCAGTCTCCTAGGGTAAGTGTCTGGATATGTCTGTGAGGCTTGATCTAAATTAGGTGACTCACTGGAACATCTGTGAAGAGTTAAATAGATTAGGTCCATTAAAGGAGTAGAGAACTGTATGTGTAAGAAGGGAAGTACAGCATGAATATCCAACTCTGTCCTCCTCACGAGTAAACACACAGTGTGAGCACCCGCCTCATGGTCCTGCTACTACACCTTCCCCCAGTAAGATAAATTACACCTTCAAAACTATCAGCCAAAATAAATTTCCCCTTCTCTTTCAGATATATATCACAGCAAAGAGAAAAGAAACAGATGTAATAGAATGATCAGAAAACTTAAGTTGAACTAAAATCGAGATTTGAAGAATAAGTTGGGAAATGTAATACAACAGAACATTACAATGAACATGAAAAACCTACCATGATTTTTTTCATTTATTTATTAATTTTTTAAAAAATATGCTCATAAATAAATTATTCAGCTGGTCTATAATGAAGATTTGATTAATTGTATGTAATTTAAAGTACATAAATTACTTTACACCACTATTGTGTAAAAACAGTTTGAATTCAAAGTTTGAGTTATACTATTTGATTCATCTTTAATGAAAATTAATGTAAGTGGTAATATATAACAAACATTATGGACCGATAAAAAAAACCAAACCCTGCAATGTGTACCAATGTCATCCATACTGTGATTGATGATATATTGCCCAAGAACAAAACACTTTGTGTACTTTGACTTTTCTTTCTCATGTCTTATTTAAAAATTTCAATCACATTCCTTATAACAAACTCCAAATTATAGTTCAATATAACAAATATGTTAATGACTGATTTGGTAATTCCTACAAATCATTTTAAATTTTATAATTTCTTCATATATGCATTGTGTAATGTGGCAATTCAGAATTTTTCAAGCTATCCAAGTAGGTCACCTCTAGTTCACTGTAACTCATTTCTCCAAAGCCAATGACCTCTTAGGTAGACACCAATTAGCATCTAGTGGCAGAATATCAGTGGTTATGTCAACGTGCTACCAGACTTACTATAACCAATTGTCTCTCGTACTCTAGTCATGCAGATGACTGAAAAGGGAAGATTTGGACTGGATTGTTGAAATGATTTTAGCTTTTTAAGAACTGTACACATGAGCACCTTCTTTACATATCTTCTGCCTCTCCCTCTCCTCCTCCAATTCCGCCTGTGCCCACTTTTTCAAATTTATCATCTCTTCTTTTAAAAAGTATCGTTACGTACATAATTTTGTTTGTGAGCAAATATGACTTAGAAGTTTTGTTTGTAATTTCAGCGTATAAGTGGTTAGCATGAGATGTGTCGTTAAAATTCTTTCTTCTATGCAGATGAAATTGTTTTCCTTCTCTTAATTCATGGGAGATGCTGAAGGTAGAAAAGAAAAGAGGAAAGTGGTATGATCATATTTCTATTAAAACATATTTAAAAAAATTCCCCCACTCTCGGCCCTCTAATAATACGAAGCACAAATTAATCACCAACATCTACAAAGATTTGAGAAGCAGAGGTTGTAGTGTAACTATTTACACAGACTTGAATCATTGCCATCATTAGGGCTGCAATATCTAGTTATTATTTGTTTTATAAAAAACTTAAAATATCTAGGTTGTTTCTAAATTCTGGCTATTATGAATAAAGCTGCTATGAAAATAGTTAAGCAAATGTCCTTGTTGGATAGTTGAGCAGCTTTCAGATATATATCCAGGAGTGGTATGGCGGGGTCCTGAGGTAACACTATTCTCAGTTTTCTGAGAAAGCACCAGATTGATCTCTAAGGTGGTTGTACAAGTTCACATTCTCAAAAGCAATGAGGGTTCTCCTTTCTCCATATCCTATCCAGCATGTGTTGTCATTTGAGGTTTTTGGTCTTAGCCATTGTCAAGGGTATCAGGTGAAATCTCAGGGTCATTTTGATTTGCATCTCCCTGATGAGAATTTCCTCTGTTGAGAATTTTCTGTTTAGCTCTGTACCCCATATTTTAATTGGATTATTTGGTTTATTGGTGTTTACTTTCTTAAGTTCTTTATGTATTCTGGAGAACAACTCTTTTGTCCTTCAGCTGAAGAATGGGTACAGAAATTGTTGTACATTTACACAATGGAAGACTATTCATCAATTAAAAACAAGGAAAACACAAAATTTGCAGGCAAATGGATGGAACTAGAAAGGATCATCCTGAGTGAGGTATCCCAGAAGCAGAAAGACATGCATGATATATGCACACTTACAAGTGGCTATGAGCCACATAATTTAAGATAATCATATTAAAATATACATAGCTGAAGAAGCTAAATAACAAGGAGGATCCTATGGAAGATGCTTAATTCTCATTCAGAAGGGAAGATTGGACAGACACTGGAAGCAGTAGAAGGAAGGTAACAGAAGTGGCCTACCAGAATCTAAAAGTTTCCACCCATCAGGGGATCGAAGCAGATGCAGCTTCGATCCAAAGGGTGTGAGCACCCTTTGGACAGAGCACAGGGAGTCTTATGGAAGATCAAGTATACCGTTGTCTCACAGCAGCTTAATATATGCACACACAGTAGAAACACTGTAACATAAAAATCTTTTTTCTTCTCAATTTATTCATTATATATCCTGATTGAAGCCCACTCTCTCAACTCTCCCAGTATCTCCCTCCCTCTTCCCCTCATCTTCTTCCTCTATTCCACTGAAAGGGGGAGTTGTCCATTATTGCCCTCTGCCCATAGTTTGTTAAGTCTCATCAGGATTGCTTGGACCCTCTTCCTCCCTGGCCTGGCAAGGCTGCATCATCAGTGGAGCGTTCCAGCACCTGACACTATTAATAAGGCTCTGCTATGCCTGCACACAGGAGCCTCACTTGACTGTCCTCTGGGAGGCTACAGGCAGCTGTTGATTGAGACAGATGCTGGGACTTGAAGCCAAGTATGGGGCAGAGCTCAGGGTCCTGTGGAAGTGTTGGGGGAAAGATGGAAGGACCAGGAAGAGACAGGAGCCTCATAAGAAGGCCTACAGAGACAACAAATCTAGTCCTATAGGGACATACAGAGAGAGAGAGAGAGAGAGAGAGAGATATCAACTAAGGATCATTTATGGTCTGGCCTTGGCCTCCTGCATTTATGTATGTGATGGAAAGCTTGGACTTCATATAGGGTACCTGGTTAGTGGAGAGGGGGTTTGTTTTTAAAAATTTTTAATTATTATTTTTTATCACAATTTACAAACTTTGTATCATAGCTGTGGCCCCTCCCTCAATTCCCCCCTATTCCACCCTATCTTTCTAATCTCCTCCCAAGTCCCATTCCAAGTCCACTGATAGGGGAGGACCTCCTCCCCTTGTCTGACCCTAGCCTATCAGGTCTCATCAGGACTGGCTGCATTGTCTTCCTCTATGGCCTGGTAAGGCTGCATCCCCCAAGGGGAGGTGATCAAAGAGCCTGCCATTGAGTTTATGTAGACCTGGAGGGGACAGGACCTCCAAAAGAGGACCAACAGAGCCCAAAAATTGGGCTCTGGGGGCCCTGCAGAGACTGATACCCCAACCAAGGACTATGCATGGAGAAGACCTAAAACCCCTGCTCAGATGGAGCCCATAGACATCAATTTCCAAGTGGATTCGCTAGTAAGGGGGATCTGTTTTTAACATGGACTCTATTGCCCGCTTTTGGATCACTTCCCGCTAGCAGGGATGCCTTGCCTGGCCTCAGGGGATAAGGATTTGCTCAGTTCTGATGTGACTTGATGTGCTGGGGAGGCTTGATATGGGGGCAGGCTCTCCTGTTTTTGGGAAAAGGGGAGATAGGGGGGCAACTTGGAGGAAAGGAGGGTTGGAGCACCCTTGGAATATAAAGTAAATAAACTTAAAAATGTTTCTCAGTAAAAAAATAAATAAATAAATAAATAAAAGAAAGGAAAAAAAAAAGAAAGCAAAAGAAGCAAAGCAGCTGAGACAGGGAGTAAAGAAGCTGCTGCTGCAGCGGTTCATATTTGTCATCAGAATAGTACAAATTTATTAAATTTTTGATTCAGACTGCTTCTCATTGGAGCCTAATTTCAGTAATTGAGTAAAGTATTGATTTTTCATTTCCTAATTTAGAATTGTACACATTAGGGAAAGAGGCCCTATGTTTTATGTGAGTTCTGGTATATTTAAATATTTAGTAATTTACAGGAATTAAAATAATATTTTAGTTGTGAAACCGATACCTATAGTTTATATTTTCATTAGCATGAAAAGCAATTTATCCCATGTTTACTATTTTTTTCTTCTTTTTGTTTTCTCATTTTCTTTTCCCTTCTTCTTCACCAGTGTGTTTTATCTCTGTTGGTGGTTATGTTTACATAGTTTTATTATTACGTAGGTCGTAATAATGTTCAGTGCAGAAATTAAAACTGTATATGTGAATAGATATGACAAACTATTAACACTTTCATGTCTTGACCTTAAACATTGACTTGGGGATGACTGTGTTTTGGTTGTTAAGGGACCTAAACTGTTGTAAAAATATTTTCATAGTCTAGAGAAAAATACCTGGATGGATTCTTTTAAGGTAACTGTTGGGTTGAACTATGAGTCATGAGAATGCATTATGTTAAGTAACAAAGAGGGGCTATTATAATTAAACATAATTTCTTCGACCTTTCATGGAGTCATCTAAGCTTCTACTCACTTATTCTCAGAATAGTTACATTTTCAAATAATTTCATTCTTGCCTTTGTTTTAGAAGGCTTCAAGTAGCTAATGATTTGAGAAATGAAGGATTGAGAGGTCCATATCATAATATGTTCAATCTTTCCAGGTATATATGTCTATTTGACTTCATTAGTGTTTAAAGCTATGTCCTTTACATTACCTAAGCAATGTAATGTAAATGTAATTTACTAGCAACATTTAATTTTCTGTTACCTCAGTTACATTTCATTCACTTGGTTAGAATTTCCTACAAGTTAGTTCAAGGTGATTATAGGGTTAAGTTATAAAACTAACATAGGATTTTTGCAAACCACTGATGTAAATCAAATATTAATCCATTAATAAAAATCCCTTTAAGTTATTAGCTTTTCAATCTTCTACCCATAGAGTTGTTCCACATTCTTTTAACCTTTAATGTTAAGGTTCAATATAACCCAATGAACCATTTAACAAGTTAATCCACAATTGTACCTTAGCCCTCAAATCTCAGGGTCATATTGACCAATGAGAAAAAAAAAAAAAAAGCCTTGTTTAAGTTGAAAGGCAAGGACGCCTATCTTACATTTGATTCTGGCCTCAGAAAGCAATGCAAATGAATTGTTGCTCTAAGGACTTTGTTAACTCTGCTTCCAGAATGTCTGCAGTACCTCAAACACTGTGTTTATTTTTTACGTGGCCAAAAGGACACCAGTAAAAGTGGCAATTCATATTGGTGATTTGAAATAAACTATCATTCATTCCATATTTTATTTTGATTAAAATATATGTGTCTCCACTTGGACACATTTTCAACCATTCCCTCATTGATAAAGGGAATCTTCATTGGGCATCAGATATCTTTTAGAACTGTTGCTTACAGATTGCATTTAATTCTGTGTTCTCTGTGATTTAAAATGGAAGCAGAAAATTTGAACACAGGGGTCTTCCCAGAGACTCATACTCCAACCAAATACCAGGCATGGAGATAACCTAGAACCCCTGCACAGACGTAGCCCATGGCAGTTTAGTGTCCAAGTGGGCTACATAATAATGGGAAGAGGGACTGCCTCTGGCATAATCTGATTGGCCTGCTCTTTGATCACCTCCCCCTGAGGGGGGAGCAGCCTTGCCAGGGCACCAAAGAGTACAATGCAGCCACTCCTGATGATATCTGATAGACTGAGATCAGAGGGAAGGAGAAGAGGACCTCCCCTATCAGTGGACTTGGGGAGGGGCATGCATGAAGAAAAGGGAGGGAGGGTGGGATCGGGAGGGGAGGAGGGAGGGGCTTATTGGGGGATACAAAGTGAATAAAGTTTAATTAATAAAAGTTAAAAAAACTAGAAATAAATAAAATGGGCATAGTTAGATCAGAATTAAAATCTATGTACACTTGAATGTTTTCATCACAGATTTATTCACAGTTGTACACATCTGTTTTCTTCCCTTATCTATGTTAGCATGTTTCTTTCTTGCACTCTTGCTTTAGGACAGACAGTGACATATTTCATGTGAATCCCATGCCATTTTTTTCTGTTTTCCTTATTAATATTACTATTATTTCTTACAATTTATTCATGTTGTATCTTGGCTGTAGCCCTCCATACACCTCCTTTTCTTCCTCTCCCTTCCCGCCTGTCTCTCCCCTACTCCACTAATGGGGTAGGTCCTTCTCACCAACTATCTGACCCTAGCCTATCAGGTCTCATCAGGACTGTCTGGATCTTCTTTCTCTGTGGCCTAGTAAAGCCAAAAAGCAGGCAACCTAGTTCATGCCAGAGACTGCTCCAGATCCACTTACCAGGCAACCTACATGGAGACTGAGCAACTCATGGGCTACATCTGAGCAGTGGGTCTAGATCTTCTCAATGCATGGTCCTTGATTGATTTATCAATCTCTGTGGCCACCCCGAGACCAGATTTTTTGGCTCTGTTGGTCTCCATGTGGAGCTCCTGTCCCCTCCAGGTCTTTGTATCTCCCCCTTATTCCTTAAGATTCCATGCACTCTGCTCAAAGTTTGGCTATGAGTCTTAGTGTCTCCTTCAATATCCTGGTGGGTAGAGTCTTTCAGAGGCTCCCTGTGGAATGCTCCTGTCCTATTCCCTGTTTTCTTCTACTTCCCATTTTTATTATGTTTGCCCTTCTGAATGAGGATTAAGTCTCTTCCCTAGGGGCCTCCTTGCTGCTCATCTTCTTTAGAACTATAAATTTTAGTATATTTATCCCATGGCTAATAATCACTTATAAGTGAGTATATATTGTGTGTATCATTCTGAATCTGGGTTACCTCACTAAAGATAATCTTTTCTAGTTCCTTCCATTCATCTGTAAATTTCATAATTTTCTTGTTTTTAATAGCTAAGTAGTATTCCATTGTGTAAATTTACCAGAATTTCTGTATCCAATCCTTGGTTGAGGGACATCTAGGTTGTTTCCAGATTCTGGCTAACATGAATAAAGCTGCTACAAACACGGCTGAGCAAATGTCCTTGTATAGTTGAGCATAATACCGATATATGCTTAGGAGTTGAATAGCTGGGTCTAGAAGTAGCACTATTCCTAGTTTTCTAGAAAGGGCCAGATTGATTTCCAAAGTTTACATTCTCACCAGCAATGGAGGATCACCTCTCCCTTTTGGGTGCAGCCTAGCTAGGCCACAGTGGAAGACAATGCAGACAGTCCTGATGAGACCTGATAGGGTAGGGTCTGATAGAAGGGAAGGATGTCCTCCCTTTATCAGTGGACTAGGGGAGGGGCATTGGGAGAGATGAGGGTGGGGCCACAGGCAGGATATAAAGTGAATAAATTGTAATAAATAATAATAATTAATAAAAATGAAAAAATGCAAAAAAGCAGATAAAAACATACCAGCAACCATCCCAGAGAAACAGGAACATGTTTTTCTTAGTCAATCTTAGAACTGCATATTAGCTAGCCTTAATCTCTGATACAGTAAATAAAGCGTTCACTTATCAAAATACCTGTACACGTTGAACCATAAACAAATGGCACATTATACTTGAAAATTTTCCTCTTGTTCCTGGTGTCTCTATGTATTTAGTTATGTTTGGGTCTAATGTTTTGTTCTAACCCCCCCATAAACTGTAAGAAATTATTCAAACCTTCACATAATATCAGTTTTTTTCAAATTAGGCTGATATTCAGTATTAATGTTTTCCTTTTTAAAAATATACAACAGATTTCAAGAGTAAATTTTTAACCATTAAAGTAACAATGATGTGTTTAATATTTAAACTTTATATATTTTTATATTTTCCTTTTATTTTATTAGTTATTTCAGTGTTTTGTATGAGATTTGATTACATTCAACCCTCTAGCTACAACTCTTCCCCAGTTTGTGTCCCTTCTCTATCCATTCAAGGTACAATCTTTTTTTTTTTTTTTGAAATCTTAACTTCATAGCTAATTTAATGCTACCCCCAAATATTGAATCCACTAGAGTGTGCTCAACCTACAGGGGTTACACTTTTAGAGAAAGCTTTCTCACCATCCTCAGGCAGCTAACAATAGCTCATAGCTGCATGACTACTTAGAGGTGATTGTATATCTAACTTCTCTCTCCTTGATGGTATTTGGTATGTTTTGGGTTTGCACAGATTTCATGTATGCTTTCACAGTCACTGTGCATTCATTTATTCAGATGCCCTGATGTGTTCATAAGATAATACATCCTTGTAGTAAATCATTGCCTCAGTCCCTTCCAATCTTTCCAGTCCTCATCCCCAACGATTCGTGAGCTTTGGAAGAGAGTTTGTAGCATACATGTGTTCTTTCAATGGCTGAGCATTCTTCAGACCTTTACTCTCTGTACTTTCATTAGTTGTAGGTCACTTTGTTTTTGATCACAGTCCACAACAGTTTGAAACTTCTAAGATGACTGCCCAGAGATTAATTGATCTTTGCATGTAACAACAAATCATTAGGAGCTGGTTAAATAATATGTCTGTTTAGCATCGTAAAAATACTATGCTCTCCTTTAGAGTAACCTATTTATGAGTTCTTAGCCAGCTAGTGATGCAAACTATGAGTTTCACTCTATGTAATGCTACATAAACGGGATTAAAAGGTAACAGTGTTACTCCATTGATATTCATGCCACTATTTTAATAGTGTTTATAAAGACATAATCTTTTCTGGATAGTTATTTATTTTTAGCGTGATAGGTTAATTCCTGAGAATGACTGATGATTACTTGTCTTCTCTAGTATCTTGTATAACACCTTCCATCACTATAGAGGCTAGCCACTGGACATAAAATTTTTGTCTTCATAAGAACTTAGCTTTTACCATCCTCTATCACTCAACCATGCTATATGATCAGCAATACAGTCTTGCCATCAAATTCTGGAATGGATCTAAGAACACTGGCAATATCCTACAAAGACTGGGGATCTGTTTAATCTCATTGGCCAGCAATTTTCATAGAAGCAACTCATATATAAGTCTAGACTTTTTATTTGTTGGGTTGTAGTGTCAGATCAGAGCACTGATGTCCTGTTATGACGTAACTCCATTTTTTTTTTCTTCTGGTTTTACATGGTGTGTGGGAGGGTGTATGTTTGTGTGCATATAGATGTGTGTTTTTGATTGTGTACTTTATGTGTGTGTGTGTGTGTGTAAAAGAGAGAGGTTTCTAAAGTAGATTTCCATAAGACTTGTTCAATAGGTGTTCAGTGTTATTTAGCCTCTCACTATTCTTTTCACTACCCTAACTTCAAACTTGCCTTCCCCTGTAAAACACTTTCTGTTCAGCTGTTTCTTTTTAACTATTTATGCTAGTGCATTCTATCATGTCTCCCTTGATCATTCTTTCTCATAACTCTTTACTAGTTTGCTGAACTTTGTGAGGATTCCAAATGAAATACACATGACATACCTGAAGATTTAACATCTGTATTTTATTTATAGATTACATATAAAATTAAAAATGAGAGGGCTGATAATTCCTGTAATATGTTCTCTTGTACTGACTCCTTTAAAATACTTTGATATGAAATAAAATTATAGTCCTCCATTCTCTAATACTGAGACTGTAAGCAATGCTACTGTGCCAGCTAACAACATAACTTCTCACTACCTAGCATATAATCATTCCCTTCCTATCACGTCAACCTTCCATATTACTGTCACTTGCTTATTCTTTTCCTTCAGCTCTTCATCATCTCAATTTCACTGAGCCTTCAAGAACTGTGTTTTATTTTCAACTTCTTTAGAAATGGGAGGTCTTATCAGGTTATGAAATTCCTGTAGATTGGTGCTAATTCTACTCAAAACATTGTAATTCTCAGGACCAATAAAAAAATATCATCACTTTTTCTTTCTTTGACACACTTATTTTAATGTTTAAAGTAATAAAAATTATATTTTGTTTTATGAATATAAGGCTTTACCAGACTTTCAATTTATACCTAAGTAAATTTGGAGCTTACCTACAAAAGAGGAAAATTAGAAGCATTATTTTTAAACAATTCTTTTATATTTAATTTTCACATGTTCATTTTGTTTTTTTTACCAAGACTGTACATTTGAAAAGAAACGCTGATTCTATCTGATATTCTCCAAGATTTTATTTCTACACAAAAAGTTGTCTTTCAGTATTTTAATTTCTCTAATCACACAAAGATCTACAATTCAGTTTTATACTAGTTTCTAGCTTTTCTCATTTCTTTCTTTTGTGCCTTTATGGAACTTTCTTTTATCTGTAGTGGTACTTATATTTCACCTTTTCTTTGGCTTCTCCGCGGTCAGTACTTATTCTTTTCAGAAATATTGCAATTTTCACTTAGAATTTTGAAATAAATGTTAATGTTAAAATCCAAACAATTTTCTTTTATTACATATATTGTTATAACCAACTACATTATTCAATATTGTTACTTATATTTTCCAATGTTATTGAGCTGTTCTTTATCATTGTGAGAATGGAGAATGAACTAACTACTACTTATATATTTATTAATTCATTTCCCATTCCCAGAAACATCTTAGATCCTTGATTTTGTTTGTGTTACATTCTGGAAAATAAATAAATTATATTCTTGTGTTTATAGGTCTAATATGCTATACAGAATTATATCTTTAAAAATTTAAGTATAATATAGTATTATGGATACTGTGGGAGATAGAGATTAATATTGGTTAGCACAATAATTCAAACTTTGACAAATTTGAAAATATTTAACAAAAATAGTAAATTTTTCACTGTGACAGAAAATATGACTAGCCCAAAGTTAAGAAAATGGAGTATACCAGGTGTGGTGGCTCTTCCTGTAACCACAGCACTCACAGAGGCAGAGGCATATGGATCTGTGTGAGTTTGAGGTCAGCCTGGTCTACAAAGCGAGTCCAGGATAGCCAAGGCTACACAGAGAAACCCTTTTTCGAACCCCCTCCCCAAGGGGAAAAAAAGGAAAAGAAAGTGTGATGAGAGAATATGAAATCATATTCATTAAGTTGCTACTGTGGTATACATACATCTATTTCAATATTGATTAAAATATTTTATATTAATTCGCACAGAAGCCTCTACTTAAGAAAAAAATAGAAACTTTGCTTAACTTTTGTGTTTGAAATAAACCATAACATAAAGCAGACAACTAATTAAGACCTGTAATGGACCAATAAGTTTTCATAGTATATGCAAACTTTTATTAAATAGCCAAACAACAACCTTTATATTATTACTGCAGATGTTCATGGTTTTATTTATCATGCACTGTTTACACCTGCTAGAATGCTAATAAAATTTTATATTTCACGTAAGAACAAATGTATATTATGAACTAGGATACTAAAAATATCTACTGGAAGATCAGTGTTAAATATTTTCATATTTGTGAACATTAACATATTTTTATATAGTCCATATTTTTATGAAATACCAAAGCAAAAGAAAGATAAAAGTTGGACCAGAAGGGAGAAATTGTCATTGGCTGGGACCTCCACCTGTAATGAGCATGTGTTGTAGAAAATGAGACACTGTATTACATAGGAGAGTTTTCTCATATTTTTTAACAGGCATTAAAACCCATTTAGGAATAGAAAGTATGTCATCTTGTGTCAATTCCCTTTTCCTATTCTGCTTTCAAAAATGATTTGCATTTAATCTTTGCTATGTACCTTTGGCTTGTGGTCATATTTATAATGAGTCAATCAGTAAAGGTGACTGGCTGGATTGATTTACACCAAGTGGAACTCTCCCCTTCACATAAAAATGGCATGAACTCCATAAATCTAAGTTCTAAAGGTGCAAGCCAGCTTTAATGAAAGCAGAGGCAACCTCAGAGAGTAGAGAGCAATGCATTCCCCCCTTTGTCACTTTCCCAGCAAAGAGCAGAGGTTCTAAGATGTCATTAACAGAACTTTTCTTTCTTAGTAGTCAATGGTTCTATATTCGAAACTTTTGAATTTTTAAATATTCATAGAACTATTAATTTAAGAGATTAAGAGGAATCAATAAACATTAGGTAAGAATAAGAAGAGTAACCTTGATTGAGTAATCACTTTATACCTGACATTTGGGTGAACAATTTGTGATCTCATTTATTCTCTAGAGGACCCTTGTATGACAAGTACTGAATTGATCCGTGCCATTTAACATTAGAGAAATAAAGCAACAGAAAGATGGCAAGTTTTTCTCAGTCAAAAAATGAGGGTAAGACTTTGAGCAATAATTTATATCTCTATGTCTAACTTCAAGCCCATACTTTGAACAGTATAATAAAGCACCATATGTTTCTACCGAAACAGCACTATAGAGGATGTAGATTCTTAAGATTATTGAAATCCTGCAGAGGGCCTCTGAAAGACTCTACCTAGCAGTGTTTCAAAGCAGATACTAAGACTCATAACCAAACCTTCAGCAGAGTGCAGGGAACCATATGAAAGAAGGGGAGTTAGTATGACATGGAAAGGATAGGAGCTCCACAAGGACCAAATATATCTGGGCACAGGGGTCTTTTATGAGACTGACACTCCACCAAGGACCATGTATGGACATAACCTAGAACCTCTGCTTGGATGTAGCCCATGGTAGCTCAGTAACCAACTGGTTTCCCATAGGAAGGGAAACAAGGACTATTTCTGACAGGAACTCAATGGCAGGTTCTTTGACCTCCCCATCCCCCAAGGGAGGAGCAGTCCTGCTAGGCCACAGAGGAGGACTTTGCAACCAGTCTTGAAGATACCTGATAAACCAGGGTCAGATAAAAGGGGAGGAGGTCCTCCCCTATCAGTGGACTTGGAAAGAGGCAGGGAAGAGATGAGGGAGGGAGGGATTGGGAGGGAATAAGGGAGCGGGATACAGCTGGGATACAGAGTTAATAAAATGTAACTAATAATAAAAAAAATTAAATTAAATTAAAAAGATTATTGAAATCCAAATGGGAAATAGGCATATACAATTTAATACATTTTGTAATAAAGTTTTTTTTTTAGATGCTGAATGTTTAAAACTTCAAAAATTACAAAATAAATACGGAAGAATGTAGATAACAGAAAAAATTTAGGAGAACGTAGAATTATCAAGTGAAATCTATAAAACATCAGAGTTACACTGAAGTTAGCTGCAAGATTGTGCCTCATTAAAATATTCATTACTTATGCATAAATATGACTTGTGAGAGTTAATTATGTTTTCATTCAAAGATATAAAATAACAGCAAATAATTGAAAGTATATGTGATCTGTTACTAGTTATGATGTCTAATTAGTCAAAGAATAGAAAACAAAAATCAGGACTCATGGACTCAGTGATTATTACTAACAGAATGATACAGAATGTTCATTTTCACCAGCATATTAAAATTAGCTACTCTAATTATTAAATTATCGTTTTGTTTTTCATAATTAATTTTATTAGTTTATTATAGTGACTACATTGCTCTTAATTTTCACAGTTGTTACGTGTGTGTGTATGTGTACATTTATAGAGGCAGCCATACACACTAAGAGAAACTGCTGAATATATTTTATAGTCATGATGTGTTTTCTAACACTACTCAATGACAATGTATTTCAGAGAGCATATCAGAAAGATACATTTGATACTAGAGTCCATGAATATTTCATCTAATTTTAACATGTATCAGAAATTTTCTCCTAATTACTTTATTATATAAAAATGTGGGGATGAATGTATCTAAAAATTACAAATATGTTGTCAATTTTATGATAAGTGACCAAAATGCTATATATGATATAAAAACGCTTTCAGAGCATTATCTATTATGAAAAGATAAGGAAATTCAGAGATGGTTTGCTGGTTTTGAGCCTATGCTTCTCCTACAGAGGACCTGAATTCAATTTCCAGCACCTGTGTTGGGTGCTCACAACTGCCAGTAACTCCAAACAGAAGTCCACCTCTCCCACTTCCAGCTTTACCTAGCTGTTTTTGGTTCTTTCTGTAGGGTTGAGGCCTCACAGGCTTTTCCCTGTACGTTTTGGCAAGATAATTACTGATCTCTTCATTCAGCTCACATTTGGGTGATCCTGTTGGTGAGACTTCATCAGCAAAGCTTTTGATGTTACTAGTAGATACGATCTCAGAGCAAATTCCCAGATCCTCAGGTTCTTACAGTATTTCAGCTTCCTCTTCCCGTTAGTTTCCCTGAGCCTTAGTTGTGGAAGTGTTTTGTACATGTACATATTGGGACCAGGTTCCATCATCTTGATTGGTGGTGTTTTTCTGCCGTGGTCGTCTCTGAGACAGGGTTTTTGTTTTTTGTTTTTTTGTTCATTATTTAGATATTTTCTTGCTATGTTGTTGGCTCTTTCTTTCTTTCTTTCTTTCTTTCTTGTTTGTGGTACTGCAACAGAGTGTGTGATAAAGACAATTTGTTTGTGAAAATTTGAAACTAGAATTATTACAAGAAATTTGTTTTGCCATTGAAACAAATCACAACTGGAGTCACTCATAGGGCAGAACACGTTGGGATAAACATTAGGGATAAACACATCCTCTATGTGTGCATAATCTAGACTGTGTCTCTGTGTGTGTGTCCAGACCAGATGTATCTTTAAACCCAATTCCAATCATTTCAAACATTGATTAAAGGAATTATATACTCTTTCTAGTGTAATGCTGTTGTCCTTTTTGAGTATTAGATTCCTGCATTCGAAACCGATTTCTAGGCCTGCTTTCTGTCCCATCAGTGTCTGCACCCTGTTAGTACCATTACCATGATTTTTTTTCATTATTTTAGTATCATTGCATATTTTGAAATTAGAAAGTTTAATACCTTTAGCCCTTTTCTTTTTACTTTTTTTGATAAAGATCATTTCATATGCCTGGTTTTGTTTTTGTTGTTTTTGTTATGGGTTCTGGAATTGTTTTGCACTTTATGTGAGGAATTTCTGTGAAATTTCATGTGAATTTGCATTGAAGTTTTATTTCACTGCTTTCAATAGTATTGACATTTTAACAACATGGATTATTCCGGTCCATTAACTGAAGCAATTTTCCATTCATTTTTGCATTCTTCAATTTCTACTGTTAACACTGTATAGTAGAGTGTGCAGGTATTTTTTTTTTTTACTTTTGTTCAGTATATTCCTAAATAGCTATATAAGTCTTGTAATTGCTATGGCTTAGTTGATTTTTCTTTTGTTACTTTGATGTATATATCTAAAAATGGTAATGATTTTATGAATTTCATTTGCATAGTATGACAATAAATTTTCTTATGTTTTAATAGAATTTTGGTTCAGCTTCTCATGCATAAAACAAGCAATAATGATAATTTTTTATCATTCTTTGTAATATTTATATTATATAGTAATTACAGGTCAAAATTGACATGATTTACAGAATTATATCAGTGTGTATATGGATTCCCAGAGGAATCTAAATGCTGATGTTATTACTCAATTAGTTTGATTACTATTTTATTGAAAGTTCTGACAGTTATTTTTTAATCTTCATAACTGAATATATATCGGTGGAACAATCTGAACACTATCATGGGCTATATGGTTATGATCTTAGCTCAGGTGAGGTAACACAATAAAATAGTTAGGTAGCTTCAGCAACAGCTCTCTGCCTCTCATAAGGCTACAGGTTGTGAAACCCAAGGCCCTCAGATGTCCTTTCTAATGGTGGCCCACTTTCAGGCTGTCTTTTTGCTACATTATCTCCTGTGAGTGAGGAAGGGTCTTGATTTATTTTTTTCCTATTAAAAGATTATTGTTCAGTCATATGTGTTTAGATCCCATGCTATCATGAAAGACAATTGCTTATTTTCCAAGAATAGGTGATTCTGTTTTTATATCTGAGTTCAGCTTTAGTTTGACTGACCAAATATTTTTCTGTTCATACAGACCAACTGCAAGTTTAAAGGAGGTATTTTATCTTTTTCACTTCTCACACTCCAAGGTCACACACCATTGCTATAGGTCTCCAGCAGCTTGACTACTTTGATTTCTGCTCTCACTCTGTGATCTGTGATGGTTTTTCCAAATGCCAAGTTACGTTGGGATTGAGTGACACCACTTAGCACCCGCAACTTTTGAATCCAATTGCTCCCATTTCATAGAGATTTTCCAATTGAAAGGATGTCGTTCTTATGACAAGCACCAGCCTAAAGTGACAGGCAGACGCGAGTCTGTTCAGTGATCTCACTCCCCTCAGAAATGTAGTTTGTCAAGTATCGTTGAATGACACACCTTTTAGATACATCAATTGTGTTAAAAATACCTTCATTGGCAAAGCCACCACGACATTCCAAGGACCCTCAAACTGAACGTTGAATCCCTTTCTGTACATGACACTGTTTCACATATAAGGACCACCTTTAGTTTTGTGTTTCATTAAATCTAAATTACAACCCTACAATGGCTTGAGTTACAACAGTAAACACAAAAGATGCTTAGTCAACTAGCACAATATTCTGTCTCCATTACTCAGATTATGACCGTGTTAATCTCATTCTGAAACATCCTTATTTACATGGACATATATTATACTAGTTATCATAGCTCACTAACTAACATCATGGTTAATAACAAGTTTTCCAAATAATTTAAGTGTTTATTTCTCTTTTAATATTTTAATCTTCATTTCAGCCTCATTTTATCCATCTTCAAGAATGAAAATAAAATAGAAAATTATAGTTATCATTACTAATTGACAGAAATTAATCAGAAAAAAAACCTGTTATGTTGGACAATGTCCAAAGTCATTTACCATAGTACCAAAGTTTAAAATATATATATTTATTTTATTTTTGAGAATATAATATAATGTGTTTATATTATAACTATATGTAGTTATATATACATACAAATATACCTACTTTAATCTTTCACTTGGTCTGTCTGAACAGAAATATAATACAGTTATGTATATAATATGCATAATACAAGTTTACATTCC
This sequence comes from Meriones unguiculatus, assembly GCF_030254825.1. NCBI lineage: Eukaryota > Metazoa > Chordata > Mammalia > Rodentia > Muridae > Meriones > Meriones unguiculatus. Next base: position 62,756,293 of record NC_083364.1, read on the forward strand.
CACCAGCAGTGGAGGAAGGGTCCCCTTTCTCCACAACCTCTCCAGCATGTGTTGTCACTTGAGTTTTTCATCTTGGCCATTCTCATGGGTGTAAGGTGAAATCTCAGGGTTGTTTTGATTTGCATTTCCCTAATGGCTAATGAGGTTGAGCATTTCTTTAAGTGCTTCTCTGCCATTCGATATTCCTCTACAGAGAGTTCTCTGTTTAGCTCTATTCCCCATTTTTTAAGTGGATTACTTGGTTTGCTGTTTTTCAGCTTTAGTTCTTTATATATACTGGATATTAGCCCTCTGTCAGATAGAGGGTTGGTAAAGATTCTTTCCCAATCTGTAGGCATTTGTTTTGTTTTGATGACAGTGTCCTTTGCTTTACAGAAGCTTTTCAGTTTCATGAGGTCCCATTTATTGATTGTTGCTCTTAGAGCATGTGCTGTTGGTGTTCTGTTCGGGAAGTTGTCTCCTGTACCAATGAGTTCCAGGGTTTTCCCCACTTTTTCTTTCTAACCAATTTAATGTGTCTGGTTTTATGTTGAGGTCTTTGATCCACTTGGACTTTAGTTTTGTGCAGGGTGATAAGTATGGATCTATATATAGTATAGTATAAAAATACAATATCATTTTCCCATCCCCTTCTGTTTTCCAAACTTTCATATAAACCCTTCCTTGCTTTTATTTTTTCAAACTCTGGGTATCTTCTTTTTCAATAATTGTCTAGCACACACAAAACACAGACACACACACACACACGCACAATATATATATTATAAATTTTTCATGTGTGTATTTATACATATATACATTATACATGCATACACACATGCACACATACAAAAACTTACAATATATTTGGTTTAATATCAAATGTATGTGTGAAGGGCTGACAATTTGGTATTGAATAAACAATTGTTTTTCCCTTCCTTCTTCCCTGGTAGATAATATTTCTCTAAGTCCAAGCATTTTACTTAGTTGTATGTAGTTCTATGTGTAGGGTTGAAGGCACCTGAGCTTTCTCCAGTCCTAATTATAATGTCTACTGTTATTGTCCTTGCTCAATTCACATTCAGACAGGTATATTGCTGAGAGTTTATGGGTGATGCTTTTGACATTGCTTGGAGACAAAGTCTCACTTAGAACTTCCTGAGCCTCTGGCTCTCAACAAGATTTCACCAATACCAGCAGTGATCCTTGAGCTTTAGGTGTAAAGCTGTATTGTACATATTGGTACTGGATTTCACAACGCTGTATTTTGATTGGTTGTGGGTTTCTATATTCATCAGTTACAAAGAGACAATCCCTTGAAGAAGTTCTGATGGGTATTTGAAATTCTTCCCATCCGAGTACATTTTAAGAAGATAAGAAATAGGTCTCTGTGACGTTTTGAGTAAGACTGTCCCCTATGTGCTCATAGGTTTAATTGCTTGGTCATTAGAGTATCATACTAGTTGAGTGGCATTCCTAGCTGTGACCTTGTTGGAGGAAGAGTGTCACTGAGGTTAGACGCTCCAGTTTCAAAAACACAAGCCAGACAGTGTCTCCCTGTTCCTGCTGACTACAGATGTGAATGTAGAACTCTCCAGCACTGTGTTTGCCTGTGTTCTGCCATGCTCCCCACAATGATGAAAATGGACAAAACCTCTGAATCTGTAAGCAAACTCCAATTAAATATTTTAATTTTAAGAGTTGCTGTGTTCGTGGTATCTCTTCACAGTAGCAGAAAACTGACTAGGTCTCAGTACAAAAAAAACATAAATAAAACCAACTCTATATGTTTAAATATGTGGTACAATTTTTTTATGGGGAGGATAACGAATGTTCATAAATAAATATCTAGTGTATTATATATTTAATTCCACATATATGTTTTTATTGATGTTAAAACAATTAAGGTAATTTTTAAAATATTTCAGAAATTAAACCCACTAAAATAACAGAAAACCAATTCAGAAAAATAATTTATTTCCGCCTTCCACCTTCCCGATGGTGAGTGCTCTCTGTCACGAACAACTCCACATTTGGCTAAGGCCGAGGATCTGGCTTGCTTCCATGTATGTGGACCTATCTGCATTGCCCCCGTGGCACGCCTGGGTTGGCTACCCAGAGGCTATTTAAGCTGTGGGCTGGCTTTCCCCGGGGTCCGAGGATTGTTCAATGTTCCTGAATAAACTGCATTGAAAAAAAAAAAAAAAAAAAAAAAGAAATAGCTTTGAGCCATCCAAAGTAATAGTTGCATAAAACTATTCTATTTTTAAATTTTTTTATGAAAATTGTGTCACTGTTCATTTTAGAGTAATAAAGCTTCATTTTATTATGACATTATTGCTCAAAAGTCATGAAGTTTACAAAATATCTCTTTTAAGAACATACAAAATACAAGATAATTAAAAATATATATTGCATGACAAACTTTAAATAAATGAAATACTGTGAAAATATTTTCTCTTAAAAATTCTTATAGCTAAGACATTAATCCGACAGAAATAAATGGGATATTTTTCTAAGTGTCCAAATGAACTGTGTGGAAAATCAATTTTAGTGAAACAAAGAACAGATGGTCAATAATGTGATTACATTGAATTGAAGGTGATTGTTGTCACCACGTAAAAATAAACACAGAGCCATGTTTTCTAAATCTGAATATTGCAGAATACAGAAGAGACTCGTCACGAGGGAGTGGGGAAAAGTCTCATATAATTTCTTTTTATTCCCAGCATAATAACCAGCATTCCCATTTTCATAATCAGGTGACTAAAGCAGAACTCCACAATATATTATAATAGAGACAGATCATTAAAGAAAGCATTAGCATTGCCATTTCCCCAGCAAACCCTGAATAAAAATGAAAACAAAGGAGGTCTAATAAATATTCTAGGTGAATGGCGTGTTTAGTTACCTGAACACCAAAGATCTATTATCCAATAACTTAATTGACTCTGTGCATAGTTTTCAAAAGCCAGAGCATCGCTGCTAGCGTTCTTCTGTACAGTTTATATTGTATTCCTCATTGGCTTCTGAGCTGATTCTAGCTCACAAAATGACACATAACTCAAAGCAGAATAAAATAACTATTTCTCGGTGGAATAAAATGGGTATAAAACAAACTACTGTCACAATATTGTAATAATATGTTTCCCTGTATTCTCATCATTGTTTAGGAAATCATTTGGCCTGAGAATATAATGAAAATTTAGAATTTGCTTGGTAGCCAAGACTTTAGGATTTCTTTTTTCAGGCTTTATATGCAATTTGTAATATGCTAGTACATTCTGAATTATTAGTGCCCATAGATAAAGTCAACTTTTTTCCTTATCTTTTTATCTTTTTAATTTCTAAAAGCAAAGAAAAAAGGGAAGATATCAGGAAGAAGAGAAAAGTAGAAAAGAGAGATATATAAACTAGCTAAACATTTTAAGCTTACTAAAATGTTAAATGAGCTGATCAGTAAGCCTCCAATAAGAAAAATTATTGACACAATATTTTATCCCATTCAAATATGTAAAACAACGATCAGCAGAAGAAAATCTCTCTGAGTTCTAATAATGCATAGTACTTGCAATTAGAAAGCTCAGAATGCCTTTAGAACTTCAAATTCATGTTATCATTACATGGCTTTGCAAAGAGACCATGACAAAAATATACTATCTCATCACCACATCAAGTCATTGAGTTCTTTTTTACTTTTATATTTTTTTTTCTCACAACAGCTTCTTTTTAGGCTGAAATAGACTGGAAATCAGTTTGTTGAAAGATTCTCCAGAGTCTTTTTGATAGTGGAAGATGTTTATGTCTAGATTCAAAGAGTGTTCAAGTTAGCAAGAAATTTTTCTTAACGAAAAAAAAAATAGAAAAATAGATTGTATGAATTTCTGTTAAACCACCACCATGGCACATAACAGAAACTGCCTACTAATGGGAGCCTTTATCCCAGTATACTCAGTCTCAGTAAGAATGTATCCCAGATACATCAGCAGGGTACAGTGACAGATTTCTCTAGTGTCCAGTCATTATTCTAACTCCCCCAACTAAGTCTTAGAGGTCTAGATAAATTCTGCTTCATCTGTAAGTATGCCTTCTCCTGGATAGCTTGCTGATTTAAATAGAGACCTATTTGATTATCCACATTTGGCTTTCAGGTCTTAATTTATTGTTATCTCCAGTCTTTGGGAGTAGAACCTTTTGCATTTTTGTTTCAGATGACTTAGATGCCTTTGCCACAAGGTTTATTTTACACTACAGCTTTTTTTTTTTCCACTTGGCCAAGTGATCACTACAGTTAACACCCATAGATCATGCAGAGGAGTTCTCTCCCTTTCCACCTAACTGTTATGGATAACAACAAAACCCAGAACACAAAATAAGACAACACTCAACAAACAAAAACAAACAACAAAAACACCAAGGTATAACCATATGAAAGCAAAACAAACAAACAAACAAACAAACAAAAACAAACCAAGACACACCTGTAGAGTCTAAGGTCAACTATTCCTATATGTGAGTCCTGTCCTCGTGTGTTTTATATATCCAGTGTCACTACGTTGGAGAAAATGATTTTTCCTATGTTGGGGGGATGAGTAGGCCAGGGAAAAGGCTTTGTAATAATTGGAGGAGTGAAGAAAGAGACTGATACTTTTCTGGTGAAAAGAAATTAGGGCTGGTTCTTTCTGGAAGTTCCAGATAAGTGAGTAATTACTAGCAAACCTGGGACCTCCCCGGAGGTTCTTTCACAGATGTACAATTCACTGTGGTGCCCTGTTCCATGTGCCTTATCAACTGTAAAGCTGATGCTATCATTACATACTTGGTTCTCTGAAGCACTGAGCATGAATTAACTTTTCCTTTTTCATATTTAAATTTTTATGTGTACGTGCAGAAGTGCATATGTGTATGACTATTAAGAAGGGTTGAGACCTTCTTATGTAGAAATGTATGTGAGTGTAGAGGGCAGATGTCCACAATAACAGTCTTCCTCAGTTACTTTCCAATTTAAATAATGAGAAAGGTTCTCTTACTTGAAATCAGAAGTCAACAATTGTAGTCTTCTTCAGTTACATCCCAACTTAAATAAAGATCAAGGTTCTCTTTCTTGAAATCAGAGCTCACCAATTCAACTTGTCTAATAAACGAGCTTTTTCTGGGAACTCTCCATCTCTTGAGTGCGGAAAATAAGCATTGACATCTTGGCTCCTTGGAGCTATATAGGTTTTTGAGAATTAATTGTAAATACGATTTATTGTATCCCTGTTTACTTTGTTGAATACAGCAAATCATATGAAGCTATTATGGAATGTAATTTGGAAGATTGTGGTTCCTCACTGAAGACATTCCTGTCATCTCCCATCTCTCTTTATACCTGCCTCTAAGAATATAACTTGACACGAATGCACTTGCACTCATATGCTCAAGAACTTGCAGTGATATGTATGTTATATGTTTAAGATATAATAGTACAAAGATTTAAGCACAAAAATAGGAAAACCAATAGTTAACTATTTGCAACAGAATTACACTTCCATGAACTATGTCAGTTACAGAACAGCTAGAGCAACAATAACTATCCAGGTTAATACAGGAAGATGTCATATGCTTCTTATAGTCACACGAATTAAGAGATTCATCAGGCTGGATAGATGACTCAGAGGTTAAGAATGCTGGCTGTTCTTCCAAAAGTTCTGAGTTCATTTCACAGTAACCACATGGTGGCCCTTATATAAACATCTATTGTGAGATCTGGTGCCCTCTTCTGGTGTAGAGGCAGAATGCTGTACAAATAATAAATAAATCTTAAAAAAAAAAAAAGAACCATTTGTTGAAGATGCTCTCCCTTTTCTGAGTATAGAGCTAAACAGAGAATTCTCAACAGAGGAATATCAAATGGCAGAGAAACAATTAAAGAAATGCTCAAGGTCCTTAGTCATCAGGAAAATGCAAATCAAAACAACTCTAAGACCTCATCTTACACCCATCACAATGGCTAAGACCAAAAAGTAAAGTGACAGTACATGCTGGAGAAGATGTTGAGAAAGGGGAACCCTCCTTCATTGATGGTGGGAATATAAACTTGTACAACCACTTTGAAAATCAATCTGGTGTTTTCTCAGATAATTAGGAATAGTGCTACCTCAAGATCCAGCTATACCACTCTTAGGCATATATCCAAAAGATGCTCAAGTATGCAATAAGGACATTTGCTCAACCATGTTCTTAGCAGTTTTATTTGTAATAGCCAAAACCTGGAAACTACCCAGATGTCCCTCAATGGAGGAATGGACACAGAAATTGTGGTACATTTACACAGTGGAATACTACTCAACAATTAAAAACAAGGAAATCATGAAATTTGCAGGCTAATGGTGGCAACTAGAAGAGATTATCTTGAGTGAGGTATCCAAGAAGCAGAAAGACACACTTGATATATGCACACTTATAAGTGAATATTAGACATATAATATAGGATAAACATACAAAAACCTGTATACTAAGCAAGAAGGAGGACCCTGTGTAAGATAATCAATCCTCACTCTGAAAGGCAAATGGGATGGACATCAGAAGAGTGAAAAAACAGAACAGGACAGAAAACTACCACAGAGGGCCTCTGAAAGACTCAACCCAGCAGGGTATCAAACAGATGATAAGATTCATAGCCAAATTTTGGGCAGAGTGCAGGGAATCTTAGGAAAAAAAGGGGGAGGTAGGAAGACCTGAAGGGGACACAAGTTCAGGACACAAGGAGAGCAACAGAACCAAAAATCTGGGCAAAAGGGTCTTTTCTGAGACTGATACTCCAACCAAGGAGATAACCTAGAACCCATGTAGCCCATGGCAGCTCAGCCTCCAGGTGGGTACTCAAGTAAGGGGAACAGGGACAGTCTCTGACATGAACTCATTGGCTGGCTCTTTGACCACTTCTGCTCCTCTGAGGGAGGAGCAACCTTACTAGGCCACAGAGGAAGACAATGCAACCAGTCTTGATGAGACCTCATAGGCTAGGGTCAGAGGGAAGGGGAAGAAGACCTCCCCTATCAGTGGACTTGGGGAGGGGCATAGGAGGAGTTGAGGGAGGAAGAGTGGGATTGGGAGGGTACCAGGGAGAGGACTACAGCTGGGATACAAAGTGAATAAACTGTAATTAATAAAATTAATAAATCCATTAAAAAAAGAAAAATAAGAGAGCTATTCACCAAAGTGTGTAATGAGAACAAATGCTGAAATGATAAGCTTATGATTGACCAGAAGCCCAGATGACAGTGATTGCAAATTTATATGTAAATTAATCTTAATAATCATTCTCCTTTTTTCCATAACTCTCACTTTATAATCAAAAGATAAGGTATTTTCTAGAAAAAGAAAAAAAACATTCTTAATCCACAAAGAAGTCATAAATTGTTAAGGAAAAGTGAAATGATACTTCTTTGATTTCACTGTTGCTCCCAAATTTGTGCAAATATCTTTTTATGATAAAAATAAGACAAAGGAATAAAAGGTATTCATTTTTATCCCTTTTAACCACAGTCTCAGGGGATATTGTAAAATCCATGTGATATGAAAATTGTGATCAATATTGTGTCACTATGAAATTCATAAGGAGAAAGTGGAAAAATCCAAGCTCTGTGAGTTTTTTGTATCATTGTTCGCTACACAAATCCCATTGCACCTGCTCGGTGAATCAGCTTGCATAAATTTGACAAATCTTAAAACTGTGAGCATTAGCTTTTCATTTTTGAGAAGATTACTTGAAGCTAGAGGAATTTTATGAAACTTTTCAGTTCATAATTCCCAGGGAGTTATCTCTGTACTTAACATAGAAACAACTGTCTTGCTATAAGTACTTGTGTAACTTGAGGTAGTTCTCCATGTAGCTTCTGTACAAGGCAGAAATTAGGGAACTGGTCTACCTCTATCAGCCTGATAAGATCTCTGCTATGTAACCTGAGAGGGAAATTATTCTACTGTAGGCAACTCAGGTGATTTATGTATGTCTGAAGAGTATATTGACCATTTAGACCAAAAACAGATGGTTATTGTTGAGAAAATCCTCACTGTACTTACTTTCAGCTAGATGAACATTAATATTTATATTTTTAATTTCTGTAAATCATAAACTATGACATTAACAGTTGTTAAATCTAAGACAGTTCATTTTTATGGCTAACTCAGGAAAATTAAAGTACCTAAAGTTTTATTGGAAACTTTCTACAGTATATCTGGCTTTATTTAATTTCTTTCTTCATGTGTAAGTTAAAGTAAAAAAATACATTAAAGGTACTAAGAGAAAACTTTAGGATATATATTTGATATTAAAATTAAATTTTAGTTAGTTTTAATTACTGTGTTAATACGAATGAAGCAACAATGATTATTTTAAAATCTTAAAATTCAAATATTCGATACAGCTAGGATACAGAGTTAATAAAATGTAAATAATAATAATAATAATAATAATAATAATAATAATAATAATAGAACTTGCCACGGTCTGTCACGATTCAGACTGCAAGAAGAAGAAACCTGAAAGGCTCTGCGTTCTTCCAATTCCACACAGGAAGAAAGGCTCTTGAAAGTTTACCCTTATTGACCTTCCCCAAATAAACAAATATAAAAAAAAATGTAAAAGTGAAGGAAATAAAAACACTATGATTTTTTTTCCTAAAAAAAAAAAATAATAAGATGGAGAAAATCTCAGTGTGTGGAACATTATATCACTGGGGTTGGATTCACAGCACCCATGGCGAGGCTCATGACCATCTACAACTCCAGTTCCAGTGTATCCAAGGCCCTGTTCTGGCCTCCCCAGGTTCTGCATTCATGTAGTTACAGACACACATACATGCAAAATAACCATAAAAATTCAAATATTCATGAGCAAAATGAATGCTTAATAATAATTTGCCAGTGTTCATTCTCTGAATACTGAAGACTGAAAATGAAACATTTGAAGGGGGCCAAATACATGTAATTTTGTTTTATTAAAATTATCACTTCTAACCACCATCTTGGGCTAGATATTCAAACACATAAGCCTGTAGGAGACATTTCACATCTGAACTACAAATGCTGATTCTTCTGAGATGATCGTTATTACATAAATGCATCGAAATATCACATGTATCTAAACATATAAATTATTATGTATCAATTAAAAGTATTATATATGAAAAACTATCACTTCTAGAGTTACACTTTGAAATAGTTCTAAAATGAATATCTTATTTTAAATTTTATATAAAGCATTATTTTATTGAAAAAAACTTAAAATTTCAAAGTCATGTTTTTGAAAAATATTGAAATAATTTGACAGTATTTCAAAAACATTATTTAAATTATGAAACGATGTAAATATTTTCAATTTTTTCACTTTTTGGGCTACATAATAACTATTAATGAAATGAAACTATACTTTTCTTGATTAAAACAGCCATTTGCATTACTAAAAATGGGATATATTTTATTCAGGAGGAAGTGGCTTGTGTCTTGGCATCTTTTGGTGCCCATTATAATCAGACTCACTGGTGCCGCCATTTATAAAATATTAATGAATCTAAAAGCCACAGTCTTAATGACACTTAAAGAAATTGTCATTAAAAATATAAATGTGTTATTAACTCTGAAAATATAGTTTTAAATAAAATAATTGCCTTTCAAAATACAATTTTCCAAACCACTTTTGTTAATAATTGTTCGGGTTGAGTTTTATTTAATAGTAAAATATACTTTAAATGAATTTGATTAAATGTTATTTTTACTCATAAGAAATTATGTGATGAAAATATTTAACAGGATTGTCATCCTGAATGTTTTCTGATTTCATGATATTGTGTATAAACTAATTAAAAATAATTATTAACATCCTAAATGCATTGCATTTCAATGTAATGACAACAAACATTCTAACATTAAAACAGTTTTTATTTATTTGTTTACAATAGGCTACATTGGCATTTTAAAATTATTTGTGAAATGTTTTTTTTTCTATTTGGAAATGTTAAATAAAGCTAATTTGTAATAATTAACTAATTTATATGTTTTAATTAAATTAATTGAAGTTACTGAGAACTGGAAAAATGTAGATTGAACTAATGACACAGATCTGCATTCCCAGGTACTGCAAGGATCAATTGGGATTCAATACAGAAGGATTCAAAGTTCAAACAATTTCATTATGTTTATGTATTTTAAATTATTATTATTGTTATTATTATTATTTATTACAATTTTTTTCACAATGTATCACAGCTGTAGCCTCCTTCCTCATCTCCTCAGGGTCCCGCCTTCCCTCCCTTTTTCTCCTCTATGTCCCTCCCCTAGTAAACTGAATATAGAGGTCTTTCCTCCCTACTATCTGACCCTAGCCTATCAGGTCTCAGCAGGGCTGTCTGGATCCTTTTTATTTGTGGCCTAATTAGGCCACCACACCATGGGGAGGCAACCAATGAGCTGGCCACTGAGTTCATGTCAGAGACAGCCCCTGTTCCCCTTAGTAGGGAAAACCACATGGAGACTGAGCTGCCCATGGGCTACATCTGAGAAGGGATTCTAGGTCTTCTCCATGCATGGTCTTTGTTTGACCCATCAGTCTCTGCAGGACCCCCTGAAGCCAGAATTTTTGGCTCTGTTGAACTCCTCGTGGAACTCCCGTTCCCTCCAGATCTTTCTGTCTCCTCCTTCTTCCGTGTACTTGAGAGTGATGATACCTGTGGAGATGAAAGTTTTGGCATACCCTAAAGCTGAAGTTATAGAAAATTATAAACTTTGTTTTTAATTACTGAATAGTATTCCATTGTGTGAGAGGACCTGTGAAAGACTCTACCTAAAAAAAAAAAAAAGAACAAAAAAAAAAAAACAAAACAACAACAACAAAAACGACTTTACCTATCAGTATCAAAGAAGATACTGAGACTCATGGCCAAACTTCCAAACTTTGGGCAGAGTGCCAGAATTGTTATGGAAGAAGAGGGAGATAGAAAGACCTGGAGGGGACAAGAGCTCCACAAGGAGAACAACAGAGCCAAATTATTTGGGCCCTGAGGACCCTGCAGAGACTGATATTCCAACAAAGGACCATGCTCGGAGAGGACCTAGACCCCTGTTCAAACGGTAACCCGAAGTGGGTTTCCTAGTTAGGGAATCAGGGCCTGTCTCTGACTTGAACAAAGTGGCCTGCTCTTTGATAATCTCTCCCTGGGGAGTGCAGCCTTGCCAGGCTACAGAGGAAGATGATGCAGACAGTCTTGATGAGGACTAATAAACTAGGGTCAGATAGAAAGGGAGGAGGTTGTCCCCTAACAAGGGACTATGGAAAGGGTATGGGGGGGATGGAGGGTGGGGGAGATGGAGGGTGGGGGGGCGGAGGGCGGGGGGGGCAGAGGGTGGGGGGGGGATGGAGGGCGGGGGGGATGGAGGGCGGGGGGGATGGAGGGCGGGGGGGGATGGAGGGCGGGGGGGATGGAGGGTGGGTGGGACTACTAGGAGATGAGAGAGGGAGCTAGAGGTGGGATACAAAGTGAATAAATTATAATAAATAAATAAAATACAAATTTTCAAAACAAAGTCATAAGCCACCATGCAGAAACCAACTAAAGTCCTCTTTTAGAGCAGCACACTCTTATACTAGCCAGTAAAAACCTGTCTAAACCCAAACCTCAGCAGTTTAGCGAGATACGGTCTCCAAATAAAGTTAAAAACAGGTCTAGGTACTCAGTTCACTGACACAGCATTTATTTAACTTGAGCCACCAGCACCCTGGGTTCAAACCCTGGTACAAGAAACAAAAAAACAGAAGATTTAGAAAGAAGGAGGAAGGGGTCAGGGAGGGAGAAAAGAAGGAAGGGAGAAATTAATGAAGAAAAAGCCTCTACTATAGAAATCAGCAGGACCAGAAGGCACAGAGACAGGAAATTAGTGCATAAAGAAATAGCAAATTCATTATATCATCCAGAGTGCAGATTTCTATATATCTGGGCAACATAGTTTTGAAATATTGAGTATCTTTGTTAAAAACATGTGGGAGATTTTTTTTTCCTGGTCCAACTCTAAAATATTGCAAATGCTTTACCGGGCAAGACATACCAGCACAATTGGCCATCACTACAAAGATGAGAAGCATTGCTGAGCTACATCCATGATATTTGTCATCTGTATCTTCATCCTGTCTCTATTCTTCTGAGCGCTTGAATTGTGATCTTTCGAGTTTCTTGTTAGAGGCCTTCCCATATACTTTTCTGTCTTTGTGTAGTGCTTCCCCATTTAGTTCATTCTACTCTCCATTCTCCTGTCTCCAGGACCATGAACTGCACAAGATCTTCCTGTTGTTGGATGTTTCTTGACAACTTCCATCTTGCCCAGAACCAAGCTACCACATGAAAAAAACTGAATATTTGTGTATTAGATTGCTGTAATGAGACAGAAATAAATCAACACTATCTCAGCTTTACCTTCTTACTTATATCACTGCTGTAATATATTAAGGATATATTTATTTTCCATGCTATATTACTAAGCTACATAATGACTGATGTTTCAACTTTCTCCAGCTCAACTAGCTCCAAACAACCATCCCGGAAAAAAATGCTCTGTTCAAAAATTATTAAAAACTATTTTTTAAATTATTTTTACAAAGATTAAGAGATGAATAGGTATATAAATATATTCTCATTATAACATTCTGTTTGAGAAACAATAGAATAGCTGGAGTAAACTGAAGTGAGTTGTAAAGACAGCACATGCAGCTTTCAAGAACAATACATATAGAGGAAACGTAGAGATTCCTTTTGCAAAATTCTAGGAAAGAATGTAGAGCCAATTAATTTGGAATGACTAATACATTTAAATACATACTATGTCTTTGTAAATTCAAAATAAATAAACATGCATAATACAAATAAAGTCTATTTATGCTGACAGTACTCTGACTAAACACACCTGCTTTATAAAATGCTTCTTTTGGACACTATTAAGAAATTTTACAACTAACGTCTGCTTTGTTGCTCAGTTTGTGAATTGATTTTCTTATATTTCTCACTTTTCATGTCCAAAGAAAAGCAAACAGCATATATATGTACACATATGTGGAATCTGAACATTATTGGATTCGCCACTCTTTTTCTTAGCCAAAAACTCTTTCATGGAAATCATTATTAGGCAGTATTTTAAGTTTTCTTAAAATTAATCATTTTAATGATATGGAGAGAATCTGTGATCTTTTCTTTTTGATGTATGACTTCACATGAACACTGAGCAAGTTCAGGAATGTCTTCATCCCTGATAGCCCTTTCCCATATTAATATGTGTAAGCCTTCCAGATAAATTTCTTGCTTTTATTATTGTTGTTGTTGTCGTTATCTACAATTCATTTGCTTTGCATCCCAGTTGTAGCCCTCTACCTCATCTCCTTCAGGTCATACTCTTTCTTCCTCTCTCTTCCTCCCCTATCCCTCGCCCAGAGTACACTGATAGGGAAGGTCCTCCGCCACTACTATCTGACCCTAGCCTATCAAGTCCCATCTGGACTGCCTGGATCCCCTTCTTCTCAGGGCAATGATGCCCCATCAGGGGGAAGTGATCAAGGAGCAGGCAACCGAGTTCATATCAGAGACTGTCTCTTCTCCCCTTTTAAGTGCCCATTCTGGAAACTGTGCCTTACTTTGTGTCCTCCTGGTGGCAGTAAAAATGTTTCCTTGCTTAAAGAAACATGTCCTTCTGTGAGAATCTGTGTGTATATAATTCCCAAAACTCTGAGTTACATTAAGAATGTCCTGATTATAACAGGTCTAATGACACAGTTCACTTTAACACAGGTAAATCAATCCTCAGGGCCCTAAGTTAATCATACAATCCCACTAGAAGCAAAGTTTTCTCAAGGCAGTTAGAAGAGAAAGTCAGACAGACCCACTGCAACTGGCCTGGAATAGAGAAAACGTGCCTGACTGTAGGACAAGGGCAGACACTGAGAGCTAACATATCACCTGACAATTCCCAGAGTTGTGGACTCCAGCCCTAAGACAATAGATTAATTAATTGAAGCCAGTAGCTGGTACATTTGAAAGAGGAACGGGATCCCTGATTAGAACACCAGTCCTGGCTAACCTCTTATGTTGATGATGTGGCTCATAACACGTAGATTATGACTGCAGCTTTTAAGTGAATTAGCCAAATTGTGTTGCTTTGTTTATGAACAACTTTAGGTAGTACAGAAAATCAAGAAAAAATATGACAGAATTTTATAGAAATGCTAAAATAGAAATCAAGACTGTGTCACTTGGGAAGAAAAACCAAAATAGAGGGGAGATGCCTTGCATCCTGGGTAATGTCTGAGAATGCCAGACTCTTAATTTTACAGAGGAGGGTGAAATGGAATGGGACAAAAGTGGCAAAGTCATGTCACATTTTATACAATGTAAAGTATGACTGTTTAAATTAGAAACATAGGTTTATAAAATATGTAACTTATTCTAAAAGAATAAGCATCAAGAACCATTAAAGTCCTTGCAATATTTGTATGTGACAAAGAATTTGGGATTCTGGAATACAAATGAGTAAATTTCTTTCCCTAGGGTGGCAAGGTATACTTGTTTGGGTATGTCTGTAGATTCACTTTAGTCTCCCACATATGTTCTGAATTCTCTATGCAAACATGCACATGATGGCATATCATGTTTCTAAAACTCACAACAAACTTAGAAAACTTTTGTTGTTATTTTGTTTCTATAACATTTTTGTAACTTCCATAAATGAGAGACAATAGTCATCTTTTACACACACACACACACACACACACACACCTTGTTTATCAACCACAGAATCAGATAAACAAATTCTCAAAAAATTAATGGTTAAAGTGAAAATTCATAGGGGTTGTAATGAATCAATGCAGTTTCTTCTTCCTCTTTTATAGATAGTGCTATTTTATGCTATATATGAAAACTGACAGTTAATAACTGTGGTATATTCCACCTTTGTAGCCCATTTTCCAGAGGAAAACCTTCCTCAACTGGCAAATCAGTGTCCTGAAATGCAGGGTTGATGTCACTGTGAGCAAGAGCCATGAGACCACTGACAGTAGCACCGATTGTAGTGTTTGTTTCCAGCAGCCCATGATTCCGACCTAAACATGAGATCATGTCATTAAAAGATTGAATTTTCTTTACATCAAAATGAGGACTTTTCTATTCGTAAGATGTCTTGGTGGGTAAAGGCACCTTCCACCATGCCTGACAATCTGAATTCAATGGCAAGTGCTAACGTAGTAGCTAGAGAGAACTAGTTCCTGCAACTTAGTTTTGACCTTCACACCATGTTGCATGCCTATAGACACACATACACATAGACACACACACGCACACACACACACACACGTTTTAAAAATACCAACTAACAATTTTAAAACTCTGTCTCTTTTTCCTCATTTCTTTTCTTGCTAGGGAGCTGCTAGCACTGAATAGCAGAGGTGGTTTTCTTTCAATTGTCACTATTTATCAGTATTTCTCCATTCACAGTGGGTGCCTGGACACTCATTTGTACAAAGGTAAGATCAACTCGACATGGTGGGTTAAAATAAATGCATAAATAAAATTTTAAAAGGAATACATGCAGTTGGAAGGAATATATAACTTCCTGGGGAAGGTAGAGATGGAGCAGGGGTTTGATGATCAACGTATATTGTATATATGTATGACATTTTCAGAGAACATTATAAAAATAAGAGAAGAAACAGAACACATGATTCTAAATCTTTACTTTCTTATTTCTTATTTCTTCACAGTATACATATTCTTTATTTGTATATGTGGGTTTTTTATAAGTATTGATATATATATATTTGTTCTGAAATTTGAGAGATAATTCTGAGCTTTTTTTAAAGTGACTTATTCTCAAAATAGTAGTTAAATCAAACCGTATGGTGTTTCTGTCAAATGTCAAAGTTTCTACTTACCAAAGCTATTTTATGATGTACTTTGTAAAAAAAGTGGTTATCAATTTACATATTTATGTCAGTAATGCATGTAAAATACATTTTTCAAAGATGTATTTTATACTTTTACAGATTTTTAATAAAACAAATTAAATTATTAAAATTAAATTTAAAATGGCTCCAGAATAACATGTATTTTATCAATTAACTAAAGACATGGATATAAATGAATGTTAGAATAAGAAACATGAAGAGAATACATAATGAAGGCTAGTGTGGTGACAACTATCTCCTCTCAGCCTTGGGGATGGAGCAGAAAGAAGGAGAATCATTATTTGCAAGGTTGCCTGGGCTACATGGTTATTTAAAACCCATGTGGGTTATACTACAAAGAGTGTGTCTTAAATATACAAATACATACAAATATACACACACATACCACCACCACCAGAAGCAGCAGCAGTAGCAACAACAATAAACAAAGGATAAAAAAAAATAGAAAGCACAACACTGATTATTCTATATTATGAACTATCTTAGATGCCACAGTTTGGTTAGGTTTAACATGATTAAGTTTACCTAATTCATATATCAAAACAGTGGAATGATATTTGGAAACTGTATATTATTAACACCTATTGACAGGGAGAGTGCTTTTACGATAATCTCGATCATGAGGGAGAGCAGACACTTCAAAAGAAAACCTTCAGCATTGTCAGCCAGTTCTGGTTCAGATGCACATCAACAGCATACGTAGTTTCTGGTGTGTCCCATATACTTAAATACATGTTCCTGAGACTGTAAGAGGTTATAAGATTTGTGAAATATATTTTGAGAGTTGTTTCATTTTTAATTTGCTATTTAATACATATGCAGAGTATAATACTGACATCCTGTTATTAAAATTGTTTTCTCAGTTATTTCTTTACTTTGTGTTGTTTTTTGTTTTGTTTTGGGGGATTGAAGTCATCAGTTCTTGCTGTTATTGAGGCCAGTTGCTAGGTATGGAAAAAAGGTGGTGAATTCTCAGTTTGCATTCTTCTTTTCCACAATCTTTTTTACATAACACTGAAAAATCTACTTGTTTACTCACTGCAGAGCCTACCAGGTTCTAGTACAGAGATTAAAACTCATCTTCACCTCCAGGTATTTCTATCTCCCCCTTCTTTCATAAGATTTCCTGCATCCTGCCCAAAGTTTGGCTATGAGTCTCAACATCTGCTTTAACCCCCTGCAGGGTATAGTCTTTCAGAGGCCCTCTGCGATAGGCTCCTGTCCTGTTCCCTGTTTTTTCCCTCTTCTGATGTCCATGCTCTTTGCCTTTCTGAATGAGGATTGAGGATTGAGCATCTTACCTAGAGTACTTTTTTTTTATTAGCTTCTTTAGCTGTACAGATTTTAGTATGTTTATCCTATATTATATGTCTATATTATATGTACTAAAAAGTGAGTATATGCCCTGTGTGTCTTTCTGCTTCTGGGATACCTCACTCAGGATGAACTTTCAAGTAGAGCAACTGTTAATATATAAACATAGAGTGAACATTTTAGCTAATCACAATGTGCTATAATGTGCTAGAAGACTGCTAGTTGTAAATTGGGAATAAAAACTGAAAATAAATTAATATTATCTTTTCCTGTATAACCCCAAAGTATCTTTATTGCCTTTTTATTTCTTTCTGTATGTACAAACTTCTCTATATTTTAGTATAATTTCTGGTCTAGAAACTTCTTACACTCAAAATAATTCAGCTATTTCACTATAATTTTACTCATAAATAATTGGTATTCAGTCAATCCTTATCTGTTAAAAAATGGAGCTACTCTTGATGAGACCTGATAGACTAGGATTAGAAGGAAGGAAAGGACGACCTCCCTTATGAGTGGATTTGGGGAGGGACATGGGTGGAGAAGGGGAAGGAAGGGTGAGATTGTGAGAAGAGGACAGAAGAGCTACAGGGGGGGATACAAAGTGAATAAACTGTAATTAATAAAAATAAAAAAATTAAAAATGAGATTTTTTTCTAGAAATTTTGCCAATGACAATGGGTTTATATCATTGTATTATTTACATTATGGTATATATGTTGATATATATTTGATATTCACTAACAGTTTTAGAATACTAAGTATACTATATTAAAACATTAATAAAATAACTAAGAAATAATTATTTTGCTGAATAAGGCTATAATTACATAATTATTCATAGTTTGCTTAAGGCATTCAAGAATCAATTGACCAGTACTATATTATGCTGGATATTTTGTTTTCTTAAAGTGAACATTTTTCTTATGCAACTGATGTAGGCATTTTTTGGTAATATTCACATTTCAAAAGTTATAATAATATATCCACTCACAGTTCCTCAAGAACATGATTATATGTTTGTGAGTTTCAATGAATTTATTATATTGTGAGACCTTTTAAATACAATAGCCTTGACTGGAAATTAACAGTTTTTAATTATTAATTTTGTAGTTTTGTAGATTGTTGAACTAGTTTCAAATGAATTCACTGTTAATTTAGATCACTTTACTCATAATTACAGGTATGTGTTCAAAATAATTTCCGCTTTATATATTCTTAATAAAATTTATATTATCTAGTTCTTACATGATGAAAGTCAAAGATAATTTTCAAAATATAGATTATGAAACAACATTTAGTCAAGGCTATGGTATACGATTCATAATACCATGAAATATGTCTCTAAGCTCTCAACATTTGCAAAAAAAAAAATATCTTTTATTTATTTATTTTGCTTTTGTTTTTGTTTTTGTTTTTTGTTTTTTTTTGGTTTTTTTGATTTACTGTTTTTTGTTTTTTGTTTTTCCAAGACAGGACTTCTCTGTGTAACAGCCATGACTCTCCTGGAACTTATTCAGTAGAACAGGCTGACCACAAACTCACAGAGATCTACCTGACTGCCTCCCAAGTGCTTGAATTAAAGAAATGTGCTCTCATGTCTGGCAAAACACAAAATTTTATACTAATTAACTTAGTATAAAATCTCATTTTGAAGGTATAATTACTTTAAGTATTTGCTATATTATTTTGTTTTTATATAAAATATTGTTATTACCTCCTACAAATTATAAGTTTATAGATACCTTCTTGGAATATATTATTTATGTAATCAGTTCTTCATTTATGTTATAATTTGAGTTTTAAGGCATTGTGAAATCTATCAGTCTAATTACTGTGAAAATACATAACTTCAAATAGTTTTATGCTTAGATGCAATAGGTATACTACTAATATGTCAGACTCTATCAAACTTCATTTTTATGTGCATATAGCTGTTTAATAATTTATTTTTTCATGACTGTGTTAAACTTTACAGTAAGTCTTTGGATTATCTAGTCTCTGGTTCTTGGTTACACAAGCAGAGTTTACTATGGGATCCTTCTCATGGAGCAGGCCTTAAGTCAAATCAGACATTTTTGGCTACTCTCACCATTCATGAGCCACCCTAGCATATTTTGCTGCCAGGATATATTGTAGGTCAAATATTTTGCGGTTGGGGTGGTGTCCACATTTCTGTTTCAGAAATCTAGAGGGTGTCTTCCCACACCAGAAAAATTAAAAATTAAGGTTGAAGGCTCCATTTAGATACCAGCTGTATTTTTTCCTATTTGTGAAACAGGGATGTTGTCCTCAGTAGTGGAGATTCACTCTTAGTCTATGCAGAGGAACCATTTGTCTTAGAATCAGTCTGGGTTGTTTGGGCATTTGCATAGGACCCCATTGGCCAATAGCTCGATTGTATATAACCCATACACTTGTATACTAGAAGAGATAACCAGTTGAGAGGCTAAAGACCTCACGAGTAGGAGTACTCATTAGGATCACCTTCATACATTCCAGGAAGTTTCCCCTGAATTAAGTTTGACATCAGTCACCTCCTAATCCACCCCCTAAGTATAGTCATCTCTTAGGTCTCTCCCCTTACATCCTACCCCTCATCCACATGATCCCTCTAGCTCCTGTATCAAAGTGCCTGCAGTCCACCATAAAATCTATTCTGTTTCCTCTTCTGAGTAAGATCCATGTGTCCTCCCAGACCCTTTGTCTTTACCTAACCTCTCTGTGTCTGCAGATTGTAACTTGAATAACATTTCCTATCTATAAGTAAATATATACAATATTAGTCTTTCTACATCTGGGTTACTTCATTCAAGATAATATTTCCAGTTCCATCCATTTATCTGCTAACTTCATGTTTATTTTATTTATTTATTTTGAGTAATAACAATAATTTATTACTCAATAAATTTTATTACTCAATAATAATAATAATTTATTTTGAGTAATACCTGAGTAATATGCCATTATGTAAATGTATCACATTTCCTTCATCCATTCTTCTGTTGAGGACAATTATGTTGTTTTCTGTTTCTGCTTGTTACGAATAAAGCCTCAATGAACATGTCTGAACAAATGCCCTTGTAGTGGGATGGAATATCTTTTCGGTATATGCCAAAAAATGGTATAGCTAAGCCTTGCCGTAGATCTATTTCCGATGTTCTGAATAACCGTTATACTTATTTCCACCATGACTGTCTAAATATGCACTATCACCAGCAATGGAGGAGTGCTGCCCTTGATCAGCATCCTTGTTAGCATAAGCTTCGTTTGTGTCACTAAGCTTAGCCATTTTCACAGATATAAGATGAAATATCAAACTAGTTTTGAATCGCATTTCCCTGATTGCTAAGAATGTTGAAAATTTCCTTAAGTATTTCTCTGCCATCCGAATCTCCTTTGTTGAGAATACTTTGTTCGGAACTGTACCTCGTATTTAAATTGGATTATTTGGGATTTTTGATATCTAGTTTCTTGACTTCATTATACATTTTGGGTATTACTCCTCTATTGGATGTGGACCCTTTTCCAGAAATGAATTTGGAGACATGAGGTAGAAGGCACGTGATATAGATGAAACATCTCTAGTGGGTCGTGAGAGCTGTCCAGATCTTTGGGCAGAGAAATTTGGTGTTTGTCTAGAGCCTCTGATGGCCTGCACCACATGTTCCTTTTCTGGCTTACAGTGTTGCCCGTGCACACCTTACGTTGAAGCAGAGTTTAAATACAATGAGAAGGAGGTTAGTGATGCTAATAATACACATGCCACTGTGGCATCCATGTGTGTGTGTTCCCATGTCCACCTTCATCGCAGTTAGCACAGCCTACAACTGGGTAAAATTGATGGTGACCAATCCCAAGAACCTTCAGTTATGTGTTATCTTCCAGCAGGGAGGAAGATTCCTGGTACATAAAAAAATTGATTTCTCCATATTCTCTATTAGTTTTGTGGTGGCTTCAGCAATAGAATCTTGGCATCAGTTTTGGTGTGCAGCAAGAGCAATGAACATGATATGGTCTGATATGGTCTGTCAGTCTCCTGGACACAACTGACCACTAACTTAAGAGGAAACAACCTTCAGTTGTAACTGGGATTTTTGTTTACATTATCAGATAAACACATTTTCTTGTGCTGGATAACTCCAATTAAACTCTTCTTTTTCTCACCCTATCTCATTTCCCAGTTAAAGACCCCTTCTCATTATTCTCGTTTACTTTTCACTTATGTTTTGCTTAAAATATGTTTATAACAATGGAAAAAATTCAAGGGTATGGTTTGGGATAAACTGGGATACAAATGAACAATTGGATCTGTCCACTCATTCAACTAATCATTTTGTACTTGATAGACAAAAATCTTTATAGGACCATGTATGGATATAACCTAGAACCTCTGCTTGGATGTAGCCCATGGTAACTCAGTATTCAAGTGAGTACCTTAGTAAGGGGAAAAGGGACTATTTCTGAACTGAACTCAATGGTGGGCTCTTTGACCCCTCCCCCAAGGGTAGAGCACCCCTGCTAGGTCACAAAGGAGGACTTTGCAGCCAGTCCTGAAGATACCTGATAAAACAGGGTCAGATGAAAGGGAAGGAGGTCCTCCCCTATCAGTGCACTTGGAAAGGGACAGGGAGGAGATGAGGGAGAGAGGTAGGATTGGGAAGGAATGAGGGA
The DNA here is from genome assembly GCF_030254825.1 of Meriones unguiculatus. Taxonomy (NCBI): domain Eukaryota; kingdom Metazoa; phylum Chordata; class Mammalia; order Rodentia; family Muridae; genus Meriones; species Meriones unguiculatus. The sequence continues at coordinate 62,778,239 of NC_083364.1, forward strand.
GCGGGATATAGCTGGAATACAAAGTAAATAAACTGTAACTAATATTTAAAAAATAAAAATAAAATAAAAAAGAAAAAATATCATTCATGCTTAAATTTTTAAATCATCTCTTTTCTATTGGATTTAATATTTTTCACATCTATTTCTCTGCCTATGTATTTGTGCATGTTGCATGCACACACATGGATATACATAAAAGTCTGAACATGTAAAACTCTGTTTTTTCCTATTACTATATGGATTAAATGGATAAAACTCAGCTTGTCAGACTTCACAGAAAAAGCCTGATTCCCTGAATCAACTTGCCATTCGAGGATTTTACATTCTTACTCATAAGTTATAAATTTTACCTAGAATTGAATTATGCTTTTTTCCAACAGTAATGATCTTTATATTATGATTATCTAGTCATATCTGACTTTATTAACAGCCTGTATATTTATTTCAATATTGAATTTTTCATGAATTAAATTGATTTTCAGCTTTCCAAAGGGCCTATTTATTTCTTGTAATTAAAGTGTTCCTGTACTAATTTGAAAAGAATGCTAAATTCCAAGTCTTCATTTTCTAAATCACCTAGCTTAGTTTGCTAGATATGAGACTGTTCTCTAAATGTAATGAAACAGAACTTTGCCTAAAGGAAGTACTATCAAAATACCTTCAAGAAAACCTAATTGTAAATATTGGGCTAAGTGCAAACTGATGTAAAATAACTGAACACATGTTAATGATGTTTCTCTTTTTTATATATCTTTTATTTTTATTATGAGTTATATTTTATACTCTGTATACTCTGTATCCCAGCTGTATTCCGCTCCCTCATTCCCTCCCTATCCCACCCTACTTCCCTCATCTTCTCCCTGCCCCTTTCCAAGTCCACTGACTGGGGAGGACCTCCTCCCCTTTCATCTGACCCTGTTTTATCAGGTGTCTTCAGGACTGGCTGCAAAGTCCTCCTCTGTGGCCTAGCAGGACTGCTCCTCCCTTGGAGAGGGGGGGAGGTCAAAGATCCTGCCATTGAGTTCATGTCAGAAATAATCCCTGTTTCCCTTACTAGGAAAACCCACTTGGTTACTGATCTACTACAGGCTACATCTGAGCAGAGGTTCTGAGTTATATCCATAAATGGTCCTTGGTTGGAGAAACAGTCTCATATAAGACCCCTGTGCTCAGATATATTTGGTTCTTGTGGAGCTCCTATCCTCTCCATGTCATACTAACTCCCCCTTCTTTCATATAATTCCCTGCACTCTGCCAAAGGTTTGGTTATGAGTCTTAGTATCTGCTTTGATACACTGCTAGGTAGAGTCTTTCAGAGGCCCTCTGCAGTAGGCTCCTGTCCTGTTACTTGTTTTCTCCTATGTCCAATATCCATCCCATTTGTCTTTCTATGTGAGGATTGATCATATCCCAGGTCTTCGTTTTTGTTTATCTTCTTTAGGTGTATAGATTTCATTATGTTTATTATGTCTTATAGATCTATATAAGTGAGTATGTACCATGTATGTCTTTCTCCTTCTGGGATACCTCACTCAGAATGATATTTTCTAGATCCCACCATTTGCCTGCAAATTTCATGATTTCCTCATTTTTGATTGCTGAGTAGTATTCCATTGTGTAAAACTACCACAATTTCTGTATCCATTCCTCTGTTGATGAACATATGGGTTGTTTCCAGATTCTGGCTATTACAAATAAAGCTGCTACAAACATGGTTGATCAAATGTCCTTGTTGTATAGTTGAGCAACTTTTGGATATATGCCTAGGAGTGGTATAGCTGGGTCTTGAGGAAGCCCTATTCCTAATTTTCTAAGAAAGCACCAGATTCATTTCCAAAGTGGTTGTACCAGTATACATTCCCACCAGCAATCGAGGAGGGTTCCCCTTTCTCCACAACCTCTGCAGCATATGTTGTCACTTGCGTTATTCATCTTAGCCATTTTGATGGGTGTAAGGTGAAATCTCAGGGTCGTTTTGATTTGCATCTCCCTGATGGCTAAGGATGTTGAGCATCTCTTTAAGTGTTTCTCTGCCATTCTATATTCCTCTACAGAGAATTCTTTTTAGCTCCATACCCAATTTTTTAATTGGATTGCTTTATTTATTGCTTTTAAACTTCTTTAGTTATATTAACCCCCTGTCAGATATAGTGTTGGTGAAGATCCTTTCCCAGTTTGTAAGCAATGGTTTTATTCTGACAATTGTCTTTTGCTTTACAGAAGCTTTTCAGTTTCATGAGGTCCCATTTATTGATTGATTGTTGTTCTTAGAACCTGTGCTGTTGGTGTTCTGATCAGAAAGTTGTCTCCTGTGCCAATGAGTTCTAGGCTCTTCCCTACTTTTACTTCTAACCAATTTAGAGTATCTGGTTTTATGTTGAGGTCTTTGTTCCACTTGGACTTTAGTTTTATGCAGGGTGATAAATATGAATCTATTTTCATTTTTCTGCGTATAGACATCCAGTTGGACCAGCATCATTTGTTGAAGATGCTGTCTTTTTTCCATTGAATGGTTTTGGTTTCTTTGTCAAAAAACAAGTATTCATAGGTGTGTGGGTTTATTTCTGGGTCTTCTATTCACTTCCATTGATCCTCCTTTTTGTTTCTATACCAGTACCACGCAGTTTTTATTACTTTTGCTCTGTAGTACAGCTTGACATTGGGGATGGAGATACCTCCAGAAGATCTGTTGTAGAGGATCATTTTGGAGATTCTGGGTTTTTTTTGTTTGTTTGTTTGTTTGTTTTGTTTTGTTTTGTTTCTCCATATGAAGCTGAGAATCTTTCTAAGCCATCTACAGATTCAACACAATTTCCATCAAAATACCAACACAATTCTTTACAGACCTTGAAAGAATGATGTTTCTCAAGATGCCTTCACATGAAGAAAATGCTTTGTATAAAAATTCTTTAGTTGGTAGTATAGTAAAAGTTATTTGTATCGCGACCCATGGACATCATTATCACTTCAGGAGGAAGCACAGACCTCACATATCCACATAGCCATCATTGGTAACAAAGGCCACCCTGGCCATGTACACTGCAACAGAACTTTGAATCCCAAACTGGCCCCAAGTGGAAGCACAGGGGGGGTGTATGTAGTCTGTACCACAAACTGAGGCCATAACCAAACCTTAAGGAAAAGTGCAGGGAATCATATGAAGGAAGGGGGAATTAGTATGACGTAGAGAGGATAGGAGCTCCACAAGGACCAAATACATCTGAGCACAGAGGTCTTGTATGAGACTGTTGTTTATATCTTTGCCCTTAGATTCTTAGTGGTATGGCCTGTCCTGATACTGCAGACCATCCTGACGCCTGTGGCATGGTCGGATGCTGGAGGCCAGGTGGATGTCTCTGGTCTGAGCTGTCTTTGAATACTATATGGAAGTTCATGATTATAAAAGACAAAAGAGCTTCTTCTGCAGAGGTATCAATGACTAAAAGCTAACATTTGAGAAAGAGAAACATAGGAAACTTATGTGACAGCCCCTTCAACTTTCCCACAAAAGTAACAACCGAGACAGGAAACCATCTAAGAGAATCTTAAAAATTATGAAAAGGATGCTGAAGTGTAGCTTTCCACAACCGAGGGCTACTGGCAAGGGTGGGGAGGAAGAAGAACTCACTTTTCCTTAATGAGCCACCTATCAGGAGTTTGATCATGCTCCAGTGACTATGTATAGAACACAAATTGAAATTTTTAAAAGTATTTTTTGTAGGGTTGCCCTGGAGGTTGATAGACCTGGAAAGACTGAGAAGAGTGACTGGGATGCATTATGAGAAAATTCCAAGTAGTCAATAAAAATATTATATTTTAAAAAAATATCTGCTGAAACAAAGTTAGAATGGACTCATATCAGGGCAGTTTGTTTAGAATTCCTGAAGCTTGAAGATGACACAGGAGCCAAGCAGATTCAAATAAAGATAGAGCCATCATTTAGATCACTGCCTATGAGAGAGTATAAGGACACCATATCCAAAAGGCAGGGTAAAAAAACAAATCTAAAAATTCAATGAATCCCTGAAGAAGTCTCATCAAAACCTTTCAGGATTCTTCTGAGAATATTTTTAGAAAGTGGAAAAGGCAATGTTTCAGCACATATGTGTGTGTGTGTGTGTGTGTGTGTGTGTATCTTTCTGTTTTTAATCCTCCTATATCAGTTTAGACAACAAATTAAGTTTAGGGAGTGGAAGGAATAAATGGAAAAGTTTTTTTTTCCTTGAAACAAATCAAAATAACTAGAACATTTTGTAACTACATGTATCAAGCTGACTTCATTTTTAGCAATTTTCTGTGATATTTATGTAGTACTTATTTCTGAATCTTGATGTAGCATGTGAAAGTTTTAAGAGAAATCATTCTTTCATTAGAGGAGCGAAACATATTTATATCATCCTAATGAAATACTGCCTATAATATCATAATACAAGGCATATGAATGGCAATAACTATTATTAGCAATGACGACTTTTCTGTAAAAATGTCTTTTTATATTAAATGTCGCAATTATCCACAATTCTCATCAAGAGAATAAGCACTTATGATGTGAAATGAAGAATTTTCAAGCTAAAAACTGAATGAAGGAAAATGACTTTTAAATCACCCCAAACCAATGGAATTACTTTTCAGTGTCCACTTCACACAGTATATGGTAAGTTCATTATCACTGAGACATGTGCTCTACTAATTGCAGTATTAACATCTAGGAAATAGCCTTTTAAAATTGATGGTTGAATCTATTTGAAGACTTGCTGAGAAAATTTTATTAAGAGATAATGTAAATGTAATGGTTTTAGGGAAATGCAATTTCTAAGCAGTAATTTAGACAATGTTTAAGTCAGAGTTGTAGAACTTTAAGAATAAAGTGTTTTCTATAAAAACTTACTTTACAGTTTTTAAGCTGGGCAGGTACTTTATTACACCTTCAACAGAAAATAATTCACATTTTTAAAGAACTAATTGACTCTTTCTATAAATCAAATAATATTAATATTGCTGCTTAAACATCAGATATATTTATCATACATATCATAAACTATTCTCTAAGAACCACTTAAGACTAAATTTCATTGCATATAAATCCCCAAGGAAACAAGTAAATGTCTAATTTTTTAACATTTATACTGTTAAGGAAATTGTAAAATGCTTTTACTTAACACTATTTCACATTCTGGACAGTTATTAAATTAACAGTAAGACATCAAGATTTCTTACCATTTTACTATTGTCTAGATGATTTATGGCAGAATGATCTCAGACACTTACTTCCACTTTGTAGACTATTTAGAGAAATCTCAAAGATTCTTCAAATACTTCTTGACTGGTTTTTACAATATACAAACTCATAATAGGTACACTTACAATACTAATCAACACAATATTGTCCTAGCATTATCCAGACTACTTCAAAGTTGGACAATTTAAATAATTATAAAATAATTACTCAAATTCATATTTTATTTTTAATAAAGTATGTCATGAATGGAATTTATAAATTTTGGAATAAATGTAGACAGACTTATTTAGTATTAGCAAATAGGAAGCACTTTCTGGAATATACATGCAAATATTAAAACTCAGCAAGATGAAGCAACTAAACAAAATAAACATTAAATTTTAAAAGACAAACCTATAAGATAAAAATAGAAATGCTGATAAGATTATGACCCAAAGTTATTGTAATATGGTGAACTATACTGAAAAAGTGTTACCATGTCTTACTTCTGGATACCCATGGAAGTGACATTACTGAGAAAAGAATCTTTGGCAATGAATAAATTGGAGATATCAAAATGACATAATAGTTAATCATCCAGGGGAATCTGGAATCCAATAATATGCTTTGGCAAACTAAGGAATATTCATACTTCCAGTAAAGAGAGACATTACATTAAGTGTGTTCATTTATGGAGCAGCATGCTAAGGAATGCTTAGTTTACACCTTAAAAGGCCACCAGAACCCAGAAAAGGAAAGAAAGGTACTTCCCAAAAAGATATGCAGAAAGCATGACTCTATAGACCCCTTGACTTTGTACTGTGGGTTTCCAAACTATGTGAAAAATAGTTTCTGTTGCTGTAAATAGTAAATAGAAAATAGTAACTAATAATTAAAATGGCATATTCTGATGTGTGTAGAAGTCATAGATAACAAAAACAATATACCCATGCTCATGGATCAAGATGATTAACATAGTAAATATGGCCAAACACTATTTACAAAGTCAATGCAATCTCCAACAAAATACCAACACAGTTCTTCACAGGCATTGAAAGAACAAATCTACATTTCATGTGGAAAAACAAAAAACCCAGAATAGCTAAAACACCTATACAATTTATTAACTTCTGGAGGTATTTCCACCCATGACTACAAACTATACTACAGAACAATAGTAATGAAAACTGCATGGTAAGGCATAGAAACACAATGGTAGATCAATGGAATTGAACTGAAGACCCACAAGTAAATCCACACATTTATGGACACTTGACTTATGACTAAGGTGCCAAAAGCCTACAGTGGAAAAAAAAGACAGCATCTTTAACAAATGGTGCTAGTCTAATTGCATGTCTACATTTTAGAAAAATGCAACTAGATCCATATTTATCACCCTTCACAAAATTCAAGTCCAAGTGCATCAAAAACCTCAATATAACACCAGATTCATTAAATCTGTTAGAAGAAAAAGTGTGGAAGAGTCACAAACTCATTGACATAGGAGACAACTTCCTGAACAGAACAACAGCTCTGGCTCTAAGATCAACAATTGGGACTTCTTGAAACTGAAAAGCTTCTTTAAGGCAAAGGACACTATCAATACAGCTAGGCTACACCCCAGTGTTACTGGTGGGAATCTAAACTTGAACAACCACTATGGAAAGCAGTCTGAAGGTTTTTCAGAAAATTGGGAATTGATCTACCTGAAGACACAGCCATACTGTTTCTGGAAACATATCCAAAAGATTTTCCACCATACCACAGGGGCATTTGCTCAATTATGTTCATAGCCACTTTATTAGTAAGAGCCAAAAACTGGAAAAAATCTAGATGTCCACAACTGAACAATGGATAAAGAAAACATGGTACATTTACACAATGGAATATCATTCAACTATTAAAATATATCATTCAATTTGCAGGCAAAGAGTTGAACTAGAAAAGATCACCCTGAGGTAACCCAGACACTCCTGATATGCACTCATTTATAAGTGGATATTGTCTCATTAAGGACAGGATAAACATGCTACAATCCACAAATATGCCAAGGAGGCGCGAGGGAAGATGTTGAGTCTCACTTAGGAGAGGAAATAAAACAGATATCTGAAGTAGATGGTGGGAAAGGAGGTGGGGATGATTACCATCCAGGATTAGGGATCACATGTGCAGAGAGCAAGGGTAGGGGAGTGGGGAGGAGAGTGCCTGAAGAGAGAATGGAAAGCAGTGGATGGGCATCTCTGGGACACGGAGACTCCAAGAAGTCTATGGTGAGTCTAAAAGAGGGAAGAGTAGGTTATCATAATGGAGTAACAAGTGTTTCTGAGCTGCACAAAATGTGCTCAGAAACTGAACCCAATTTTTTGCAATAGCAGTATGCATTCTTATCCTCTAAGCAAAATCTCTTGTCCCCCAAATACTGGGTCTCTAATGACTATGAGAAGTAAAGTTGTCATGTGTGTTAACACCAGATTATCAATCCAATTGTTTACAGTAGTTCGGAAAAGATTAAATACAAAATAAGAATGAAATACATTTTCATTTCAATATATGATCTTAAGCTATTGCTTTCTAAAATATTTTATTGTCCAAATATACAAAATTGATTCTGTAGGTAACAAAAAAGTTCTTTCTATGAGTATATATTTAATCCTAATTCACAAATTACTTTAAGTCTCACAAAATAATTACAGATTTTGCTACAAACCAAATGTGTTCCAGTTTATTATAATATTCATATAGTTAGTCAACTTGAATTTTTAAAACATATTACACAAGTTATTTTGAATCTTTACCACAGAATATCACTTTTTTCCTCATTTCCTCTCTTCATGACTTTATAAACTACCTTGATTTAGAATGTGACAATATACATATACTTTAAAAGGCTACTATTACTGATGATTAAGGAAAACAATTTGCTATTAACTGTAGTGTACTAAAATGAATGACAATAATATTGTAGTTTGTTTCCTAGTTCCATAGTCTGACTTGAGACATCCTTGACTATCCAATGATTTTTTAAAATTATTATATTTTAGCTTTTATTCTACACTTTTATTGTCTATCCTTTGTTCTGTGGACAACTTAATAACTAAATATCAAACCCTTTTGTCAGAATTTCAATCTTAAAACTAATGTCTCCTATCTAAATAAACAACCAAGCTCAATGTTAGTTAAAAAATATGCTTTAATGAGATGGATAAGTGTTGGGGTAGCCTTCCTTCTCATTGAGAAGGCATGTCTCTGTGTTTTCAGTTGTTGATTTTGGACAGGCAGAGAGCTAGGAGCTGGCAGGATTTTGGTATTTTGATTTCTATGGCACATCACTGGGTTTTTATATTAGTGAATGCTTGTCCTTCCAGATATGCCAAAAATATTAAGATGAGGCAGTCCTCTTTGTCTTAAGGTAACCAAAGAGATGGACAAGGCATTGTCTTACTGATGATTGGTTATCATAAATAGCTGACTGCCAATAGCTGGGACAGGAAGCATTAGGGCAGAACTTCTGGGCAGACAAAGATGCAGAAGGGACTCAAGAAAGGTGGGAAAATCAAAAGGACTGGGTTAGGAGCAGGATGTATGAGAGCAAGAATGGGAAGGTAAAGAGCTAGCCACATGGCAAGAACACAGTACCAAGAAGTAAGGTTAGAAACTGGCTGAGAGTCTACCCCAGCAAAGGCCAACGACTCTAAACTATACAGAAGTCTCATGTCTTATTTTAACCAGAAGCAGGTCCACAAAAGCCCACAAAGAGATAAGATGCTCTTTGATCACCTCCGCCTGGCAAGGTGGCCTTATTAGGCCACAGTAAAAAGGATCCATACAGTCCTAATGAGACCTGATAGGCTTGGGTCAAATAGAGGGAAGGAGGGCCTCCCTTATCAGTGCACTATGGAAGGAATAGGGAAAGAGGGTAGAACCAGGAGGAGAGGAAGGAAGGGGGCTACAGCCAGGATACAATGTGAATAAATTGTAGTTAATAATAATAATGAAAATATAAAAATAAAAATAAAACAAGATAAGAATTGTGGATAAAGTATATTATTAATGATTAATGATTCATATATACCAACTCTCCAGGGAATGTCAGCTCCTCATTTTCCAAATTTGTGCAAAGAAAGGAACAATAAATTAGTGAAAACATTAAAGAATACCTTTAAGAGAATATTAAGTGTTTGTACATTAGAAATGAAACTGACCTTGCATTATTAAACTTAGAGAAGGTAGTGATAATAAAACGTAGAGTAGAACACAATTGTTAATCATTTTAAAATGTGGTCATGTGCATAAACTGATTGGCCTGCTCTTTGATCACTTCCCCCTGAGGGGGGAGCAGCCTTACCAGGCCACAGAAGATGACAATGCAGGCACTCCTGATTAGATCTGATAGACTAAGATGAGAAGGAAGGAGAGGGGAACCTCTCCTCTCAGTGGACTTGGGGAGGGACATGCGTGAAGAAGGGAGAGGGAAGATGGGATTAGGAGGGGAGGAGGGAGGAGCTTATGGGGGGATAAAAAGTGAATAAAGTGTAATTAATAAAAGTTAAAAACAAGGAAAAATGTGGTCATGTGGATGTTAATATTTTGATCCTTCTATAGGGATGCTACAATCTGTATAACAACAGATGTTTGGTATACAATAAAGGACAAGAAGAGAAGGATGATCTCCCAAGGAATGGGAAATACAATATAAAAGTTAAGAAGAGATGGAGGAGAGGAGACTGGGGCAGTTGAGTTATTTGTAGGATGGGAGATGAAAGAGAGGAGAGGGGAAGGATTACTAGCAAGGACAACAAACACTAAGAACACTAAGGTCTATTTATGGGCTGAGAGTAAACCTACTCCTTTCGAAGCTTCTTATAATCCATGCATACATAAAAGGAATCTACACAGGGAAGCCAAATAATTGGTTTGTATATCCAGTGAGACTCTCTGTTGGAGTAAACTAGTTTTTTTTTTTTTTTTTTCTTTTCAAGATTTCAGCAAGGTATAGCGTCTTAGTTAGGCACCAGTATTTGATGCCCAACACGAATGGACTCAGTGGCATTTCTAGATTTTTTATGTTTTTTTTTAATGATTTGACAGGGGGGTTTGGGGTCATATTGATTGTATGAAGGCATATTATAGTTTCAGAATTTTTTTTACATAGGTTTTATTTTACATGTCTATGGGTAGCTATCTATGTGCCTGTGTCCCTGTGTCCATGTGTCCATGTGTATCTTTTTGTGTCTGTCTGTCTGTCTGTTTTGTTTTATTATTTTAGGCTGTGTTTTGTTTGACTTCTTTTTTAAATTTTTATTTTTTATATTAATTACTTTTTATATTAATTAATTCATATATTAATTATATTAATTGTATCCCATCTGTAGCCTCCTCCATCTTTCTTTCCCATCCCCATCCTCCCTCCCTCATCTACTCCCATGCCCTTCTCCAAGTCCATTGATAGGGAGGTCCTCCTCCCTTTCCATCTGACCCAAGCTTATCAGGTCTCATCAGGACTGGCTGCATTGTCCTCCTCTGTGGCCTTGCAAGAGACAGGGTGGGATCAAGAGACAGCCACTGAGTTCATGTCAGTGAAAGTCCCTTTTCCCCTTCACTTAGATACTGCATTGACTGAGTTGCCATGGTTACATCTGAGCAGGAGGTATAGGTTATATCTATGAATGGTTGTTGGTTGGAATATCAATCTCAGAAAATATCCCTGTCCCCAAATATTTTGGTTCTTTTGTTCTCCTTGTGGAGATCCTGTCCTCTCCTGGTCTTACTATCTTCTGCTTCTTTCATATGATTCCCTGCACTCTGCCCAAGGTTTGGTTATGAGTCTCAGCATCTGCTTTGATACACTGCTGGTTAGTCTTACATAGACCCTCTATGGTAGGCTCCTGTCCTGTTTGCTCTTTTCTAGTTCTTCCAATGAGCATCCTGTTTGTCTTTCTGAGTGTGGATGGATCATCTTACCCAGGGTCCTCCTTTTTGCGTAGCTTCTTTAGGTGTACAGATTTTAGTATGTTTATCCTATATTATATGTCTAATATCCACTTATAAGTGAGTATATACCATGAGTGTCTTTCTACTTCTGGGATACCTCAGTCAGGATGGTCTTTTCTAGATCTCACCATTTGCCTGAAAATTTCATGATTTCCTTGTTTTTAATTGTTGAGTAGTATTCCATTGTGTAAATGTACTACAATTTCTGTATCCATTCCTCAGTTGAGGGATATCTGGATTGTATCCAGGTTATTGCTGTTATGAATAAAGCTGCTACAAATATGGTTGAACAAATGTCCTTGTTGTGTACTTGAGCATATTTTGGATATATGCCTAAGAGTGGTATTGCTGGAGGAAGCGCTATCCTTAATTGTCCAAAGTGGTTGTACAAGTTTACACTGGAAATGTAAATTTGTCTGATTTCTAAAGAGAAAGAAAGAAATGTGGGTGGTGTTAGAGTTGGGTGTGATAGGAGGTGGGAAGACAATCTAGTAAGTTGGAGAGGAGAAAGTATAAACAGATTACATTATATAAAAATCATTTTCAATAAGCAGAAATCATAAAATTGTAATATGGCCATGTGATCTGGAATTTTGCCTTTTAACATTATATACAGGACATTTCTTCTCAATTTTTATATTTTAAAATTACTTTCATATTAAAGTTGACAATGGGATGTTTATTCATAATTTTCCTTGTTTCTTCCACTGGAGTTTTTCTGGATGTTGATCTTTAGTCTGTACTGGAATCTTGAAAACATATGTTCTGATACGAAGAAAAGAACACTTCAACAGTAGAATAAATGAACTTGCCAGTGAAAGTAAGAGTTCTGATAAAGGAAAAGATTTCATAAACAGAAGAGCTTTTTAAGTTCTGCTATGATAGACTAACATGCCTTAAACTTACCAGATTAATTCATAATGATTCTCTTGTATTCTAAGTATGTCTATCTTTCCACTGTGTTTGAGACATACACTGTCTTATAGGCAAACTAAAATTTTGATCATTTCAGTATTTCTAGAGGAAACATTTTATATTCTATATCCTGGCCTACATATAATGGAATATTTTATTTGTGTACTTTCAAGTATCCACAGAGATTAGTTCACAAAGAATAATATTATGCAAATATTTTCTGGTAAACTGATGTATGTTACATTCCAACACTTTGTCCTTTTTTATTGTATTTAGATAATTAAGCAATAAGACAGAAAAGAGTGTGAATCCTGTGGCACTTATTTACACATTGTTGTTATACATCTGAGGCTGAATGGCAAAAGCTACAAATCAGTGAAGTGTGAATAAGGCAGAGCAGACCTCAGTTGGCATATCTAAATGTATTATGAAATGTGAACCAGAACATCCCAGTAAAATATGTAGAAATGCTTTAAAATAATAAGCAAATTCAAGTCTGCAAATAATAGCTTTGAATCTCTTGACTTGACTAGTGTTAATTAAAACTTTAGACATCTTTATGAAAATATAGTTGGGTTTTATTCATTTTTTCTATCATTTGTTACTCTTGGCTCTGGCACTGGATTTGTTAACATTGATGGTAACACAGCACAACAAATTATCAAGTAATCTTACAAGTGATGTTCACACTGTAGCCATATTTATGTCACTCAGAAACGAGGTGCTGTGGATCTGTCTTGCTTCAACAGTGTTTGGACAGAACAGATCCGTGGACTCCGTCTTTAGCTTCCAGCCGCCCTCCAGTCTCTCCAGTTGCACCCTGTGGGACCATCTCCTGCCTGCCCTTGTCTCCTAGGACGAGCCAGGACTGTCTCCTGGCTGTCACCTCGATACTGCAGATCAGCCATAACCTCCCAGTTTTATCAGAATTATTCTAGCAAAGGGGAAGTTTCTGTGAACTGTGGTTAACGTGCACCTTTGGGTGTTCTACACCTACCTCTCTCTGGGTTACTGTTTTGAATGATGAGGCTCTGGAGTGTATAGGCCACTTCTTTTGAGAATCGGCCCCTAGTTGCAGAGTGATCTCGGGGGACTGAGCAATCTTCCAGGATGTGCCCACGCCATATCAAGATGAATGGGGTAAATCCAGGAAGCCATGGAAGCTGCCTTGGCCCTGGAGAAGAACCCTGAACCAGGTACTCTTGGATCTTCATTCCCTGGGTTCTGCCAGCACAAACCCTCATTTCTGTGATTTCTTGGAAAGCTGCTTCCTGAATGAGAAGGTGAAGCTTAACAAGAAGTTGGGCAACCACCTGACCAACAGCCAACACAGACTGGTGTGCCATCACCTTCTCTGGGAGAGTATCTTTTTGAGCAGCTCACTCCCAAACATGCCTAGGAGGCCTCCTCACCTTCCTGGGCCTCCCTCTTCTGCTCTGCAGACAGCCTTAGGACTTCCACCCGAGTGAGCCTCTCAAGCCACTAGGCAGCTTTGTTAGCACCTTGGAGACCCTCCCAAATCTTAGACCGAGCAAAAAGGAAGCTTTTTGGCTATACCACTCCTAGGTATAGACCCAAAGAGTCTCAAGTACACAATAAGGACATTTGCTCAACCATGTTTGTAGCAGCCTTATTTGTAATAGCCAGAAGCTGTAAACAGCCCAGATGCTCCTCAGTGGAGGAATGGATGCACAAATTGTAGTATATCTACACAACAGAATATTACTCAGCAATAAAAAAAACAAGGAAATCATGAAATTTTCAGGTAAATGGTGGGATCTGGAAAAGATCATCCTGAGTGAGCTATCCCAAAAGCAGAAAGATACACATGGTATATACTTACTCATATAGACATATAATATAAGATAAACCTACTAAAATCTGTACACCTAAAGAAACTAATGAACAGGGAAGACTCTTGCTAAAAAGCTCAATTCCTATCCAGAAAGGCAAAGAGGATGGATATCAGAAGAAGGAGAAAAGAGGGAACAAGTCAGAAGCCTGACACAGAGGACCTCTGAAAGGCTCTGCCCTGCAGACTATCAATGCAGATGCTGAGACTTATGGGCAACCTTTGGGCAGAGTGCAGGGAATCTTAGGAAAGAAGTGGGAAACAGTAAGATCTGGAGAGGACAGGAACTCCACAAGAAGAGCAACAGAACCAAAAAATGTGAGCACAGGGGTCTTTCCTGAGACTGATATTCCAACCAAGGACTATGCATGGAGATAACCTAAGACCCCTGCACAGATGTAGCCCATGGCAGTTCAGTATGCAAGTGGGTTCCATTGTAATAGGAACAGGGACTGTCTCTGACATGAACTGATTGGCCTGCTACTTAATTACCTCTGCCTGAGGGGGAAGCAGCATCACCAGACCACAGAAGAAGACAATGCAGCCACTCCTGATGAGACCTAATTGACTAGGATCAGAAGGAAGGAAAGGAGGACCTCCCCTATCAGTGGACTTGGGGAGGGGCATACATGCAGAGGGTGGAGGAAGGGAGGGATTGGGACAGAAGGAGGGAGGGTACCACAGGGTGTATACAAAGTAAATAAAGTGTAATTAATAAAGAATTTTAAAAAAAGATAAAAAAGAAAGCTTTTTGGAAAAGCAAAAACAAAGCAAACAACAAAATAAACTAGTTTTTCCCCTTTTTTACCTTTATTATATGTAAATTTCACACATACCTTAAATATCTCAGACAAATTCACATAAAACACCTCTCCAGTTACTTGGACACCTCATTTTACCCCCTCTAAAACTGATGACCTCTCTTAAAAAAAGAAAGAAACAAAGACTAATTTTGGGCTGGAGAATCGTTCAACAGTTAAGAACACGGGCTATTCTTCAAGAGGACTTGAGTTAAATTCCCACCAATTACATAGTGGCTCACAACCATCTGTATTGGGTCCAGGAGTGCATGAGTGGATGCTGGCTGGCATTTACAAATCATCCACGCTGGGATGTGTGTTTCAGAATGCATGGTGCAGTGTGGGCACAGGTGACTTGAGTGGCAGGATTATGGCTGCAGATGCCTTGAAGGATGAGAGCTCAGGCACAGGTGCCTTGGGGGGCGGGGGCGGGCACCTCAGGTGGCAATTGCAGGAAGTGTGGGTGGTGTCATCCTTAGGTAGCAGCTGCATAGTGTCTGGTGCCTCAGAAGGTACCTGAGCTGCAGTTTACAGTCCTACCTGACACTGGGTTCCTGGGACTCAGTTCCTCTGGGTTCCCCCATCTTGCCTCCTTCATATGATTTTATTGTCCAGCTGTTCTCCACAGGAGGACCAATAGAAAATAGAATTGTGCTTCAGTTGTTGAGATGTTTTCCCAGGAATCCAGAAGCTGCCTTTGGGAGGCAGGAGGGATCCCATGTCTGTTTGTGTAGCTATGGGTCCCTGGAGCTGGGGGCCTACACTTGCTAGAGTATGGGGAAAGGATAGGGGTCTCACAGTTCCTGACTCCTGGACCAAGGAGACAGTGACGGGGGCAAGGGCTGGTTCTAATCAACCCCCAGCTTTCAGGGTGTCCCCTCCAGCCCGGTAAGCATCAACGTTGGTGTTTTAGAATCGGCTTCCTGTTTGCTCACCAGTTTCACAGTCTCTGATCTTCTGCCCCTTAGAAACGGTACACACCACAGAGGAGGGCTTTGCGGCCAATCCTGAAGATACCTGATAAAAAAGGATCAGATGAATGGGTAGGAGGTCCCCCCCTATCAGTGGACTTGGAAAGGAGCACGGTGGAGATGAGGGAGGGAGGGAGGGACTGGGAGGGAATGAGGGATCGGGACACGGCTGGGATACAGAGTTAATAAAATGTAACTGATAAAAAAAATAAAATTAAAAAAAAAAAAGAAAAGAAAAGAAACCGTACACACTGACACACTGATATTCACCATCATCTTGGAACCTCCTTCATTTGTGTCTTTTAAGCTTCCTTTAGTCTGTGAATTCTTTTGTCTCAGGACACTTTGAAAATTTGAAAGTTTACATTTGAATTGTCAGTAGAATGTGATGTAAACTTTAAAGTAGAATGTCCTTTACACTGAGTTTGTCTAATGTCTTTTTGATGCTAGTTTGCAACTAAACATCATTGGAAAAAATGAAATAGAGATGATGTGTTCCTTATTTTTATCTGTAAGTGAATTCATGTTGTCAACACATAAATCATTTTAAGATAAAATATATTCTGTTGAATAATGTGATTTATCTCAATAATTTTCTATTTTATGCTTGGATATTTCGTTTGTACTTACTAAATATTTATTTAATAGACATTTTGAAATAATATGCATATTCCATGTGTGTTCTTAAACCTTCAGGCTTTAACCCTTCTGTTGTTCTATATTTATTAGGTAAAATTTTTATCTAATGAAGACTTGTAGTTTCTTTGCAGTGTACTTATTAAATCTGTCATCCATTTGCATAAATATATAGTATGAATTTTATTCATTAGCTTGTAAGATAATATTATTTTTCACTTGGTTTCCCAAATGAGAGTTTCTCTGGGTTTATGTTTTTTCAGTAGCCTAAAATCCACTATCATCTTTACTTAGAACTATTTGTTTATTTATTTATTTATTTGTGTGTACAGTATGATACTGTGCAGTTTTCCACTTCCGATATTAGAATAAGAAGCTAAATGTCCAAAGAATTTTCCTTTCTTATTCTTTCTTTCATTTCTTCTTTCTTATTTTTTAAATATGATGTGGTATGTAATTCTGTATATACATACTTTTACCTGTGAACCTGTCCACATATGAAACAAAGAGTTATCATTCATATCATCTACACCAACCTAGACCCCTAGAGTGAATTTAGTTTCCTTTGTTTTCTCTCTCAGGAACACTTTATGCAGCTTCCATCATGCAGATTTTTTAACTGGTTAAAAATTATTCTATTATTCACATCATTTGGGATATTTAACTTATCCTCGGTTATGTTTGAATGTATGTATATTTGTGTATCACAAATATGCCTGCTGATTGTGGAGAGAAGAGAATGGCAACCAGTCACCTGCATCTGGAATTACAGATGGTTGTTAGCTACCACGTGTTTAGAGATGATTGAACCCCAGTGCTCTGGAAGACTAGCCACTCAGCCAGTGTTCTTAAACATGAAGCAACATCTCCAGCCTCAACTTTCCCATACATTTCAAAATTAAAGTTGGAAATGTGTTGTGAGTGGTCAGTGATTAAGGCAGAAAATTTACATTAAAATATGACTGACTAATTACTTAATGTCATCAAAATACAAGATAATGAATTATATTGGCTAACACTTACAAAGCTATGTACACCAATAGAAAAACAACTCATATTTTAATATTGCTAGCATTTTTTGAGGTAAAATAAGTATGAGAAGGGGAAGACATCATTAATATTTCATGCAAAGTGAAAATCTGAAGACATTTGGAAAATGACATGTCAATTGTGATTTTTCTTAGAATATTCTTTTTAAATGTGTGAATTAAAATAAGAAAATAAAATTACGTGAATAGCTATTAATGTCACATTGTTTTTAATTGTTATGATGGCCTTTAAACAAAAAAATATGTTAAGACTTATATAGCAGTTTAAATAATGAATGAGAACAAAAAGTATATGGATAATAAAGCATTGAAAACCTGAATATTTTATGAATTACTTTCTAAATAGTATTAAAAAATTATTCTTTCAGAGTAAATGGGAACATTAGCTCAAATGCTGTCCCAGGAATGATTGCAATATCTTGGATTATGACTTTATTGCTTACAGTATAAGGCCAGTTTCTAGTAGCATCAATGCATATTTATTAAAAGATACAACAACATGAACACATGAGCACAGAACACAGAAACACAGAACAACATGATATGCTCTGTAGTTAAGTCACTTAAAATTCACTATGCAATAACAAAACTTGGGCTTTTTAGCAGTAGCTGCACCCTGAAGAAAATATTGTCCCTGTCTCCTGTAACCACTAACTACATACAGGTACCAGTAATTGTGTGCAGGTCCACAGGGAAAGGGCCCACTTCTCAAGACTATTGGCATGCTTTAACTTGTGTAGTTGTTTTGCTAGTAATTACAAATGCTGTGAGATCCAGAGTGCCATGACAATGCATGTTTTGAAGAGAGCATTCTACTTCGCTGTACTCCGTTCTTCAGCTCTTACATTTAAACAACCTGTCACAGACACTGCTTATGAAGTCTTGAATGGAACAACTCAGGTGTCCCATTGTTAGCTGAGTATTCATAAGTCCCTTTATCATAGCACTTTGACTAGTTATGAGTTTCTGTAGATTCTGCTGCACACTGCAAATGGAAATTTTCGGATCAAATCTGATGATAGCACTTATCTATGGGTATAGACATTTAGATGGAAATTGGATAAGCACATCATATCCATTTAGCAATAACAATGGCAGTAGCTGTCCTGGTAGGATCTATGAACTTCCCAACTATGTTTTTGTTTTGTTTGGTTTTGTTTGTTTTTTTGTTTTAGGTTGAGAGGGAAAGTCATGAATTTTCCTCCGTGGAGCAGATCTCAAATCTAATCGCAGTATTTGGAGTTGATTACTCCCAAGGCAGTTCATGTATACAGATGCTTAAAAATGTTTTTCCAAGTGCTTTGTCTCTTCTTAAACATGTTGAGCATAATTTGAATCTCATAGTTTAAAAATTAATGTATTATGAGAACATAATGCAATGATTATCTTTCCCTCAATAAAACAAGAGTACATTCAAAATAACATTTCTTATAAATGTATGTTTATCTTCTTTATTTAGGAAAGAAGAGATGGCAGATCTATTTGTAAACACTTGTTATGCTGTACAATGATGCACTGAGGTGATCTGATGGCAGGCCCATGCCACGGTATGCCTCTGAGGAATTACATCCTGCAATAGCACTGGTATAAGAATCTTTAGTGTGGGAAGAAGAGGTCTGAAGAAGGTGGGGTAAAGGCAGGGAGCGAGGCATGAAAGCAGTGGAGGGGAGTAGAGATGGATAGAGAGAGAGAGAGTGCTGGGGTGGTGAGGGTCCTTTTATCAGGGACATACACACATCGTGGCAGCATATCTTTGAAGGTAGGCAGGTCTTTGAGGGAAGGCCAGCAGGATTGTCTGTTCACTGACAACACTCTTCTTAAAACTTACTTTATTATTATCAAAGAGTGGAAACCTATAAATGTTCAGAAAACATATATATGCAGAGATTATTTTGGAGAGGACTGGGACTGATTTAAAGCTGTGTTTTTGTGTTTACTATTTTGAATATAAACACATATTCATGTGGTAAGCAGTTTAGTGAATATCACAAAACACACTGAAATCTCAAAGTGCGTCAATGAAAATGCTTATTAGTTAATAGCATTTTTCTTTCTTTTAGAACTTGCATTCTTTCAATTCTTTGCTGATGGGAAATTTCCTAGAGATTAAAAGCTTAAAGCCCAGTCTGTGATGGTGACACATTCTGTTCTACAAGATCATCTGTCTAATAAGATAGCAAACTGCAAAGAATTGAAAAATTGATTTGCCAAGTTTTAACTTAATGAAAAACAGCCTGGTTTCAATCACAGAGGAAGGTGAAAGATAGAGTTGCTTATTAAGACCTAGAGACAGAGGGAGTCAAGCAACTTTCTGTCTGGGGAGATAAGATGTAAAGGAAGAGCATGGTCCTCAACAAAACAAAAGCACAACAAAGCTTGTCAACAGGAAAGACATTGCCATATCTAGTGATTTGAAATCGGTCAATATGTGAGCAGGAGAAAATCACCTCTGAATCCTCTTAGTGTGTTTACTTTTAGCTCAGCAACACAGAAGACAATGGATTTATTAGCATTGTTCTTTGACAAGCATGCAGAGGTTTATTGATTTCCAAATCTGCTTTCCTTTTCTCCCTTTCCTCCCTCCCTCTTTCTCTTTCACCTCTCTTATTTCCCTCCCTTCCTCCATCAAATCCTTATCCAAAGGAAATGAAGAAATATGCTTCTGTGATTTTTTTCTTGCTTTTATTCTTTAATCTGTGTTCATCTTTTTCTAATAATAAGAAATTATTCCATCTGTCAAAAACTAATGCTAATGAGAAGACATATTTTCTCATGATTCATATGGTAATACTTGATGGACTTGTGCTTCATAGGAATTTATTCCTAGAATCTCAATATAATAAGTTAAGATTTTGCTTGATTAATTTCTTTAATCTGGGAATAATAACTTATAATGAAGAAATTTAAATTTAACATCTTTTGATCTACAATTTGTCCAGAATTGTGTAACTGCTCTCTTTTTCTAGTCCCAAGACCCTATTTTTTAAATTGTTTACATGAACCCGGAAAAGCCTCTTAGGTGTTCTGAAAATATCATTTGAGGCCCAATGAGTCTTTATGCATATAGTAAGAGTATGCTACAGAATTATATAGATTCAAATTTGATTTTATTTTGCTACTAACATATTCACTTCTGTTTGAAACAGGGTCTTACTATGTAAGCTATGCTGATTTTAAACCTCTTTATGAGCTTCCCTTTGTTATCCTCAAAGTCCTGGATTTAAAGGCCTATCCTACAACTCTCAAGCTTTATTTTGATTTAAGCTTTAAAAGATCAACAAAAATGATTCTATGCATGGCTATTCTTTATTTAACTTATTAATTTTTTAACTTGATTTTATTTATATATTTATTTAGTACAATTTATTTCACTATGTATCTGTGACCTAGTAATGCTGCACAACCCAGGGGGAGGTGATCAAAGAGCCTGCCACTGAGTTTTTGTCAGAGACAGCCTTGTACCCCTTACTAGGGAACCCACTTGGAAACTAAGCAGTCAATGGTCTTCCTTTGAACAGGGGCTCTATGTCCTCTCCACGCATGGTCCTGAGTTGGACTATAAGTCTCTTTAAGGCCCCCCTGGGCCCAGGTAGTTGGGCTCTGTTGTTCTCCTTATGGAGTTGCTGTTCCCTCCGGGTCTTTCTATCTCCCTCTTCTTCTATAAGGATTCTGACACTCTATTCAGTTTGGGTATGAGTCTCAGTATCTCCTTCCATACCCCAGAGGTCTTTCATAGATCCTCTGTGGAAGGCACCTTCTCCTACTACTGATGTCTATCCTGTTTGCCTTTCTGAATGAGGATTATGTTTCTTCCCTAGGGTTCTCCTTGCTGTTTAGCTTCTTTAAGACTATAGATTTTAGTATGTTTATCCTAGGCTAATATCTACTTGTAAGTGAGTATACATTATATGTGTCTTTTTGCTTCTGGGTTACCTCACTCAGGATGATCTTTTCTAGATCCCACCACTTACCTGCAAATTTCATGATTTCCTTGTTTTTAATTGTTGAGTAGTATTCCATTGTGTAAATGTACCACAGATCCTGTATCCATTCCTTCATTGAGGGACATCTAGCTTATTTCCAGATTCTGGCTATTAGGAATAGAGCTAATAGCCAGAGCTATTAGGTAATCAGGGGGAGGTGATCAAAGAGCCCGCCACTGATTTCATGTCAGGGATAGTCCCTGTTCCCATTATTAGGGAATCTACTTGGAGACTGAGCTGCCATGGGCTACATCTGAGCAGGGGTTCTAGGTTATCTCCATGAATGGTCCTTAGTTGGAACATCAATCTCAGAAAAGACCTCTGTGCCCAGATTTTTTGGTTCTGTTGCTCTCCTTTTGGAGCCCCTTTCCTCTCCAGGTCTTACTATCTCCCACTTCTTTTTTCTGCCCAGAGTTTGGTTGTGAGTCTCAGCCAGCATCTGCTTTGATACACTGCTGGGTAGAGTCTTTCAGAGGCATTCTGTGGTAGGCTCCTGTCCTGTTTCCTGTTTTTTCCTTCTTCCAATGTCCATCCCGCTTGTCTTTCTGAGTGAGGATTGGTTCTCTTACCTAGGGTCCTCCTTCTTGCTTAGCTTCTTTAGGTGTACAGATTTTAGTATGTTTATCCTATATTATATGTCTAATATCTACTTATAAGTGAGTATATACCCTGTGTATCTTTGGGATACCTCACTCAGGATGATCTTTTCTAGATTCTTTGAGGTTTTTTTTTAATTTAATTTAATTTTTTTTATTCTTTATCAATTACACTTTATTCACTTTGTATACCCTTTGTGTTTCCCTCCCTCCTCCCATCCCAATCCCTCCCTTCCTCCACCCTCTGCATGCATGCCCCTCCCCAAGTCCACTGATAGGGGAGGTCTTCTTTTCCTTCCTTCTGATCCTAGTCAATTAGGTCTCATCAGGAGTAGCTACATTGTCTTCTTCTGTGACCCGGTAATACTGCTTCCCCCTCAGGGGGAGATAATTAAAAAGCAGGCTAATCAGTTCATGTCAGAGACAGTCCCTGTTCCTATTACAATGGAACCCACTTGGATACTGAACTGCCATGGGCTACATCTGTGCAGGGGTCTTAGGTTATCTCCATGCATAGTCCTTGGTTGGAATATCAGTCTCAGGAAAGACCCCTGTGCTCACATTTTTTGGTTCTGTTGCTCTTCTTGTGGAGTTCCTGTCCTCTCCAGATCTTACTGTTTCCCACTTCTTTCCTAAGATTCCCTGCACTCTGCCCAAAGGTTGCCCATAAGTCTCAGCATCTGCATTGATAGTCTGCAGTGCAGAGCCTTTCAGAGGTCCTCTGTGTCAGGTTCCTGACTTGTTCCCCCTTTTCTCCTTCTGATGTCTGAAGTGGGAAATAGTAAGATCTGGAGAAGACAGGAGGTACACAAAGAGAGCCACTGAACCAAAAATTTGAGCATAGGGGTCTTTCCTGAGACTCATACTCCAACCAAGATCCCTTGAGTTTTTTATTTTAGCCATTCTGATGGGTGTGAGGTGAAATCTCTTTTTCATTTTTATTTGCATTTCCCAGAATGACTAAGAAAGTTGAGCATTTCTTTAGGTGTTTCTTGGCCTTTCGATGTTCCTCTGTTGAGAATTCTCTGTTTAGCTCTGTATCCCATTTTTCAATTGGATTAATTGTTGGTGTTTAACTCTTGAGTTCTTTATATATTCTGGATATTAGCTCTCTGTCAGTTGTAGGGTTGGTGAAGACCTTTTCCAGTCTGTAGGCAGTCATTTTGTTCTAATGAAAGTGTCCTTTGCCAATTTCTTTAGATAATGGAAGTGGCTATTCTGTGTTTTCTGATTAATTACTTATTAAATAAGATAATTTTGGAAGCTTTTGAGAAATAAATATTTCAAAGTACCAACTGAATTTTATAATAATTTATGATTTTTAATCTTTTTAAATGATTTGTATTTTTTATATTAATCACAGGTTATTTACTTTTTATACCAGCTCTACCCTCCTCACTCATTCCCTCCCAATTCCATCCTCCTTTACTCATCTCGTTTGCAAGTCCACTGGTAAGGGAGATCCTTGTCTCCTTCCATGTGACCCTAGCTTAACAGGTATCTTCAGGACTGGCTGCTATGTTCTCCTCTGTGGCCTAGCAAGGCTGCTCCTCCCACCCCTGGGTGGTCAAAGAGACAGCCATTGAGTTCATGTCAGAAATAGTCCCTGTTTGCCTTAGTAGGGTAC
This sequence comes from Meriones unguiculatus, assembly GCF_030254825.1. NCBI lineage: Eukaryota > Metazoa > Chordata > Mammalia > Rodentia > Muridae > Meriones > Meriones unguiculatus. Next base: position 62,801,877 of record NC_083364.1, read on the forward strand.
CCACTTGGATACTGAGCTACCATGAGCTACAACCGAGCAGGGGTTCTAGGTTATATTCATACATGGTCCTTGGTTGGAGAAACAGTCTCATAAAAGACCCCTGTGCCCTGATATATTTGGTCCTTGTGGAGTTCCTGTCCTCTCCAGGTCATACTAACTCCCCCTTCTTTCTTACGGTTTTCTGCACAGAGCTGAAGGTTTGGTTATGAGTCTCAGCATCTGCTTTGACACACTGCTTGGTAGAGTCTTTCAGAGGCCCCCTTTGGTAGGCTCCTATCCTGTTATATATATGCAATGTACAAGTTACCATTAGAAAGTCTTTTTAAAACCTTTTGACATAATTTTTGGGACTTTATATATGAAGAAAATATTTACGTATATCTTTTGGGACCTCTGCCCATGGATATGCAGGCACATTTCATTCACAAACTCAGAAAACTGTTTTTTTTTAACACATATATATATAATAAAATATAGAAAGAATAATTATGTAATATGATTTATTAACATCATGTAAAGTTACTGAAGCAATAAAAAAATCATTGTTTCAAGTATATTCAAAATAGAGAAGACTTAAAAGAACTATTCTTAAATTGCTGGCTTAAAAATATTTTCAGATTGGTTTTGGATCAGTATAAAATATAAAAATCAATTGTTTACTCACGAATAACTCAACATTATTTCCTGATTATTTATTTGTGATTAACTCTGTAACCTTTTATTGCTAATGTGTTGTATAAGTTCTAATTTTACAATTGTGAATTTAAATAGTAGTAATGATGTACAAGATATAATGGTAAAATGGCCACTACCAACATTGTGTTTGTCATGTAATATGTATTAATTTAAGGTAAATTGTACTAGGTTATCATTTAATTTATTTTTACTTTGGCAATCTATATGACAGCTAAAATTATTTGTAACATTACTGGCATGTGTAGTTTATTAAGTAATTAATATTGTTCCGGGTGATAAATATGGATCTATTTGCATTTTTCTACATGCAGACATCCAGTTACACTAGCACCTTTTGTTGAGATGCTGTCTTTTTTCCATTGTATGTTTTTGGCTTCTTTGTCAAAAATCAAGTATCTATAGGTTTGTGTGTTTATTTCTGGGTCTTCTTTTTCATTCCATTGATCCACCATTCTATTTCTACACCAATACCATGCAATTTTTATTACTATTGTTCTATAGGCAGCTTAAGATCAGAGACAGAGCTACCGCCAGAAGATCGGTTGTCTAGGATTGTTTTAGCAATTCTGTTTTTGTTTTTGTTTTTGTTTTTCCATATGAAATTGAGAATTGTTCTCTCAACCTCCCCCTGAGTGAGGAGCAGCTTTGCCAGTCCACAGAGGAAGACAATGCAGACAGTAGTGATGAGACCTGATAAACTGGGGTCAGACGAAAGGGGAGAAGGACCTCTCCTATCAATGGACTTGGGGAGGGGCATGAGAGGAGATGAAGGAGAGAGTGAGACTGCAAGGAGACAAGTGAGTGGGCTACAGCTAGGATACAAAGTGAAAATACTGTAATTAATAAAAATAAATTAACTAAAAAAGAAAAAGTCAAGTTATTTATAGAAGTGTCCCTAAACAATTTAATCAATTTGGGCTATATGTTACATTGTGAAACACACACACACACACACACACACACACACACACATAAAAGCAAACTATGTTTACTTTAGAATAAACTGAAGTTAAATAAAGTTTTTGGTGCTCTTCTTTGGAGGAAGGAGTCAAGAATACATGTCACTATGTTGCTTTGCAAGTTAACTCTAAAACCTTTATTTCACTCTTTCCTTTCCCAAGTGTTCAGGGACATAGCATCACATTTTTTTTTTTTCTATTCCAATACACCTTCTTAAAAAATAAAATAAAGTACCACCAGTCAATCAAAATTTATCATTTTCTTTTCTTTATAAATACATCCTGATTGATGCCTATTCTCTTTATTAAAAGTTTTTAACCAAAGTGTTATAAGGAATTTTTCATATTTCATTTTAGTGCTTCATATCAATCCCATGAAGAAATACTGGGCTAATTAGTAATTTTCCATGTGTAATTATATTTCAGTCTAAAGGACTGTTTTTGAAGTACATATTGATTTAACAGTAGAATCTAGACTATTAACATTAAAAGAAAATTAAATCTTTTCATGTTATAATCACAGAGGAATAATAGATTTAATATTTATCCTTACAAACTATTCATCTAGAAATCTTCCTAATTGATTACTTGTGCTTTCATTTTGTTCTTGTTGAAGAGAATCTAAGAAAGTTTGGTGTATAGGATTTTTGTAATTACAAAACAAGAATTTAGAACTTAATATATCCCTGTGTGTTTTCTGTTTGTGTGTATGTTCACCTGCCATGGAATTTATGGAATTGTAGATAAATTTGAACGGTTCTCTCCTTAAATGGGTTGCAAGGACGAGAACCGCAAGGTAGGAGAGTACACTGGTGCGATTGCGTCCCAGAAGACTTTCTAGAGGAGGAATACGGTCAAAACACATTGTGTGAAATTCTCCAAGAAGAGAGTAAAAACAAAACATTATTTTTACAAATTTGTTGCCCCCGGAGTCTTATCAACGTACTTGGGTTTGCACCATTAAAGAAAACTTTTCTCAGAAGCTATCAAATGACAATAACACCTCAGCTAATGGTGGCACTTCATGGTTCCCTCCTTGCTCCATGATGAAATTTTCTCCAGTTTTAACTTGTGCCGTCCTTGTGCATGCTGTTCATACGTGTAACTTCCTTGGTGTGTCTTGAAAATTCTGAGATGTAGTGGCTTACATATGTGTTTCAGCAATTTTGGAGTCTGTGATTAGATTACGGCTGGTTTGACAGCCTGGGCTACGTAGTATGTTCCAAGCCAGCATGGGCTAAACAATAATACCCTATATCGAATAAAATCAAAGCAAAACAAATGAATCAATCAACAGAAAGCCCTCAATTGTCCGTTGCTTCTCCATTCTCTTCTTTTTGATCCCTTTGATCATGGCTTAATTCCTTGCCGTTTCTGATTTTTACATACTTTTTGCAGGTAGATCAGTTCATATATAACAGCCACTTCTCTTTGGAAACCCATCTCTGTAAAACTCATCTGTGCTCACCCCTCACCAAAACTCGTTATCTGTTCATTATTGTTGCTCACACACGCACAAATGTGTGTGTGTGTGTGTGTGTGCGCGTGTGATCTACTGAGTCCATTAATCATTCAAATATACATGTGCCCAGGCATGACAATGTGAAGCTCCAACTTGGAGGAAACTCAGCTGTTATTGACTACTTGGAGTTCTTCACCGAAGGGCAGGTCCATTCAACATTTCCCCTGACCAACATGGCACACCAGATGGTATCTCCAAAATACTGGTATTCCTCAGTGAAATGTATTGTTCAGATGTCTATTTTTTTTTTCATCTTACAGCAAGGAATTTTTAACACATTACATGCTCTCAAAAATGTATAAAATTTTCATGAGTGTGCAAGAGTTTGTATCCATCCCTTCACAAGGTGTGTATGAGGGAGGATAACCTTTTTGTTATTACTCACGACCAATCTGTATTAATTTTTAGACGAACTCTTTTAGCTTCCTGGAACTCACCTATTAGGTGGCCAGGAAGCCGCAGGGTCTTTCACTTCCCTGTACTGATGTCATAAGTGAATGCCACCATACCTGGATATTTCAGGGGGGTCCTGGGATCAATTATGGTTTCTTAATTTGTACTTCAAGCATCAGGTATTTTACCAACTCGCACTTTGCCTAGCCACTGACTTCATTTTTATAATCTCAAACATTGATATGTTTAAAATATACAGGTAATAATGATGAAGAAAAAAAATCACATGACTTTGCCTTTTGGAGCTGAAATTTTAATTTTTTTTACCATACTTCCAATAAATTTCATTGTTTTTTTTATTAATTTTTGATTGGTTATGTAGAAATTTTGTTATTTCAGTTTTATTGTAAATATAAAGCTCAATTATAAAAGTAGCTATCATTTGCCTGACACTGATGTTCTCAAAAGATACATTAGAGAAACCATACTAAAATATGGACCTAAAAATCTCACACAAGACTCTGGCTCTTTAAAATCACAATGCTATCTTATGATTTGAAAACTACCAACTAGTACAAAATTGACCTATACTCTAACTTTGCTGCTTGAATACTACTTCCCAGGAAAATTGACCTTGGATTCACTAATAATTTTATTTACATTCATTTAATTAACTGAAAGTTACAGTATGTCACCAAATGCACAGAGTTTATTGATCCCCTTCTTAGATGTAAAAACATAATAAGATAATATTGTTTAAATTTCAGGAGTTACAATTAGTAACTAAAATAAATTAAATTTTACTTCGTTTTGATCATTTTTGCAACAGTTCTTTCAGCCACAACATTTTTGTCATTACTTTGTACAAGACCTCCTCATACTCTGTACTTCTTTAGTCCTGTTGAAGTATAGCATTTCTGTAGTAAAAAGGAATCAAGAAAAATCTTTATTTTATAACATACCTGATTCTTTCAGATAATATTCACCTTTCAATCAAGGTCTTTTGAAGCTGCTAATAGTTTTTGGTGACTTAGGTCCTCGAGAACAGGCTAAAAAAATAAAACCTTGCAGAATAAAAAAAAAAAAAAAAGAAAGAAAGAATACTATGAAAACAGAATAAAACTGAAATTCTATTTGATTCTTACAAAGAGTAGAGGCTATTTCAACTGCTTAAAATTTTGGATATTGTAGAAAATTATTTCTACAATATAGACCACTGTATAAAACATGTGATAACCTTGACTGTGTATCACAAGGTTTTTACTCCTATTTATAGCAGTACAAGAACTAAAAAGCTTCTTAAACTTGATAAGAAATTTAATTATAGTTTGTCATCAATAATTTGGGTTCCAAATTATAGTAAATTGGCAGCTGGTGATGGGAAGTGCAAATGAAATCAGGCCAATTCTAACCAAACCAGGCATAAAATTATATTTTAATAAACTTTGATTCTACCTACTATCACACTTTTCTCCTTATCATGCATGCCTGAGATCCATGTGTGATTTGTGTCCACGGGTGTTGAGCTTTATTGCTCTGGTAATTTAGAAATATGACTGTGGAAAAGAAGATAATACTAGTGTACAGCCAAAAATCTAACAAACATTTTTCAAAGGATAGCGATGGAGCAAAGATGAAATAAGTTTTCTATGTTTTAACTATTTTTTTTCTTTTATTCATATGCTACAAACTGAACTGAGAGTCTCATACATTCTAGCCCAGTACTCTAATATTGAACTGTATCATCACTTCTCTGCTCTGTATCATTTGTGCCAAGAAAAAATGTTGCAAATGTACTGTCATTTGCACTATAACTAATAGGACATGGGGATTAGGCAGAGCCTTTAGACCTACAGGAGGGAAAAACAAACAAACAAACACAAAAAAAAACCTCATCATAGAGTAACTATTCTTATACAGACTGAGAAGAAATAAATTAATCATTTTTGTTTCCACCATTTATAATAAGTCATATTAACTATACATTACAGGTAGTTAGCTTTCTGAGGAATAAGTGAAACCACAGCTCTTACTATACCTTAAAAATAAAGCAGAGAGATGAGACATAATCTGAAATAAAATCCAAAGTTTAGCAAAAGTAGAATGATAAGTTTTATACTATCAAAGAAAAAGAATTTTGAATATCGCCATCATTTTTTCTGCAAAAACCTGTCATTCTTTTTAAATTAAATTTTATTTATATATTCATGTATTAGAATTTATTTCACTTCGTAGCCCCACTGCAGCTCCCTCCCTCATCTACTCCCAGGCCCACTCTCCCTCTCTCTTCTCTCCCAATGTCCTTCCCCTAGTCCCCTGATAAGGGAGGACCTCCTCCTCTTCTATTCATAGCTTGTCATACTTAAATACTAAAGTAATGCTGTGTGTGTATTAAAACAAAGCAAAAGAATATCTAACACTAAACCAATGAGTCTTTGCTCCTATTTCATATCATATAAAAATAAAATAAATAATACATAATATAGTTATATGCCACAATAAGTGTGATGTTCTGCAAACTACTAGAAATCTTCAGATTTGCCACAGGACATCAAGGGGCAAATGAATTTAATCTGGGCTGGGTCCTGTCTTCTCCAAGATGATTCAATATTTGGTTATTCAAGTCTATGGATCAACCCTAAAATTCCTGATATACAAGTAACATGAAAAGATTTAGCCATTCATATTTATATATTTATATCCTTAAAATACATAAGTAACAATAGCAAAGAAAGCTCGGAATATGAGAAGTCTGGAAGGGCATTTCAAAGGGAAAAAGTCTATACAGAACTTTTATTCTCAGATGTAATTGTCCTCTCGGGGACTTACTACCTCAACATGTCAGACTTAAGGTTGAATAAGCTCACCCTTTCTATTTCTTTTTGAAATCTGGCTGGTTGATTCAGCTTAGCTGTTCTGGCCAAATTTCTTTCCCAGATGAATGCGTCAAAAATGGCTTCTCTCAGCTTCTGACTGAACTGTTCTATTTGGCCTCAAACTAACTCTAGCAATGTGCTCTAACCTTCTGGCTCCTTCTCATTCCTTGGCTCATTCTGTCTTCCCCTGTGTCTACCTTATTCTTTCTTCAACCTGTATCTGTAAAATTCTCCTAGGAAAACTGCCTCTTCTCTCTCTCTCTCTCTCTCTCTCTCTGCACTTCACTCTTGTTTCTTTTTATTGATTATTATTATTATTTACAATTTTTTCAGTTTGTATCCCAGTTGTAGCTGCCTCCCTCATCTCCTCCCAGTCCCATCCCCCCTTTCTCTTCCTTCCCTATCCCTCTTCCCTAGTCCACTGATAGGGGAAGTCCTCCTTCCCTACTGTCTGACACTAGCTTATCAGGTCCCATCAGGACTGCCTCTGTGGGCTAGCTGGGACACCTCACCAGGGAGACATGATCAAGGAGCAGGCAACCTAGTTCATGTCAGAAACTGTCTCTTCTAGGAAACTTCTCTTACAAGGGAACCCACATGGAGACTGAGCTGTCTACTGCCTAAATATGAGCAGGGGGCCTATGTTCTCTCTATTTATGGTCTTTGATTCATGCATCAGTCTCTGCAGTCCCCCCTGGGTCCTGTTTTTTTCTGGCTTTGTTGATATCCTTGTGTGGCTCCTGTTCTCTTGGGGTCCTTTTATATCCCCCACCCTTTTCCTCCTGAGAGTTTTTCTGTCCTCTTGAGAGTTGTGCATCTCCTATCTTTAGCTGATTCTGTCATATCTTTCTCTGATCCATCATTTTGTCTGTCCCTCAGTTACATATCACTCTCAAACATGGCTGCTTCCTTCTACCAATTAACTAACATTACCTACATTGTTTGGGATTAAAGATGGTATGTATTTAAGCATATCTGTATTCCATCCAGACCATACTATAATCCTGGGCAGGTCTGCACTCCAGCTAGATCACATAGACCTAGGTTTTTAGATGTCGTTCTTTTCCAGAGCAGCCTTGTTGCTGGATTAAAATTCCTGTCCAAGTACAGGAAGGAAGAAATGCCGTAATTATACTTAAACTAAAAAAAAGAAATAAAAAATAATTAGCAACCTGGAGAAAATATTATGATCCATGACAGATAACACGTATGCATAACTTATTTTTCTTTTATATTTGGTATTAGAGTTTTATTACATCGCTTCTCCCTTTTCTTCTTCCCTTCAAACATTTCCATAAACTCCTTTGTGCACTCGTTCTAACTCATGGCCTGTTTTTCTGTTAATTGTTATATATGCACCCATGTATACTGAGGGTCTCTATTCTCTCCTGGGGATCATCAGCTTTAGAAGGGTGCTCAACGTTACTCAGGGTGAACAAAGCCTACGTAGTTCATGGGATGTTGATGGAGGGTTCCAATCAGAAGTATACAGTTTTTGCTGGGGCTTGAGGTGCCTGGAATGCTTTATTTACATGCCAAGAATTCCAGATACTTGTTGGTCTGGTTCTTTTAGGGAGAAAGTTGAACCTGAATTTTTGCCATGGGATACATGATTTCCTTCAGGGGCAGAAGATGTGCTCAAAGAAAAAAGCCACCTTCTGAGAAAAAAATGTCTTTGATTCTGTACTGAGCTCAGGAGAGCTGTCTGAACACGGCAGAACTATGACCTTAAATAGCATGGTTTTCTAACAGTATATATATGTATATGTGTATGTGCATACATATATAGGTATATACATATATATACATATATAGTATATGAATATTTATATGATGTAAATGTATATACGTATATAGTCCTAATTTTAACCTAATCAATTCTAAGATTTTACTTAAATATATGTCTTCAGGGCTAACCATTTGATATTGAGTGACATTGGTTGTTTTTACCTTGAAAAAAATACTTCTACCACTCTCACCGTGTCTTAGTTCCTTATAAATCTTTGTGTGGGATTGAGGTCTTGTCTATTCTCCCACTCTTACTTTGGCAACATCTACTGCTGTTTTCCTTATCTTCTCATGTTTAAGTAGTTATGTTGGTTAGATGTCATGGGTGTAGCTTCTGACATTCCCAGGAGACTCATTTTCACAGCAAACACCTTGATTCTCTGGCTCCTGCAATCTTTCTCTCGCAATATTCTCTGAGCCTTAGGTGGTGAATATATACTGAAAAAATACAGCCAGGCAAAGTGCAATAATGTGGAGCCCATTCCCATAGAGATGTGTAAATAACTCTTGAACTACTTTTCTAAAGACCAGAAAATGTATAGGGAACATGAATAAATTCAAGAGAAGATGTGGGAAACGGACTTGCACATATGGACTGTCAGCATATGGCAGAAAGAGTGCTATGACCTAGCTACCAAGGAAGAACTGAAAATGATCACTACTCTGAAATGCCCCTGCATAAATGTGTTGTAAAGATTTACTTATTTACAAAATGAAGTACTTTTTGTTATATCTCTACAAAACAGCAGCATACAAGTGTTGTTATATAGAGGTGTTGCAATATGAATAATTCTCTCAGAAAACAATTGGTAACTATGTAACAAAATTACAAATGTTAGTGTTGTCAGACAGCCCTACCAACTTTGAAAACTATCCTGAAAATGTACCTTCAACAACATTAAATTGTTATTTCAACCACTATGTATTCAGCATGTTTGCAATGAAAAGCACTGAAGATAATTTAAAGATTCATAGAAAGAACAACCAATAAAATATGATGTTTCCACAAGTTTAAGAAATTGTAGTGATAAACTATCTGTAAAACTATAATCACAACTTAGTTATTGACAGATATTGATGTGAATGGAAAATGTTAGCAGGTATGATAATACAAAATGCATTGAAATATAATACTTCTGAAAATAGATTTGCTTCTGTGTTCTAAAGTAGATTTTTGCACACTAAATGTATGCATAACCAAGAAAGATAAGATAAAACTATGAAAGGCTAAAATAAAAACACTGAAAGAGAAAAAAACAAAATAATAATAATAATAAACAATCCAGTCCAAGTACCTCTTTCATCTTAACATTTTGAATTAGTACACTTTGTTTGGCTAAGTGTATAAGGACCGTAAAAAGCTATTGAAGTCTGAAGTTGAGTTCAGTTTTTTGTTTTTGTTTTTGTTTTTGTTTTGTTTTTTACATCAGGCTTAGCTGGTAGGGTAACTACAGTGTGAATATTATGCTGCTAATAAGAGTGCTTAAATAACACTTGGTATACAAAATAGACTGTTCTAATTTTTCTAATTTAGCCCTAGAGAATATTCTTGCCAGTAGGATATAAATCTCTTGTGAATGAGAACACTTGTCACTTTTATCTATGTATGGTAACTTACCTTAGCAAAACTTGTGAGGGAAAAAAAAAATCTTTCTCGGAATTAGATGTATATGTTCAGGAATCATATGCTTAAGTTATCGTAAATGGTCTAATAACTTCTAATTACTATCTGTTTTTAGTTTCAGAACAATGACAGACATAACAGCTTCTATTTAATAGCCTTCTAGTTTTCAAGCCACACATGGTAGCTTAATCTATGCAAGAAGCAATAAATCAAATCAAGCAAAATTAATTTTGGCAATATGTATCAGAGTTTCCTGAAGTTAAGTACAATCAATTGGCAAAGTTATTTTGCTAGTTAGAGTGTTTGTGTTAATTTTTTAAATGATGATATCAAAAGAAGTAATTGAATAAATTAAGCTTAACGAATCTGAAACATTATACTAATTACATTCATTTAAATAAATGTCTTTATGATGGTACTTTCATAAAAATATTTATGGAGTTCAAATAATCACGAAAATGTTATGATTGCCAATGAACTTTAAATCCAATGTGTGTAATGTGTAATTATGAAGGCATGAGAAATTAAGAACTGGAATAGTTTATTGAGGAATGAAGACCTAACACTTACGCTGTAAAGAAACTATGATAAAGTCTTGGGAAAAATGAACATATTACAATACAAAATATATCTTCGTGCAAAATAATTATGTGAAAAGGTGGTGCACAACATGAAAAGCCCCCCTGCAAAATATAAAGTATGTCCGTATGTCCGCCTTTCCAGGTATCATGGGGAAATATCGGTTTTGTCTTAATGGTAATTGTGAAGAAAATTTCCTTTGGAATCCTAATAGATATTACAGTGTACTTAAAACTTTCTTGCAAAGATGGATATTTTCTTTGTATTTCTTCCTAGAAATCTTAGAAATATTATATGTAACAAGTAGATCTAGCTCTGTATTTATAATATATATTACAGTTGGATCAAGTTTTAACTACTATATTTTATAATATTTTATAGATTCTTTTCAGGACAATCAAATCACAAGACTTCATAATATCTGTTATTTCACTTACATCTTGTCAATGACACAATTGCCAGTAACTTCAATGGGCATTTTGTCATTGATGGCTTGACAACTTTTAATAAGTAATCATTCTGGCATGATGAAATGTGGTACATATATATCATAGAATACTATTCAGCTTCAATGAAAAATGAAAGCAACAACTGAGCAGGTAAATGGATAGAACTAGAAAATAGCATAATGAGGAGGTATCCAAGACCCAGAAAGACAAACCACTTGCTCTCTCATTTAAGGTTCCTATTTTGAAATCTTTAGATATGAGCACATATTGTAAGTGTTTGGTCTTTCATACAATTATTTTAAACATCTTAATCCTTATTTTGTATTAATATCACTCCCACTCCCAAAATTATGCTTTCTCACTTTTACTTTGCCCCAATTATATTACTTGTACCCTCTAATTCCTCTTTATGGCTCACCAGCTCCCTACCCAAGCAATGGTCTCTTTTTACATTCCTGGTTTCTGTACTTACTTCAGTATATGATTGTAAGGAATCATACTACTGTGAATTAATTAAAAATTATAATACACAGAAGTCTGAGTCTAAATATACATATATAATTTAAATAAAGTTTTCTTGTCTGGGTCAAAAATCACAACAAAAATTCTAAAATCAGGTATCAGAAGCCCTCTTTTGGGTTGTTGGTTACAGTTGCCCAAGAGATTCCCAAAGTATATAATCTATTGCTATAGTCCTTAGTTGGCTCTCTTGAGGTGAAAAATAATTCCCTCTTACTGAATTACCATGTAATTCAGACAAGGAGCCCAGAGGCAGAAGAGATGGGATCAGAGCCATACATAAGCTTTATGAATACATGGTTTAGGCTGATCTCAGAGATTGCTATCAATTATCTCTAGGCTTAGCCACTTTACAATCTAGTGTTCTACAAGCTCGGACCTAGAAGGCTTCAGTTTCCAGTGTCCATCTGCCAAGCTGGGCCTAAATATTTTCGGGCTCTGAGAGTTACTGCTGATTGAACCCAAACCTTCTAGTTCTTTCTGAACTCAGTCTTGCTGGTTCAACTCAGATGTTCAGGCTCAAAACTCCTCTTCAAGCTCACTGATTAAACTTGTCTTTCCTTTGCTTTTCATTGCATTGCTCTGCTTGGAAAATCTGCCTCTGAATTCCAGGAACTCAACTGCACCAAATGGCCTGAACTAAATTCTTGAAATGTAATCTATTCTAATGAACTGTACTATTTTCATAAAATCTCTTGCTCTCTCTGTGTGAGCTGTTCTTAAGTAGCTTTTCTATCCTATCTTTTCTTATGAGGGTTGGGTATATTTTATCTCTGATTCATTCTGTCAAATCTTTTTCTGATTCACATCTCTGTCTACCCCTCAATTAGACATCATTGTTTGGAATTAATGATATGTACTTTGGGATTAATGATATAAGTCAGAGGTATTAGAGGTGTGTGCACGTGTGAGTATATGTGTGTGTATGCACCAGTGTGTTTATGTTGTCTATATTCCATCCAGAGGGATTAAAGGGGTGTATTCCAGACAGATGGATTAAAGGTGGGTACTAAGAGATGTCTGTATTAAAGAAAGATCACACAGACCTAGGCTTTGGGAGTAATCCCTTGCCAGAGTAGCCATGTTGCTGGAATAGAATTATTCTATATTTTTCCACTTTCTGTTTAAGATAAAAAATGTACAAAAGTTTATTACAACATAAACAATTATCAATTTCATATACTTGACAGTTAGAATATTCTTATGAATATCCATTGATGTGATAATTATTCTTAAGAGCAGTTCTGATCATCTTTACTTCAACAAATGTTCATCTGATTATCAAAGTTTTCCAGTCTGCCAGTCTGATGAATGATCTGTCTGTCCTACAGCTTCTTTATTGAGTTGTCTCCACACAGGGGATAGGGGGAGATCAGATTTCTGTGTCATGTGCATTCCTGCTTTTCTGTCTCTATTCCTTCCTTGAGTCATACTTTTCATGTATTCAGATCAGAGCATTGTCAATTTTGGTTGAAACCATAGTCCTTCATAGACCAAAATAAAATCTCTTCTCCAACATAGGCTGACTTATTGGCAAGTAACAGGGAGAATGCAGCTAGGAGGTATCCAGACTAGCTTAGAAAATTAGTTTAAATTGTACCCTCCCAGTTATTGTGCTGAACCTATTTAAATAAAATTATAGATCTCTGTCTCAATTATTGGGGAATTATCTTGGTCATAGAAAAGTCCTATAGAATTTAACAGTAGTCAGCAACATATGTTGCACCCCCTGTGGGGCAAAAATCCAAGTTTGGGAATAAAATCAAGCTTAGAGGCTGAGAAAATTCCCAAACACAAAGCAGGGACAAACTGAGCCACTGAGGTTGGCCTGCATGGCTTTTCTTATAACAAAATACTATTGTTTAAAACAAAATCTAAATTGTTCAATTTTACCAATAAAGAGTAGGGAGCCATATGCTAGGGTGAAATCCTGCTAGTTCACATAGGCATAGAAAGCACCCAGCTGACATTTCTCTTTAGCCAATGTCCCCCCAAAAGCTTTCTTTCTCCATACCATCTTAAAATCCCTTAAATCGAATGTTCCACCCTTTTAATTCCTCTTCATCTTTCTACCCGTTCTCCTGAATTCCTGGTTATTCTCTACAGTTTCTGCCCCTATATTCATTCCCTGTAAACTGATTGCTTGTTCCACCTTTGACCTGTAGTTAACTTTATTCAATACAGTTTACAATATTTAAGAAGAAAGGTCTTGGATTAATCTTGCACAATAACAGATCTTCTGAAGGTATCTCCATCCCTGATCTCAAGCTGTACTGTGGAACAACAACAATAAAACCTGCATGGTACTTGCATAGAAACAGAATGGATTTGAATAGAAGACATAGAAATAAATCCACACACCTATGCATACTTGATTTTTTTACAAAGAAACCAAAACAATACAATGGAAAACAGCATATTCAACAAACGGTGCTGGTCTAAATTTTACATGGAGAAAAATGCAAATAAATCCATATTTATCACACTGCACAAAACTAAAGTCCAAGTGGATCAAACACCTCAACATGAAACCAGTTAGAAGAAAGAAACCAGGAGACACACTAAACCTGTTAGAAGAAAAAGTGGGGAAGAGCCTTGAACTCATTGGCACAGGAGACAACTTCCTGGTCAGAATACTGACAGCACAGGCTCTAAGAACAACAATCAATAAATGGGACCCCATGAAACTGAAAAGCTTCTGTAAAGTAAAAGATACTGTCATCAGAACAACATGAGAGCCTAAAGATTGGGAAAAGATCTTCACCATCCCTATATTAACCCTTACAGAGGATTAATACCCACAATATATAAAAAAATGATGAGGTTAAACACTAACAAAGCAAGTAATCCAATTTAAAAATGAAGTACAGAGCTAAACAGAGAATTCTCAAAAGAAGAATACCAAATGATAAAGAAGCACTTGAAGAAATGTTCAACATTTTTAGTCATCAGGGAAATGCAAATCAAAATGACCCTTTCACCTTACTCCCATCAGAATGGCTAAGATCAAAAACTCAGGTGACAACACATGCTGGAGAAGATGTGGAGAAAGGGGAACCTTCCTCCATTGCTGGTGGGAATGTAAACTTGTAAAACCCTTTGGAAATCAATCTAGTAATTTCTCAGAAAATTTGTAATAGTGCTACCTCAAGATCAAGCTATACCATGTATATCCAAGATATGCTCAACTCTACAACAAAGATATTTGCTAAACCATGTTTGTAGTAACTCTATTCCTAATAGCCAGAATCTAGAAACAACCTAGATATCCAGCAATAGAGGAATGGATACAGAAACTGTGGTACATTTACAAAATGGAATTCTATTCACCTATTAAAACAAGGAAATCATGAAATTTGCAGGCAAATGGTGGGATCTGGAAAAGATCATCCTGAGTGAGGTATCCCAGAAGCAGAAAGACACACATGGAATATACTCATTAATAAGTGGATATTACCATATAATATAGGGTAAACATACTAAAATCTGTAATCCTAAAGAAGCAAACAACAAGACGTACCCTAAGGAAGGTGCACAATTCTCATTCAAAAAGAAAGATATGATAGACATTGGAAGCAGAAGACAGAGGACCAGATAGGAACCTACCACAGAAGACCTCTGAAAGACTCTACAGATTTAGGTATCAAGAAGGAGGCTGAGACTCATGGCCAAAGTTTAGGCAGAGTGCAGGGAGTCTTATGAAAGAAAGGAGAGACAGAAAGACCTGGAGGAGACAAGAGCTCCAAAAGAAGACCAACAGAGAGAGAGAGAGAGAGAGAGAGAGAGAGAGAGAAACACCTGAGCCCTGGGGGACCTGCAAAAACTGATACCCCAACCAAGGACAATGAACGGAGAGGACATATAACCCAGTCTCAGATGTAGCCAATAGACTCAGTATCCAAGTGGGGTCCCTAATAAGGGGAGCAGTGTCCTTCTCTGTCATGACCTCAGTGACTGGCTCTCTGATCAAGTCCCCCTGGGAGGTACAGCCTTGTCAGGCCACAGAGGAAGACAATGGAACAGTCCTGATGAGATATGATAGGCTAGGGTCAAATAGAAGGGGAGGAGGACCTCCCCTATCAGTAGACTAGGGTAAGGCCATAGACAGAGAAGATGGAGGGAAGGTGGGATTGGGAGGAGATAAGGGAGGGTGTTACAGCTGGGATACAAATTGAATAAATTGTAATAAATGATACTAATAAATAAAAATTTAAAAAGTGTGTGCTAGAGCTGAGCCACATAATAACTAGAAACCGTTTTTCTAATAAAGAAAACAATCTTTAGGTTCACATGTATGTGATCAAATATCCTC
Source organism: Meriones unguiculatus (assembly GCF_030254825.1). Classification (NCBI taxonomy): domain Eukaryota; kingdom Metazoa; phylum Chordata; class Mammalia; order Rodentia; family Muridae; genus Meriones; species Meriones unguiculatus. The sequence goes on from NC_083364.1 coordinate 62,817,594, forward strand.
CAACAATATATAGTCCCAGATTTCTGGATGTGACAGTGGGTTGCCTCCAACGCTTCCTGCTTTAGGTTTTTATTACTTTTGAGTAACTAGTATCTTTTTATGAGATGATCCACACCTTCTCTTTGTCACCAAACTTGTCATAGGCTCAGTTATTCCACTTGTTAAATTTAAGGACAATGATATGAAGAGTACTCTGATAGATTATATCCAAGCTGTATGTAGTTTATTGTCATTTTTAAAAGTACAGTAACTGCCTTCTTTTGCAAGATCCCCACTAATCAGGATGGAATTGACATTAATATTCCCCCTATCTTTGAACTCACCAAGCCCAAGACAAAAAGGAAGGTACCAATGACTATCAGTTAAGTGGTTCTCTCCTGAGAGGTTACAGCACTTACATAGGCAAGTGACTTTTTCATAGCTTTGTCTATGAAAAAGTAACTAAAATGGTTTAGTTACTATTCAGAAGCATTTCTTAGCATCCAGACAGTCATACGTCTAAGAAATGTTTTGCTTAATTCTTAGGGATGCTGAATAGTTGAACGTGAGATTTGAATATTTGCATAGCAGAGATAACACGTTTCCATACATATACACTTTTTATCATATATACTGGTATTAACTGAGTATGTCTTGATATATATTGCTGTTACAAAACCATATAAACTACACATATATAAATTAGATGTGTAAAATTTTAAATTACTTTAAAACATTTCATACCATTAAATACTGGTATTATGTTGTGAAATACAGCACAAGATTAGTTTTATAAACATATAAAGGAAATATCTAATTTTCCATTATGTATTAATTTAAGTAATTAGCTGGGATACAAAGTGAATAAACTGCAATTAATAAAATGTATAAATTTTTAAAAATTAAATTAGTAAGTTAATATCAGCACAAAATATAAAATTTGGCTTAAAATTTGTTTTGTTGTGGTTGGTATTTGTTAATATATCAACTAATGCACACTTTAAAAATATTCCATGAAATACACTATTTGAGTAGAGAAGGAATTTTATGTCTTCTCCACAAATTTTTGTCAATGCCATGAATATAAAAATAAGAAAAACATTCCTTAGTTTTTTTTTAGAGACCTTAATGTTAAAAAATGACTTTTGGGTACAGCTAATTCTAAGGATAATCTGGTAATTTACTCAAATATTAAAATTTCCAGAGTTAACTGAGAATATTTTCACTTTATACATGCCTTTTGAACACCATGAAATATTCTGCATCTGTTGTGGAGATAATTAGGTCACCACTTATGTGAAGTATTTGAATCATTTCTGTTGCTATGGGTGGGGTCCTGTCAGTTTTTCCAAGTGAGTTCCATGTCTGTTGGTGTTGTCATGTAAAGGCTAGGCTTAAGGGCAGCCATATTGTTGATATATCATGGGGACAGGGGAAACTGCTCTGACATTTCTAGGACTGTTTTAACATCTTTGCTAAAGACATGTTCAGATAAAGCCACTATTTTCTTTATATTTTAATCATATATATGACTAAATATAAATATATAAATATAAATATATGGAAAACCTTTCTTAAACCTATACAAATTCTCAACGATAACAAGTTAAAAAGTCAAAAATGAAGATTGATCATCTTAACCGGGGTCCTCTTTCTTGTGTATCTTCTTTAGGTGTATAGATTTTAGTATGTTTATCCTATCTTATAAGTCTAGTACCCACTTATAAGTGATTATATACCATATGTATCTTTCTGCTTCTGGGATACCTCTCTCAGGATGATCTTTTTTAGGTCCCACCATTTGCTTGCAAATTTCATGATTTACTGGTTTTTAATTGCTGAGTAGTATTCCATTGTGTAAAATTACAACAATTTCTGTATTCATTCCTCAACTGAGAGACATCAGGGTTGTTTCCAGGTTCTGGTTATTATGAATAAAGCTGTTACAAACATGGGGTAAGATGATCAATCTTCACTTAGAAAGACAAAAGGGATGGACATCAGAAATAGGAGAAAACAAGTAACAGGACAGGAGCCTACCACAGAGGGCCCCTGAAGGACTATACCTAGCAGTGTATCAAAGCAGATGCGGAGAATCAACCAAACCTTGGGCAGAGTGCAGGGAATCATTTAAAGAAGGGGAAGTTAGTATGACCTGGAGAAGACAGTAGCTCCACAAGGACCAAATATATCTGGGCACAGGAGTCTTTTCTGAGACTGTTTCTCCAACCAAATACCATGAATGGATATAACCTAGAACCCCTGCCCAGATAGAGCCCATCACAGCTCAGTATCCAAGTAGGTTCCCTAGTTAGGGGAATGGGAACTGTCTCATACATGAACTCAATGGCTGGTTCTTTGACCTTCCCCCTCCTCCGAGGGAGGAGCGGCTTGCTAGGCCACAGAAGAGGACATTGTAGCCAGCCCTGAAGAGACCTGATAAGCTAGGATCAGATGGAAGAGGAGGAGGACCTCCCCCATCAGTGGACTTAAAGAGAGGCAGGAAGGAGATGAGGGAGGGTAAGATTGGGAGGGAATGAGAGAGGAGGCTACAGCTGCGATACAAAGTAAATAAACTGTAATTAATATAAAAATAATAAATAAAAAAGAAATATAAATTAACTAAAAAAGTAAAAAATGTTAGTCATATTTTATTTTTGATTTTTTTCAAGAAAGATACACTCATAATTATTTTATATTATAGTTGGGTCTTTAATATTTACACAAATAAATATAATTGTTGTTTTTTCAGTAATTCAATACAATATTAATTTTTATATCGATTATTGTTGATGATATTTAGTTTGAGTTGGTGATAAATGGTTCATGAATTAATATATGCTGCATTTCCATCTCTATTGTTTTAAATCACCTTAATTTGAAACTTTGGTACATATATTATTGCAATTACCAGTGAGCTTAATAATAAGGATATTCTCATATTCATATTTGTAATCAGATACTTTCTTAATCTATTGAACATTTTTCATAAACCTAATGTTAAATAAGTCTATAAGAAACTACTTTAGAAGAGTAGACACCTTGGAATAAGTTTGAGTATCTTTGAAAATATTAAAAGTTGTTTACAGTCTTAAAAAATAATTATTTCTAGAGAATTACTGAAGATTTAGATTATAACACTGCTCTATAATTATAGTTCAGATGGTGGTGTTATTCTTAGCTCATATTTCCATTTGTACATAACTTCATGACAAGTACCTTTTCAGGCTAGCTTTTCTCACATATTTCAAGCAAAAAATAGACTTTTGCTGTAGATTGTTTGAATAAGCAACAGTTCACCAACTGCTAGATTAAAATGGCTGTTTTCAAAGGACTGTGAAAAAGTTTTCATTTTCTTGCTTTTATTAATTTAACTGTAGTTTGTGATCGATATTGATTTCCCACCTACTTTTTTGTAAATGAAGTCTTCATATCTTGTCATAAAAATAATTCCTTAAGTTATAAAAATAGCGTAAAAGAGGTTACAGCAATTAAAATATTAATGAGCCTTTCCGTATGGGGTTTCAATGCTAAAGGAGGAATACAGTGCAGATGACTTGTATTTTAAATACATCTGAGATTTATTCTAGTAAATTTTATGTCTATTGATTTCACTTGACTGGTCATTAATAAATCAGTAAATTTCTGGCCAGATTTTTTTATTTTGGTTTATGAAAGTGTAAGAAAAGCCCAACAACTATAGCATCATAGTTAAATCAGATATTTTGAGACCATAGTCCATAATCTTCAAATTGGATGTAGAAAATTCTTTGTGAGAATCTGTCGAGACATTGAGATTACTGGCAGGTAGTAGGCACTTCACAAACAATGTAATCAAATGTTTAAATACACCTACAGGATGGTAGAACAAGCAAGGTAAGCACTGTAGTGGAGTCTGATAATGCCATCTTTTCCAAATCTGCACTGCCTCCTGTCTGTGACAGGACCTTCCAGGCACAGTCATGAAAATTTGTCTCATAATTAGTAGAGGCTCTTTGTAAATTCTGCTTTTAATTATTCTTCTATATATTTATTTGCAGGCAATAATTTGCTGAAACATTCATAACATATTTTATTTCTTATATGGCATATCACTATTCTCTGATGATTCTTTCTCTAATTTACATAGCCAGATTTGGAATGGTGATGGGTTCTGTGGAGATGCTTCATCAGATTCTGGCTATCTTGCCAAGTATTCATTCACTCACTAGTGTTAATCCATCCTCCAGTGTAACAATTATAACAAAAATAACAGGTAGTAATATTGACCTGTCATAGATTGTATGCAAATAGAGTGCAAATTCTGAAATAGCTTAGGACATGGATTGTCCATTGTTACAGATATAAACATGTTTTTGTTTTTGTCCCAGGTGTGGGATGTGGGACTGATTCCGATGCTCCACAGAAGCAGACTGCTATTCCTGGTTACTGTTGTGATATAAGAAGTTCTAATTATAAATGTAATGGATTCTCATAATCTCATGGCAATAAATGTGCAAATTCCAAATTGGAAATAATAATAAAATGAACTGAGATTCCATTGACAAAAGAAACTGATCTACAACTGACAGGCAGACATTGAGTGATACAAATGCCTCAGGAGCCTCATTTTGCAATAATCGATGTTCTAATAACAGTTACCAAGTAGCTAATCATTTAAGGATTTCCAAAAATTTGTTAATATAAACAATTACAAAAAAAATTTGCTGATAACTTTCTTGTCCTCAGTATTATTTTAAGATGCATTTCAAAAAATTCAATTAATCATGATTTGTGATCACTTCCTACATTTTTAATGTTCAAGAATAATAAAGATGTCACCTCTGTGTAGTTAAAAAAAAAAAAAAAAAAAAAAAAAGAAGTAGGACATCTCCTGAAAGGAGGATTGGACTGGCTCCAAGGAACCCAAAGACCCTAACCAGCATCAAGTAGCTAAGAGAGCTAAGAGAACTGCAGCCCCTTTCCTGCTAACCTTTTTTTTTTTTTTTTGGAAGTGGTGGAGAAGGGAGAAAAAGATATGTAAGAAAAAGATATGTAAGAATGATAAATAAAAGTGTTTTTTAAAGAAGTATGCCTATAGTCCATTACAAATTATTAAGAACCTTAGCATGCTGATAGCCTCATTGTAGCATATTAAAATATCAGTAGTTTCTTTCAATAACAATTATGTTTTCAGTATTTGATGTTGATAGCAGAATTGCATGTTTAATAAACAAGCATCTGATTATTTAAGCAAACGATATAATCTAAAATCGTCTAAATGTTCAAAGTCATTAAAATAATATAGTTAAAAATAATTAAAAAAATAAAAGGCCTCAGCTTTTTTTTTTCTAATAATAAAATTACCCAAAGTTGATTATGCGATAAGCCTATGGGAGCATCGTGTCTCCAGAACTTTACACAAAACTCTTTGAAGAAGAGGGAGCAGCAGTATGGGAACATGAAGACAGGCAATCATCGGCTGCCAGCTGGAAACAACAAGGCAGAGTGTGGAACTGATTGAAAAAATAAGAATCAGCTCAGAAAAGCGTGTGGCACAAACCCAGTACCTTGCAGAGAGAGTGTCTGTCAAAGAGTGTGTTTCTCCGTGTTCTGAGGGTCCTGAGATAAATCACTGCCTGCGGGAGGACAAAGCTGTGGTACAGTCATGCTGCCAGCTGCAGCTTGGTTCCTCCGCGTTCTGAACAAACAAAAGCAAACTCTTATTTTGTTTCTATTTTTCTTCCGCTTATCTTTTTATGGTGAATTTGTTTCAGAATTAATTTCACAGCATTTTAAATTTTCTATTATGCTACTTCTGGCCAAGTGCAGTGAACACTGGTAGGCTTGGTCACTGAAGTCACTCATCACCTGAGGTTGACTTTTTGTCATCTTGTGAGTCTTGCCTGGAGATACCTTAACCATAATTTTGTAGGGACTTCAAAACACATCGAATAAATGACAACATTTCTTAATAGATGGCAATTTATAAAACTCAAAGTATAGTTAAAATAAAAATAAAACTATAAATGTCAGGTATCATAAACATAAAAAATTTAGAAATTTGTGTTTCACTTTTGCTTTAATAATTTAATAATTTCTTGAAAATCAGTGTATGTGGGTGTCTGTGAGAGAGTTTATGTGTGTAATTGTGTGTGTGTGTGAATGTAAACAACACAGAGTGCTTAAGAGGTCAAAGGATGATAGATGGGAGTTGATTTTCTGGTTTCCACATGTGGAATCAGCTTAGAAAGTCATTTTCTTTGCTAACCCGCTTCAAAAGCTCATCCCAATTTTACACTTTTAATTGACAATTAAACAACTAGAAAAAAATCATTCTGAGTGATGTAACCTAGATGAAGGAAGATAAATATGTTACGTATTCTCTTATAAGTGGATATTAGCCATTAAGTAAATGATAACCAAGCTATAATCAATAGGCCCAGGGATATTAAGTAAAGAGGAGGGGTCTAGGGGGAACACATGGGTCTCCCTAGAGAAAGAAATAGAATAAAATTTATGGGTGGACCACCAGTAGGTGGGGAGAGAGGGGTCATTAGGTGGGAGGAGATGGGGTTGAGGAAAAGAGTGTGGGGAGAGATGACTGGATTAGGGACATTTGGAAGGTGATTTGTAAACCTAGGGGAGTGGAAACTTCCTGGAATGTATAAAGATGATCCCAATGAGTAAAGAAAGGTAAGGAAAGACCCTGTGCCCAGATATATTTGGTCCTTGTGGAGCTCCTATCCTTTCCCCATCAGACTAACTCCCCTTCTTTCTTACTTTCTTTCTCCCCTTCTTTCTGTACTCTGCCAAAGGTTTGGTCATGAGTCTTTGCTTTGAAAACACTGCTAGTTAGAGTCTTTCAGATGCGCTCAGTAGACTCCTGTCATACGTTCAATGCACATCCCATCTGTCTTTCTAAACGAGGATTGATCATCTTACCCCATGTCCGCTCAATTGATTATCTTTTTTAGGTGTATAGATTTCATTATGTTTATCATATCTTATAGGTCTATATAAGTGAGTATATCCCATGTTTGTCTTTCTCCTTCTGGGATATTTCACTCAGAATGATCTTTTCTAGATCCCACCATTTGCCTGCAAATTTCATGATTTCCTCCTTTTTGATTGCTGAGTAGTATTCCATTGTATAAAAATACCACAATTTCTGTACCCATTCCACCGTTGATGGACATCTGGGTTGTTTCCAGGTTCTGGCCAAGAACCATGTATGGATATAACCTAGAACCTCCACTCAGATGTAGCCTGTGGTAGCTCAGTAACCAATTGGTTTCCCAAAGTGAGGGGAACAGGGACTATTTCTAACAGGAACTCAATGACTGGCTCTTTGGTCTCCCCACCCCCGAAGGGAGGAGCAGTCCTGTTAGGCCACAGAGGAGGGCTTTGCAGCCAGTCCTGAAGATACCTGATAAAACAGGATCAGATTAATGGGGAGGAGGTCCCCCCTATCAGTGGACTTGGAAAGGGGCACGGTGGAGATGAGGGAGGGAGGGAGGGACTGGGAGGGAATGAGGGATCGGGACACGGCTGGGATACAGAGTTAATAAAATGTAACTGATAAAAAAAAATAAAAAAAAAGCAAAGAAAAAAAAAAAAAAAAAAAAGAAAGGTAAGGAGATTTAACTGGCCATCCACTGTCTCCAGGCGAAACTTTCAGTGGTAAGACTGGGTTGTATTCAAATGAGCTTTTCATGAAGAGGATTAGACAGCCCCAAACCACCCCTGCTGTTGGTAAGTGAAAGGGTTGCTCTCTGGAAACTGCAGAAGGGCCCCATTGCAAAGGACAACACTTACATAAATTACTGAGCATCCATTGAATAGTTGAGCTGGTGCCTGCATGCCGCCTTCACCCTTACATTTTTAGTCTCTTTTTAGCCTTTTCAGAGTCTATAACAGTGTTGAGATAATGTGACATTTGACTTACTCCATTTAATGTTAATCTTCTCCAGGTTCGTCTTTGACATTACTTTCTATGACTGTATCACCCCATGTATCTATATACTACATTTTTCACCAATGGACAATTACTTTGAACCCCTGTCTTCAAGTATAGTAGAAAATTATGGTACTGTGTATGTTGCCACAAATGTCTTCTTGCACATATGAATTTAAGTTCTTTGTATAGACCCAGTAGTGATGCTATGGATCATACAGTACCTTTATCCTTTATCTGGTTGTTTTCTTGATATTTGGTAGATTTACTCAATTATAGATTTTGTCCTCTATCAGTTGTTTTGTCTATGGATCTTGACAGATATCTTGATAGAACATCTCTCCACTCTAATGACCATCAATTTCTTCTACAGAAGCTTATTTTTTCTGATGCAGTCTTTTTATTTACGTTTTAAATCTTTATCATCTATATATCTTCATCATTATTTATTTATTTGTGTGTGTGCGCTCACATGCACGAGCAAACACACACTCATACATGCACACACAAACACCGTGCTTGAGGGGGTCAGGGGACAACTTATGGGAGTCAGTTCTCTCTTCATATTTGATTATATTTGTTGCTTCTGCTTTTTGAGTTATATCCAAAGATAAATTGCCCAGACTACTCTCAGAAACATTGTCAATTTGTTTCATTTTAGTAACTTTATAATTTTATGTCTATATTCTGTTCTCTTTATATTTTCTATTCATTTTGATATATTGTGCATGAGTGCAAGACAGTCATTATTTTACATGGGTAAATCCATCTTCCCAACACCTTTTTATCTGAAGTGCATGCTTGGAACATTTGTCCAAAATAATCTAAATACTTGGTTTCTTTATTCTTAACCATCTGAAATTGTCCAGTACTATTTGCACAAAAAATGAAGGCAACAGGTATGTCTTTGTCTTTTCTATATATTTGTGCTCATACATATAAATAAATAACTACAATTTACACATAGAGGTCCATACATGCATTCATTTATACATATTTTATTCATCTTTTATTTAGGTCATAAATATAATTTTATGGCCTCAAATTAATAATATTCTGACTTCCTTTCTGAGTGTTGAGATGTCTTCCCAGATATAAGAAGGAAAAAAATGGCATTTCATCTTTAGCTTGATATCAGCTCTGAGTTTATCATATCTTACCATTATTTTATATTATTGATTAAGATTCATTCTATACTTGATACTAAAATATTTTGTCATAATATTGTTTTATTTTTTATTTTTTTAATTTTATTAACTCTGTATCCCAGCCATGTCCCGATCTCTCGTTTTAAATTTTGTGAGGTTCCTACTTTTATATTTGGCAAGTTTCATTTTATTCCTTCACATTAATGATTTTAAGAAATTATCTTCCACAGTATTTTTATTTAACAAAATATGAAAATTTACAATTTTCATTGATTACTCATGACTCTATCACTTATGTTTGCATCATTACAGCATCTTTGGAATATACTTGTTTTGCAGTTACTATGCTCATATATGTTTTACAGATATAATGAAGTTTAAAATCAATGATATAATAATATATATATCATTTTTGTATAATTTTATTATATAATTTTATAAATGATAAAATTCATGATATAATTACAGATATAATGAGTTTTAAAACTCATATTTTCATAAACAGTAGGTTATTTGCAAGTTTGTTTTCCTGTTACTAATCTTACATACTACAAGTTCTTTTAAAAATATTTTAATAATTATTTATTATAATTTATTCACTTTGTATCTCAGCTGTGGCCACCTCTGTAGTCTCCTCCCAAGCCCACCCTCCCTCCCTCTTCTACTACTATGACTCTCCCCTACTCCACCGATAGGGGAGGTTGACTCTAGCCTATCTGGTCTCAGAAGAACTGGCTGCCATGTCTTCCTCTGTGGCCTGGCAAGGCTGCACTCCCCAGGGGGAGATGATCAGAGAGACTGTCACTGAGTTCATGCCAGAGACAGCCTCTGGTCCACTTACTTGGGGACCCACTTGGAGGCTGAGGCTACATCTGAGTTGCAGTTTTAGGGACTCTCCATGTATTGTTCTTGGTTGAAGTATCAGTCCCTGCAGGGACCCCAGGACCCAGTTGTTTCTCTATTTCTCTGTTGATCTATTTTTGGAGTTCCTGTCCCCTCCAGGTCTTTCTGTCTCCCACTTCTTTCGTAAAATTCCATGCACTCTGCCCAAAGTTTGGCTATGAGTTCTTGACACAGGTGCATATGGAAAAGTTTGAAGGGAAACTAATCCTGCAACTCCTCTAGACCTCCACTGTGCTCTCAGTCTTCACACCAGTATTGCGACTCACCCACATCACTCACATCACTTCCTAAGAGTTCCTCGGCTTCCCTCTGTTCTTCCTTTACGGTTTAGTCTTATTCAACAGCCACAGCACCACACACCTGCTCCAAATATTCTAGTGTTTTAATATTTGCTCAACAGAAAATACAGAGTTCTTTCAATGACCCTGTGAAAATTGGCCAACTTGAACTTACAAGATTTCATTTTCTATTAATCTCTCCTTGCTTCATTCGATTTCCTTCACAGAAGTTTGTTTCCCAAATACACCAGGCAATAACACCATTCTATTAGCTCTTTCTTTTGTTAAAAAAAAATCTTTTTCCTATAAATCAAAACAGACTAGTTTATTTCTCTCTATGAGTCTATTTTGAAATGCTGACATTTCAGTTCTACCTTCTATATATTTGCTAAGTAATTTTTTTTTTTTTGCAGGATACACTACTGATCCCATTCCTCCAATGGTAATTATAATTTGTAATTTTCATGTAACTTTTACATCTTTTAATAATATAAGGTATAATTTATTCAGTTATTGTCTTTTATCTCTCTTCTACAAAGATGTGGAGAAATAATATGATATGATACTTGTCTTTCATTGTCAATAGCTTCGGCATCAAAACCACCTAGAAAGTCCGTTTCTCAATAAATAGGAGACAAAACACTGATGTGTGAACTTGTGCTTATTTATGATTATTATACACATTTCTCTCTGAAAAGGTTCTTGAAGTACAATTCTCTTCAAGTATGTACATTTTATATTTTAAACATTTTAATATTTCCATTTAGGACAAAATACAAGGAAAAAAAGAAATACACAGAAACAGCAACGAGGGCAAACTGAGAGACAGAAAATTTACTGCAGAAGTTAATAGCATGCTCTCTCTGTCCCCATCAAGTTATTGTCATAAAAACTGTAGGATATATCATGTGATGAAATTTGAAACTGATTGCTGTACCAGTAATATCTTAACAAAGAAATACAACCTGTAATTTTTTTTGACTAAGGAAACTAATTTTCTCAAAATTTTGGAGTCTGTAATTGTAAAATAAATGTTCTGGTTCTTCTGAAGTATCTTTCTGTGACTGGTACTGTTTTCTTTGGGTATCATTTGTCTACAGTCTACATAAATCTATGTCAATTTTTCTCATTTGTAAAGACATTTTATTTTCATAAACACAATCAGCATGTTAAGACATACCTTAACAGTAGCGTACAAACTTAGTGACATTTAAAAAGACCTATCTGTCTCATCTCCAGCTCTGCAGTAGAAAACCTGCTCCAGTCTCCTTTTCCTGTCTGACTCCATCCCCAAATGTCACAAAGATCTTATCTTCCAAACTTCTTTCCCCCAATTAATTTCATTTCCCCAGCCTCTGACACCAGATTTTCACTGGAAATATACTAAGTAATCAGAATAAGGAAACAGGTAAGGGAATTGAATTGAACACCTCACACCCTTTCACCCTCTCCCCCTCCCCTGAGGAGCTAAATCCCCTCATTTTGTTCCCAGAGCTGCAACAGAACATGAGCTGCAGCCTTTCTGCCCACATGTCCTGAGGATCCTGCACTCCATCTTCTCCTATCCTTAGTCCTCACACTGAGTTGCTGTATCTCAACTCCAACATCAAGAGTCTCCTCCTGCTAAAACACGAGCCAACCCTACCAAGAAACCAGGTAGGCTGCCCAGAGACCTTCTCTGTCACACCTCATCAGATCTCTCAGTCTCTCCACCACTGCAGCAAAATAATCACAGTAGCCTTTCCTATACCCTCTCCATCTCCTGTGCATCCCACAGATCTTCCCCTTCTAACCTTACTTGCACATTCATTACTTTGTCCCAGTCTTTAAAGTAGGAAAAACAAAACTAAAAACAACCAACCAAACAAAAAACCCACAGAACTCCGAGTCCAAGGGTAACGCTTCCCAGGAAAAGTAGGCTCAGCATGGAGCCATTGCTCTCCTAAAGCTTGAGTTCAAGTCTCCCTGTTTCATTCCCAGCTCTGTAGCAAGAAAGCCACTGTGATCTGCCTTTTTTTTTTTTTTAAGATGACATCCCTAGTGGATCACAAAGAAAACAAATGGATCTCCCTAGGAAGGGAAAATAGTATAGATTTTATGGGTAGACTGGCAAATGGTGAGAGCATTCCCTGGTAATATCAGATGGGGTGTGAGAAGAGGAACACCTTCATTGCTGGTGGGTGTGTAAACTTGTACAGACACTATGAAAATCATCGTGGAGGTCTATCAAAAGGCTGAATTAACCACATGATTCACCACAGGATTCAGATGTCTGATATTTGGGCATATCCCCAGGGGATTCTACAAACTACTATCACAATTCTTACTTATCCATATTCATTGCTGCTCTATTCTTTATAGCCAGAAGTTGGAAACATCCATGATTATGTCAATTGATGATTCTCTAATAAAAATCTGCCACATTTACATAATGAAATATTATTCAGGTGCTAAGATGTTAAGTTTTTTGTTTTTTGGTTTATTTTTCTCCAGATCAGGGTGAGATGAGATGAAAGCCAAAAGCAAGCTTTGCTAATACAAGCCCATAGCATTTTTATCTAAGTATCTCTAGGCCTGTGCTTGGAAGCTCCTAGCCACCATATTATCTGATATTTTTCAAGTCTGGACCTTGAAGATTCCATCCTCCATCTGCTAACCAAGGCCTAGAATGTTTTCAGCCTCCTAGTTGTTTGTTTGTTTGTTTGGTTGGTTTGTTTTGTTTTGTTTTTTGTTTTTTGTTTTTTTCTGAAATCTGGCTGACTGGTTCAACTCTGCTGTTTTGGTTTAAAATTCTTCTCCAAACTGACTCATTCAACTTGGCTTCTCTTGGCTTCTAAGTGAGTAGCTTTGCCTGGAAAAACTGCTTTCGAACTCCACACACTAAACTGCACTGACTACATGACGTGAATGGAACTAAATGGAGCTGCAGGAACTCCACTGAACTTACATTCAATGGACCTGCACTCAACAGAAGCCCCTCCCCGCCCCTCTGCCCTCCCCCTTGCTTTTGAGTAGCCTCCCTTTCCTATCTGTCCTCATTGGAGTTAGGAATATCTTATCTCTGACCTGTTTTGTCAAATCATTCTCTGATTCATCACTTTGCTCCTCAGTCAAATGCCACTGTTTGAGAGTAAAGGTGTATATTAAAGGTGTGTGTGTGCATTCCAGCCAAAGGGACTGAAGATGCATACTAAGAGAGTATGTGTATTCCAGTGTATTCCAGCCAGATCGCATAGACTGAGCTCCTTGGATGGGATCCTTTCCAGAGTAGCTATGTTGCTGGATAAAAATTCCTCTATATACAAAGATAAAACTACATCAATGAAATATTTAAAATGTTAAAATAACCTCTTTAAATTCAGAACTTAAAGAATATCTTAACTATTTTTAGATGAACATTATAAACTTTTTTGTACATCCATTTTAATTTTAAAGAGAATATTCTTTAAATTTGTTTATGATGATATTTCTGGAATGTTAGAGATTACCTTTTTACTCTTAATCAGATTTCTTGAGATACACTTTTTTTCTCCAGAAATTTGTCAATTGTTAAACATTTTTTCAGGTGATGACTATTTAATGGTAATTTGTATAAGACAACAATATTGATTTAAAGCATAAATCAATAAAATGTATAATGTTTTGAATCCTTAGTTAGTTGTATTTTTATTTTTACACTTTCTAAAATAAGCATCTCCATAGCTAGAACTGCATAGCATTTGATTACCTCGTGTGTCTCACAAATATTTGGAATTGTTTGATTTTTAGTGCATATTCACTTTTACGGGCAAGATTTCTTCTGTGAAAAATATAGGAATTTTCAATTGAAAATTTGTTTAAACATACAAAAATGTTAATTAAATATTTTTGCTTATTAACATTTACAGGTCATAATGTCACATATCTCATTTGTATCATATTTTATGTTTATGAAGAATTTGCTAATTCTGATTTATTCATTCGGAAATTACATCAAATAAAATTAAACTGTCAGTTTTTAAATTGTTACTAATACAATTATTTTATATGAAATCGGTCAGAGATTTTGATAAAAATAACACTAGATATATAATGCCAGAAATCAATTATGGCATTATTTACTGTACAAGTAGTTATGGTCTTGCTCTCCATTTATTTTACTGTAATACTATATTATCAAGAGCACAATTAAATATATTAATAATTAATTGCATAAAGGGGAGCTGCAGGGAACAGCTAACCTAAGGCGACCACAGATCCCAGCAGTGCTGATTTTTAATAGTGTAATAACTTTCAGTGTCAAAAACATGGTCTCTACCTTTCTATGTAGATAATTTATGACTGTAGATTATAATCTAATTTATTATTTTCTAACCCAACTAATATATTTATTTAAAATTTGGAAAAGATGTATTTAGATATAGATATAAGTCTCACAAAGTTCTGGAATGCATTAACTTATGAGATGACCCGTAGCTGCCATATCTTGTGTCACCTTCATCATGGCTTGTGAAACATTGGTATTTCTTACATTAATGGAAATCCTAAAAATACACTGCACTATCAAAGAAAGAGGAAACCATGAAATTTGCAGGCAAGTGGTGGGATCTAGAAAAGATCATTCTGAGTGAAGTATCCCTGAAGGAGAAAGACAAACATGGTATATACTGGCTTATATAGACCTACAAGACGTGATAAACATAATGAAATCTATACACCTAAGGAAGATAATCAAGAAAGCACACAGGGCAAGATGATCAGTCCTCATTTAGAAAGACAAATGGGATGTGCATTGAACATATGACAGGAGTCTACCGCAGAAGACATATGAAAGACTCCACCTAGCAGAGTTTCAAACTAGATACTAAGACTCATAACCAAACCTTTGGTAAAGTACAGGGAATCATATGAAAGAAGGGGAGTTAGTATGACATGGAAAGGATAAGAGCTCCACAAGGACCAAATATATGTGGGCACAGGGTCTTTTCTGAGACTGACACTCAACCAAAGACCATGAGTGGATATAACCTAGAACCTCTGCTCAGATGTGACCAGTGATAGCTCAGTAACCAATTTGTTTCCCATAGTAAGGGGAACAAGGACTATCTCTAACAGGAACTCAATGGCAGGCTCTTTGACCTCCCCACCTCCCAAGGGAGGAGCAGTCCTGCTAGGCCACAGAGGAGGACTTTGCAGCCAGTCCTGAAGATACCTGCCAAAACAGAGTCATATAAAAGGGGAGGAGGTCCTCCCCAATCCGTGGACTTGGAAAGGGGCAGGGAGGAGCTGAGGGACGGAGGGTGGGATTGGGGAGGGAATGAGGGAGGGGGATACAGCTGGGATACAGAGTTAACAAAATGTAACTAATAAGAAAAATTGAAAAAAAAATAAAAAATAATACACCACACTATTTTTGAAAATGCTCCCTTCCTGAGCACTAATAAAGGACCATAGCATACACAGGCAGACCTGGTGTCAGCACAGGGAGCTTTCCATCATTAATGGACTGGCACTAAAGTAAGCCTCAACTTGCACAAACAGACTAATGTTTAGATTTGTTATAAAATGTGGAGAAAGGCCATGCAAAGCTTGAGGGAACCCTTCTCCATTGCTGGTGGGAACGTAAACTTGTACAGCCAGTTTGGAAATCAATCTGGTGCTTTCTCAGACAATTAGGACTAGTGCTACCTCAAGATTCAGCCATACCACTCCTAGGAATATATCTAAAAAATGCTCAAGTATACAACAAGGACATTTGCTCAGCCATGTTCATAACAGCTTTATTCATAGTAGCCAGAAGCTGGAAACAGCCCAGATATCCCTCAACAGAGGAATGAATACAGAAATTGTGGTACATTTACACAATGGAATACTAATCAGTGTCCAAGTGAGTTTCCTAGTAAGGAGAACAGAGGTTGTCTCTGATATGAACTCAGTGGCTGACTCTGATCATCTCCCTCTGGGGAGTGCAGCCTTACCAGGCCACACAGGAAGACAATGCAGCCAGTCCTGATGAGATCTAATAGGCTAGGGTCAGAGGGAAGGGGAGGAGGACCTCCTTTATCAGTAGCCTGAGGGAGGGGCGTGGGAGAGGAAGAGGGATAAGGGTGGGAATGGGAGGAGATGAGGGAGGGAGTTATAGCTGGGATACAAAGTTAATAAACTATAATAAATAAAAAAATAAATATGAGATTTCAGCAAATAAGTTTATTGCAGATTTCAATTTTGAGATCAGTGGCTTAGAGGGCTCAAACATAAGAAATTCCTGGGAGCTTGAGTATAGTAAAGCCAGCAAGATTTTAAGGAACTAAACATTCAGAAAATTAAACAAATGTATACCAAATCTACTTTAGTATTATTTATGGTTTTAGCCATTGATTTTATTGAAGGTGGTTTAAAGAAAAACAATTATTTTCTTCCATTCCTGCCATACTTTACTGGTGACTATATTTTACACTTTCTTATAGAGCTTTTCACCTTGATATTTACATTTGAAACTATATATTCTTGTATTCAATGTATTTATCATCAAATATTATTTAGTCCTCAGATCTCTCTTTAACTGGAAGACATATACTTCATTACTTCTGAATTAAAAACAAGCAATTTAATATATCTAATGATTTTCAACATAGATTATATGTTGACATGCAAGCTTAAAAAATTACATCAGCAAAAACACGGTTTTTTTTTTTTTTAGAACAAGCTCTCAATAGCTGAAAGCCTAATACTACATCAGAATCTATTCTCAAACAATATCAATCAAATGATGATTCTACCACATTCAAAAATGTAGTCCCCACATTTCTTTTATTTTGTATTAACTTACACAAGCACGTGATTATTTGCTTTACACATAGATGTGAGTCTGTACCTTTTTCAATATTGATACATCATATTTATATTTTGCATCCTATGGAGTAAGGCTATACATGTGTAACATTCAAATTTGGAAATTGAGCAAAATATTTTTAAGAAAGAGGAAAATATTTGTTCTAGAGAGATACAGGGAAGGTAGGCTCTATGGCATATTTCCCACAAAGAAACCATCTGTTCTCACATGTGAGAGTATAAATCTGAATTACTAACATACAGATGATAGTGCAATAAGTAGTCACTTGAAACACAAGCAAATGACCGTCAAGTACATGTGATTTCTTCACAACTGTTTCTCTGCAACTCATTTATTTATGTTCTGTGGAGAAAATGATTGCTCTAAGTAATTGGTAGATTAGTCTAGACATCACATCTTTTAATCATGGACTCCGATAATGGCTTGGCCATTAAGGGAAAGTAAACATGTTTTTAACATAAATTTAAATTCCTGTTTGTGTTTATATGTCCATTATTTCTTTTAAATGCTTTCACATATAAGAATTGCAATATTAACTTATAAATAATTAAATGTTTACCATATTTTTCTATGTCAACATCTGTAGTGAAGCATTTAATGTCAATTTTATAATATGAATTATGGATGAAGGCTCCAGATTGGCTGCTAAACATTTATATTGCAATTTTTCTGCATGGATGAATTGTAATTAGTAAAAAAATGTACTCTAAGAAATTACTTATGATTATGTTTGAAATAAAAATTCAGAAGTGTTATTTCAGTATTAGGGTACATTGAAAATTGAAAGATACACTGTTATTTGATTGTGAGACATGATAGCTGATAACATAGCTATATTTTTTCTGTTTAAGAGTTCATGAAAAATTTTTAAATTTTAGGACTAAATGTTTATGGCGAGATTATTAATGCTGTACGTAAGTAATACCTCAAAATAGTAGCCTTAATGAAGAAACTTGAAACTATGTGTGAGGGATAACTGAGGATACAGTCTATCCAATTTAATCTGGATCATAGTTTTCCCACTGTATCTTTGAAATTTTTAAATAGACCAATATACTCAATTGTTAGGAAAAATATGAGTATTTTTCTGAATCATTTTACATTCAGTGTCTTCTATCCATCAGCATAGGTTTTAAGAGCTCTGGAAATTCCAGTAGGTAAAGGTTAGCATACACTCTACTCTCAAAAAGATACTAGGGAGTAATGGTTGGCATGTGTCTTCCCAAGGACTCCACTGGACAATAGTGGATACACATCATTCCATAATCCAGTGTTCTATTAATAGCCAGATGTGTCCTTCAACAGACACAGAGAACACTCTGTTGTAAAGCATGGATTTTGATTAATAGACATAATGCCATCAATACTGTGGCTCTGACAGAAGCTGAAAATTATTTGATTATCTTCATGTGTGATTTATATTTTTCTTGATTTTAGGTTAATAGAAGCAGTTAATATATTCCTCCAAGAAAATCTGAACTAAGTAGAATTACAAAAAGGGTATATAGTTCAACAACTGGACTAACGTGGGTGAAAGACTTAACATCATTGAGTAGAGTCATTTTGCATGGGCAGATGCGTTTCAGAATTAATACTGGTAATGCTAGACTGTACCTATAGGAGGACTACTAATTAGCCTAGCCAAACTGGTCTTCCTGATAACAATAACTATGGCAGGCACCAGGAAGAGGCTAAGATAAAACAGAAATTATTTGAAAAACTGAACCCAAACATGTCAATGTATTTTGTCCAAATAAAAAAAATTCATAAAACTGTGTACTTACTTGTTTCAGAATATATGACATAATTATTATAATTCTCATAAGTGGGAAAATTTCACAATTAAAGTCCTTTGGGAAATATAAATTTGCATACTACTGAACAAGATGATGTTAGAAAATATTATTAGGTTTACATGTACATATTCAAACTTATTATGAATGTAATTATGTATAACTTTCTGGATACGGTCATTAGAACAAAAATACATCTTAAGTCTTCCTGGACTGTAGGATAAAAAGACCTCCCTGTGAAGCAGGTGCTGTTGTTAAGCAAATGTACATGGTTGAAATGACAAGAAGGGCAGATTTTGTTTTCCTGGTTTTTACTGTTTTTTGTTGTTGTTGTTTTTGTTGTTGTTGTTGTTTCCACACTGGCATGATAGAAAAAAAAATGCCTCAGAACATTAGGAATAGTGCTATCCCAAGTTCCATCTATACTACTCAAGAAGTTAAACACCAACAAAGTAAGTAATCCAATTAAAAAATGGGGTGCAGAGCTAAACAGAATTCTCAACAAAACAATATCGAATGGCAGCTAAACACTTAAATGAGTGTTCAACATCATTAGTCATCAGCAAAATGCAAATCAAAAGGACCCTGAGATTCCACCTTACACCCATCAGAATGGCTAAAGAGCAAAAGGAGAGAAGAGGGATTGTGAGTAGGACTGGGAGGAGACAAGGGAGGGGCCTGCAGTGCAGATACAAAAGTGAACAAATAGTAATAAATAAATATATAGATAAAATTAAATAAAAAAAAAATAAACTCAAGGGACAACACATGCTGGAGAGGTTGTGGAGAAAGGGGGAAGACTCTTCCAGTGCTGGTAGGAATGTAGTCTTGTACAACCACTTTTGAAATCAATCTGGCACTTTCTCAGAAAATTAGGAATAGTGCTACCATAAGATCCAGCTATACCACTCCTGGGCATATATGCTCAACCATACAACAATGACATTTGCTCAATTATGTTCAGAGCAGCTTATTCATGATAGTCAGAAAGAGGAAACAACCTCGATGTCCCTCAACTGAAGAACAGATACAGAAATTGTGGAATATTTACACAATGGAATGCTACTCAGCAATTAAAAACAAGGAAATCATTAAAGAAGGGAGAGTTAGTATGACCTGCAGAGGACAGAAGCTCCACAAGGACCAAATATATCTGGGCACAGGGGTCTTTTCTGAGACTGTTTCTCCAGCCAAGGACCATGCATAGATATAACCTAGAACCCCTGCTTGGATGTAGCCCATGGCACTCAGTATCCAATGGGTACCCTAGTAAGGTGAACAGGGACTGTTTCTGACATGAACTCAATGGCTGGCTCTTTGACCTCCCCCACCCTCTGCCCCCCAGGGAGGAGCAGCCTTGCTAGGCCACAGAGGAGGACATTGCAGCCAGTCCTGAAGAAACCTGATAAGCTAGGGTCAGATGGAAGCTGAGGAGCACTTCCCCTATCAGTGGAGTTAGAGAATCGCAGGGAGGAAGTGAGGGAGGAAGGGTGGACTTGGGAGGGAATGAGGGAGGGAGCTACAGCTCGGTTACAAGGTTAATAAACTGTAACTAATATAAAAAATAAAAAAAAAATAATTAAAAAAAAGAAATTTGCAAGCAAATGATGGAAATAGAAAAGATCATGCTGGGTCAGGTAACCCAGAAGTAGAACGACACATGTGGTATATACTCATTTATAAGTGGAGATTAGCCATATAATATAGAAAAAAAATACCTATGTGTCACTCGGATTCACAGATAAGCATTTAGTTCTGAAATACAACTTACAAATAGACATCTTTTATGTTTAAGCTCCTAATTAATCTTTGGGGAACATTAACAATTTTAATTAAGACATATCACATCTCCATTTACTTACATTTTCCTTTAAATTTGTAAATAAAAAAGTACTTATCAAGACTTTTGTAGAGAAAATTTTATAAAAGACTGAAGTATTCTCATTTTATATATATATATATATATTTTTTTTTTTTTTTGCTTATATTACTAGTAAATGTTGGACTATAATTTTGAGTGAAAGTTCCTTCTCCCTGATTTCTGTTAAATCTTTTTTGTTTGTTTATTTGTTTTGCTTGTTTGGGTATGTATTTGTTTTTGAGACAGGTTTCTCTGTGTAACAGCCCTGGTTGTCCTGGACTTGCTTTGTAGGCCGGGCTGGCCTCAGAGTAACAGAGAGCCTCCTGCCTCTGCCTCTCTGAGTGGTAGAATTAAAGACGTGTGCCACCACCAAAGCTGTTAAATCTTAACCTATGGGCAAAATTGATTTTTTAAGGAAAATGGGCCTATAGATGTTTATACTTTTGTACTATTTTTTTTCTCATAGTGTCTTTAAAATGTATCTCTGTGTTTTTGTGTGTCTGTATGCATGTTTATGCTGTGCAAATTGTCTTTTACAGAAATAATTTTGAATAAAATAAAACTTTACCAGCCAGTATAAGCACATGTAGAACAATCTTACCCATTAGAGTGTAGGAATTTTTTCAGAAATCAGGTAATTTGCTATTTTGTTTGCTTTAACTAACCATGGATTTTTTTTTTTAAAAAAAAAAACAAAACCTTTTGCTCAAATATCTAGTCATTTTTCATTCCATATATTTTTATTGAAAATATATTTGAATGCTAAAAAAAAACAGCAAGTACTTTTTCAAAATTATTACTTAAGCTGGGAAACAGAAAGACAAACATAACCCGTATAAAGACACAATTTGCTTAACATTAAGTACTTTAGAAATAGGCATTTAGTGAGAGTCACTAGAGCTTTCTTAACTTTGTTTCACTATTAATATGTGTGCATGTGCACAAATCTGATAGCTCTGGTGTGGAGGCAGTGGACAACTTTCAAGAAAAGTTTCTCTCCTTTCCACCTTGGTTTTAGGGTTCAACTCTGGCCATAAGGTTTGAACTTTCAGTACTTTTACTTGCAGACCCATCGTCTTAGCCAAGAACTGCTTTTAATCAAATTGTTTTTTGTCCCTTTATGTTCAAGGAAATGTTATATTTTTTCATTTCTTTGAGAACCTTAGGAATTATGTTTTAGTTTTCTGTAGAAAATACGGAGCGCACAGACTTGGGAACAGAAATTCAGGTTACCTAGAATAAATTGTTTCTTTGTGTAAACAAATCTAGTAATGCTTTATATTCATAGAAAAAAAAATAAAAACCTAATTCAAGTTGTTCAATGTAAACACTGTTTGTAGACATTATGTAGGCTGTTCATAAAAAAGTGAAGAAATATCTGCTACTGATGTTAGATGCTACTCAGTGACATTCTGAGCTTTGAAATTGGTAGAGGCTAGCAGTTTGTTATTCAGACATTTCAAAAGTTACTTAATAGTCAAAAAGATGTTAGTCTGGGAAAGAAAATCAGGACAGAAGATAGAATCTGGCCAGACTGTGCAGGAAGAAAAGTAACACATTGGTTTCAAGAATGTTCATGTTGTTTTACACAAATGTCAAAAGAGTGTTCAGGCTCGTTAGCCTGTAGTGTGCATAACTGCCGAAAGGCTGCATGTAAGGTTATGAGTGAGACAGAGAGGAAGCATCGGAACACCTGGTTGTGCCAAATGACTGACTAGATCAGCTATTTTCCATACATGAACTGAGCTGCTGCCGTAACTCCATTAAAAAACCTTCAAAAAAAGCAGTTGCACGGTCCCATATTTCCTGAGATCCCTCCTGATATGTGAGATAAACTATTTTTCTCTCTTTTTCTTCCTTATGTTTCTACCTTTTAATCTACAATTCTCTCTTACTCTTTAAAGTCTATGAATTTTATTCTTTGAATTAAAAAAGACAAGATCCCAAAACAAGTGGCATTGGGTAATTTGGTAGCAATATTGATTTTAGGGCCTTGGATCTCCCAAAAAGATTTGATAGTTTCCAAAGCAACCCAATATCCTTGTACTTAAGAGGTCCACATTAAATGGTCAAAAATAATTGTGAGTTCTTACTTACATTATTTACTTTTTTAAATCATGAATTTCTAATAAATCATTGAGCCTCATGTGGGTTATTGAAGGGTTTGAACTTCAGTTCATGGGTTTAATTTATTATTAATACAGTTTGGATTGTTCATTGTGAAACTAAATGCAATGGGTTTGCTGATAGGTGAATTCAAATTCAATAAGCACAACCAGGAGATAAAGAGTAAGCAAGATTTATTACTTGTACAAAAAAGAACAATGAGGATAACCCCGGAGCATTGCCTTTGCAAATAAAGGAAACACATGGTTTTACCGGAAAGAGAGATAATGCATATTTATAATGGATTGACTTATCATTTCAGGTATTACTGAGCACATTGCTGATGTGTGGATCATGATCATGGATCTTTGTACATTACATGCTCAGAAGTGCTGGGTGTGAAAGCCTCTTGAGCAGAGCATTTAGCATGATAATGGTTCTATAATTATCAAAATTACTCTCAGTCACCCAGAAGGCTCAGAATCATTTTGCTTTTGCCTAATTTCTTCTGCCTTGTCTCTGGGGCTTTTTTTTTTTTTTTTTTTTTTTTTTTTTAAGGAAGAACTTAGAGATATGTTGGCATTAAAAGGGGGAGCAGAAGGAAGGCGCATTTCAAAGTCCTAACTTTATAATTTTACTGTGCCTATTTTATTTATTCTAACATACATAAACACACACTCACACACACTAATATATACACATGCATCTCCTGTTTTATCAATTCTTAATTTGACATTGGTATAATATTATTGACTTTGTAGAAATGCAAAAAATAAAGATTGTAGAGTTGTCAGATATCTTCTCACTAAGTAAAAAGGCAAATTACATTTTAACAGTCAGCAGAGATTTCTTAAAAAAATAAAATAAAACCTAAAAGAATGGAATTCTCTTGCTTCTCAATTTAGATACAATGATTATAACAAACAGCTCACTGTGTGCCCAGTGCCTACAAGATTGCAGATTTGAGTCTTAGCTTTCAAAAATACTCAGTGCAGCTTGATAAGTCTTGCCAATGAAATTAGGGTTTACCGCAAAGCAGAAAAGAGGACTTCCCCTTTTGAAGAATGCTGTAACTTGTGCTTTGAACCTATCCTCTGGGAACTTTGTTTGAAATGTTAATTAGAATAACTGGTTTCACAAGGATTAGGACAAGAGCTAAACAGTGCTGACAGTTAGTTATTCTCTGGTGGCAATTGGTTCTGTTTCACTGGCTGCTAACTGTGAAAGTCGATGAAATAACTGCATCCAAGCCAGGAAATAATGTTTCAAAATACAAATAGCACCATTTCACATAAGCACATTATTTCTCTCTCAGAAAGGAAATACATAAGCTTTAAAATATTTGTTATTGAAAAAGTTTAAAGATTTAAAAACAAATGTATTTTAGATTTGTTCATTTAATTATTTCTTTTTTAAAATTGCAAACAAATTTATATAGAATAGAATGTACACAGCAATGTTTGATCAACATATGTTCTGAGACATGATTATCAAAATCAAGCTAATTAACGTTCATCATTTCAGAACACATAAGGTCTACTTTATATAAAATTCCTAACATTTGATATCAGTTTCTTTTCATGACTAGTACCAGTACTTATATTGCATTAAAATTCTGATAAAATATAGCTACAGAAATGACATCATTACTGACCATAAAAGTAAAAAAGGAATTCTGAATATTTAATTGCCCATTAATTTTATATAAAATTTTGAGGGGTTAATATGAACTAAGTTTTAAAAGTAGCAATCATGGGCCTAGACCTTAAGGGATTTTTATTCACAGAAATACTGCTTTTATGGTAGAAAGAGAATGGAGATACAAATATGCTCACAAGTACTAAGATATAACAAGGAAGACATTAGTCAAGATTTAAAGGTTAAGAAAATATGCATGGTTAAGAAAATATAAAGTCAGAGTAAATATGAGTAATGTAAAGAAAAAAAGGAGTCTAAAATGGAGTGTAGTTGGTAGACTCATCAGCCTTAGACCTTTCTTAGATACTTATCCATAGTTATTAAAGTTACCATATAACCAAGACACATATATAGCCTATGTTTATCCTAGAGATACTCATAGATGCCAAGTTAAAAAAATCATTCTAGATTATCAACAATGGGCAAATACATAAAGAAAAAAGCATATAAATATATATGTATATATCCAGTGGAATATTACTCAAATATAAAGAAGAATGAAATAATGCCTGGGTTAGATGATCAATCCTCATTCAGAAAAACAAATGGGACAGACATTGGAAGAGGAAGAAAACAGGACAGGAGCCTACCACAGAGGGCTCTGAAAGACTCTACCAGCAATGTATCAAAGCAGCTGCTGAGGCTCATAATCAAACTTTAGGCAGAGTACAGGGAATCTTATGAAAGAAGAAGGAGATAGAAAGACCTGGAAGGGACAGGAGCTCCACAAGGAGAGCATCTGTACCAAGAAATCTGGGCACAGGGGTCTTTTCTGAGACTGATATTCTAACCAAGGACCAAACATGGAGATAACTTAGAACCCCTGCTCAGATGTAGACCATGGCAGCTCAGTGTGCAAGTGGGTTCCCTAATAAGGGGAACAGGGACTTTCTCTGACATGAACTCAGTAGCTGGCTCTTTGATCACTTCCCCCTGAGTGGGGAGCAGCCTTACCAGGCACAGAAGAGGACAACACTGGTAGTGCTGATGAGATCTGATAAGCTAGGGTCAGATGGATGGGGAGGAGGACCTCCTCTATCAGTGGACTCGGAGAAGGGCATGGGAAGAGTTGAAGGAGGGAGGATGGGATTGGGAGAACATGATGGAAGGGGCTACATCTGGGATACAAAGTAAATAAACTTTAATTAATATAAAAATAAAACTTAAAAAGAGAAATGATGTCTGTAGTTGTTTGAATATATGTGGCCTCTATATGTTTGTGTGTTTGAACACCTGGCCATTGGGAGTGGCACTATTGGGAGGTGTGGCCTTGTTGGAGTAAGTGTGTCTCTGTGGAGTCAGGGCTTTGAGTTCTTAAATTCTCAAGCTAAGCCTAGTATAAAACAAATCCATTCTCCTCCTAGCTGCCTTTGGATTTAGATATAGAACTCCTAACTCCTTCTCCATCAACATGTCAGTCTAGATATAACTATGCTTCCTGCTATGATGAAGCTAAACCTCTGAAACTGTAATCAGCCCTGGTTAAATGTTTACCTTTGTAAGAGTTGCCTTGGTCATGGTGTTTCTTCACAGAAATTAAAACCCAAACTAAGACTATGCCACTGGCAGAAAAATGGATGGACAAGGAAATCATTATTCTAAGAAAATGAACCAGATACAGAAAGATCAATAAAATATACTCTTCCTGAGGTGGGAGGAGGAGACAAAGTGAAATTAAAAGGAGTGAGGAAAGAAGAGGAGGGTGGCTAGAATGTGAATGACTCAGAATAATAAGGAATGAACATAATGAAAATATGATACATACTGCCAAAACTGTCAGAACACACAGAGTTGCAACATGCTAATAAAGATGACAGAAAAGACAAATATGAAGTAATAAAAATAAAAGGACTGAGGAAATAGTGGACAAAGGAAGGTTGAAGAGTAGGAAGGATCATTATATTCATATATATATATATATATATTATAAATATATAGTCTAGGCCATGACTGTTTATTATAGACAGATAAAACTGGCTTAAATGAACTTAAGGGTGGAGAAGTAGTAAATAAAACTTAATTATATTATGGTAGCATACTGAATTAAAAGTAATAGAATTTTTATGGAATTTTACATATATCATGAAAGTCAGGTTATGATTTGTGCTTTGAAAATCAAATAATAAATTAATTTAAATAATATTAAAATAAAGAAACTTCACAAATTAATGAAACAGCAGAATGCTTTATATAAGCTAGTATAGAAATAACCATCAGTTTGAAAGAGGAAGGCAAGATGCTGGTAAAAATTGAACAAACTTCTAGGATCCCAAATCTGAGAGTAAGTATGAATTCCTTTGTATATATTATGTATTAAATACATATCCCAATATATTCTTCATATGAAATGTATGTAGATAATTATATGATAGCTCAGAAACATTTACTTATTAAATAAATATTTATCCTTTATAATATCATTTTGTTTGTCTAATTTTGATTTATGCACATAAAATTTACAGAATAAAATACGTATTTTATGGGTTTGATTCAATATTTTGTTCAGCATAACAATCAAAATTAGTTATAAAACAGGCTGGTTTTAATGATGCACACCTATAATTCTAGCATGTGGAGTCAGAGGGAGGCATATCTCTGTGAGTCAAAGCCTACCTGGTCTATATAGTGAATTCCAGTGCAGCCTTTGCAATGTAAGAAAATACTTTCTCAAACACCAAACAATTAGCTAATTACTTAATTATTATCAAGTATACAATACTTCATCTTCTCCAGAAGCTTACCCTGTCCTTTTTGTGTTGGTTGCTTTCATCTGAGAGCAGCCATGATGCATCATTTTGTAAAATATTTTTAATTAATAAAGACATTTATACAACATATCTTGATCACATTCCATCCAACTCCTCCACATATGTATACTGTAGAAGAATTTTAATCCAGTAATATGGCTACTCTGGCAAGGGATCACATCCAAAGACCTTCTAGGTAGATCTATACAATCTGGCTGGAATGCAGGTAAGTCCTGGATTACAGTATGATCTAACTGGAATATAGACACACCCTTGATACACATCTTTAATCCCTAACAATGTAGGTAGGGTTAGTTGGTAGAAGGAAGCAGCCTTGTTTGAAAGTAGTATCTAATTGAGGGGCAGAGAAAGTGTCAAATCAGAGAAAGATTTGACAGAATGAGTCAGGGACAGAATATGTCAAACTCTCAGGAAAACAGACAATTTAAGACATCAATGCAGGAAGAGAGAGTTGATTTCAGTACAGTGGAGTTGAGTCAGTTTGTGTCACTTCAGTTCATGGAGTTCAGAGGGAGTTTTACTGGGAAAATTTTACAAAAACTGGTCACAGGTAAAGACGAAATAAGCCAGAGATCCAGAACGAGCCAGAAGATTAGAACAGATTCTCAAAATAGTTTGAGACCAAGCTGAGCAACTGAGACAGAAACCAAGAGAAGCCAGTTTGAATCAGTCAGCTTGGAGAGGCATTTGAGCAAGAGTAGCTGAGTTGCTGAGTTGAACCAGCTAGCCAGAATTAAAAAAAAACAAAACAAACAAACAAACAAAAAAACATGCGAGTAAACAGCTAGTAAATTTACTAGCATTCCAGCATTGGGCAAAAAAGCAAGTGCCCATTGATGCCCCTCACGCTATGACTCTCTTCAGACAGAAAAGGGATCTTGGAATTACAGCCGCCATTGTTACTGCCATCTCATTAGCGGCTGTTGGAGCTACCACCACAGCATTAGCCAGGAGTCATACTGTGCAGACTGCTCAGACCCTGAATAACCTTTTAGCCAATGTAGCTCATGCCTTAGATGTACAAAAAGGAATTAATGCTCAACTAAAAGGAGGCTTGATGGTGTTCAATCAGAGGATTGACCTTGTGCAGGAGCAAATTGATACCCTATGGCAAATCGCTCAACTTGGCTGTCAATGAAAGTATGCTGGACTTTGAGTCACTAGCATACAACATGAGAATTTTCCCTGTGCTGCAAATCTGTCTAAACAATTGTCCAGCTATATTTTAGGTAATTGGACTGGAGAATTCGATACTACAATGGAGCATCTGAGAGTGGCCATGGTCACAGTAAATTCTACCAGAGTAGACACAGGACTAGCCACAGGATTATCATCATGGATTGCTGCAGCCATGAATCATCTGAAGGAATGGGCGGGCATGGGAGCATTAGCAGGCCTTCTGGTGTTGGTCTCCTTGGGTTGCCTGTGGTATATATGCAAGGTTAGAATCTCACAACAGCGTAATGCAGCCATGACCATTCAGGCCTTTACAGCCATTGAAGCAGGACAGTCTCCCCAAGCATGGTTGGCTACCATAAAAAGCTAAAATGTTACGCTCAGGATGCCAGGCTAAGCACTGCACTCAGGGTCAGCCGCTTTGAACCTAGAGAAGAGCATGTCTGATTGCATGCGGGTTGATGCTCCAGGTCCCGCCTCTGAGAAAAAGGTATCGGACGGGTCTGATGCTCTTTGAGTGGATGACACCTAAATGAACATCAGTACACAGTCCCAATTTATTTCTAATATCAGAGATCAGACCTCTACTCTTGCCTGATGCGTCTAAAACAAAAAGGGGGAACTGTAGAGAGCTGCATAATGCTGCGCCTTAAAGATGGAGCTTGTTTCCGCCTTCCACCTTCCCGATGGTGAGTGCTCTCTGTCACGAACAACTCCACATTTGGCTAAGGCTGAGGATCTGGCTTGTTTCCATGTATGTGGACCTATCTGCATTGCCCACGTGGCATGCTGGGGCTGGCTACCCAGAGGCTATTTAAGCTGTGGGCTGGCTTTCCCCAGGGTCAGATGATTGTTCAAGGTTCCTGAATAAACTTCATTGAAAAAAAAAAAAAAAAGGTAAATCAGTAACCATGAACTTTTAATAAATTCCTACTTTTCCACTCAAAAAAAAAAAAAACAAAAAACAAAAAACAACAACTAGAATGGGTGTGTTTACTCAGAAGTAAGCCTCGGAGACAGCGATTACTTCAAGAGAGTAAAAGTTACTTTTACAAGCATACTCCTTCTAGATCCACTCCTTCTGTCCTACTTACCAGTTCCTGTTCTCTGTCCCTGTGTCTCTCTCTCTTTCTGTGTGTGTCTGTCTGTCTCTTTTTCAGGTTTTTGTTTGTTTGTTTGTTTGTTTAGAAGAGTCTATCATCGACAGAGATACTTACTGTAAATATTGGGGAAGATATTTTAAATCTGTTAATTGGAGACAAGTACTCTATTGTAATCTGAGGTCAGTTGATGTCAATACTTTGATGAGATATGGTTGTATGGCATGCGTGCACAGGTGCCCAGATCAGATACTTGTGGGTAGCAATCTCATAGTGTCTCAAAATAGAGCTGGACTGCAGGCCACAAGCCTACCAGACTCCAAGTCTCAGGGACTCAGACTCCAAGGTTTCAACCATTTTCACACCCTTCTTTAAAATGACATGCAGGAGGATGAGAAAGCAACACCAGAGAATCCCCTCTGAGAGTAATGTGGGAGAGAAAGCAGTGGTAGCAGGTGCAATAACCTTTTTACTCACATTCTGAAATAGTGTATTAATTTCTCTGTACCCTGCTGTCTCCTCTAGGGCATTAGCCATTATTATAAGCACAATATCTGGGTGCCACTTGTTAGTGTACTATTTTGTATCTATTTTATTTATGTTTCTTTTTTTATTCTTTATTAATTACACTTTATTCACTTTGTATACTCCCTGTGGTTCCCTCACTTCTCCCATTCCAATCCCTCCCTTCCTCCACCTTCTGCATGCATGCCCTTCCCCAAGTCCACTGATAGGGGAGGTCTTCTTTTCCTTCCTTCTGATCCTAGTCAATTAGTTCTCATCAGGAGTGACTATATTGTCTTCTTCTGTGGCCTGGTAATACTGCTTCCCCCTCAGGGGGAGGTAATTAAAGAGCAGGCCAATCAGTTCATGTCAGAAACAGTCCCTGTTCCTATTACAATGGAATCCACTTGGATACAGAACTGCCATGAGCTACATCTGTGCAGGGGTTTTAGTTAATCTCCATGCATAGTCCTAGGTTGGAGTATCAGTTTCAGGAAAGACCCCTGTGTGCAGATTTTTTGGTTCTGTTGCTCTCCTTTTGGAGTTCCTGTCCTCTCCAGATCTTACTGTTTCCCACTTCTTTCCTAAGATTCCCTGCACTCTGCCCAAAGGTTGCCCATAAGTCTCAGCATCTGCATTGGTAGTCTGTAGGGCAGAGCTTTTCAGAGGTCCTCTGTGTCAGGTTTCTGACTTGTTCCCTCTTTTCTCCTTCTTCTGATGTCCATCCTCTTTGCCTTTCTGGATAAGAATTGAGCATTTTTGCAAGAGTCCTTCCTCTTCATTAGTTTCTTTAGGTGTACAAATTTTAGTAGGTTCATCCTATATTATATGTCTATATGAGTGAGTATATACCTTGTGCATCTTTCTGCTTCTGGGATAGCTCACTCAGGATGATGTTTTCCAGATCCCACCATTTAACTGCAAATTTTATGATTTCCTTGTTCACCTTACACCCATCAGAATGGCTAAGATCAAAACCTCAAGTGACAACACATGCTGGAGAGGTTGTGGAGAAAGGGGAACCTTCCTCCACTGCTGGTGGGAAAGTAAACTTGTACAACCACTCTGGAAAGCAATCTGACACTTTCTCAGACAACTAGGAATAGTGCTTCCTCAAGATCCAGCTATACCACTTCTAGGCATATACCCGAAGGAGGCTCAAGTACACAATAAGGACATTTACTCAACCATGTTTATAGCAGTCTTATTTGTGATAGCCAGAAGCTGGAAACAGCCCAGATGCCCCTCAGTGGAGGAATGAATACAGAAATTTTGGTATGTTTACACAATGGAATATTATTTTTTTTTTATCATTTACATGTACATATTTTAATTAAGATATTCATTTAAACATATTTCCCTCATATAAAGCAATCAATTAACATCATATACAACTATATCTAATGAAATTTAGATTTTATATGATGAATTAAACAAAGCAATTTACCAAGCCAGTCAAGCAATGTGTTTATAAAATAATTTCTTCATTGAAATTTTTTTCACTTCTTTGATTTTCTTTTTTTTTTAAGTTAATTTTTTATTATTAGTTACATTTTATTAACTTTGTATCCCAGGTGTATCCTGCTCTCTTATTCCCTCCCTATCCCATCCTCCCTTCCTCATCTCCTCCCTGCCCCTTTCCAAGTCCACTGATTGGGGAGGACCTCCTCCCCTTTCATCTGGCCCTGTTTTATCAGGTATCTCCAGAGTCCTCCTCTGTGGCCTAGCATGACTGCTCCTCCCTTTGGGGGTGGGGAGGTCAAAGAACCTGCCATTGAGTTCCTGTCAGAAACAGTCCCTGTTCCCCTTACTATGGGAAACCAATTGATTATTGAGCTACCACAGGCTTCATCTGAGCAGAGGTTCTAGGTTATATCCATACATGGTCCTTGGTGGAGTGTCAGTCTCAGAAAAGACCCTGTGCCCACATATATTTGGTCATTGTGGAGCTCCTGTCCTTTCCACATCATACTAACTCCCCTTCTGCAACAGGTTTGGTTATGAGCCTTAGTATCTGTTTTGAAATACTGTTAGGTAGAGTCTTTCAGATGCCCTCTGCAGTAGACTCATGTCATAAGTCCAATGCACATCCCATTTGTCTTTCTAAGTGAGGATTGATCATCTTACCCCATGTCCACTTTCTTGTTTATCTTCTTTAGGTGTATAGTTTTCATTATGTTTATCATATCTTATAGGTCTATATAAGCGAGTATATACCATGTTTGTATTTTTCCTTCTGGGATACTTCACTCAGAATGATCTTTTCTAGATTCCACCATTTGCCTGCAAATTTCATGATTTCCTCCTTTTTGATTGCTGAGTAGTATTCCATTGTGTAAAAACACCACAATTTCTGTATCCATTCCTGCATTGATGGACATCTGGGTTGTTTCCAGATTGTGGCTATTACAAATAAAGCTGCTACAAACATGGTTGAGGAAATATCCTTGTTGTGTACTTGAGTAAATTTTGGGTATATACCTACCTAGCAGTGGTATAGCTGGGTATTGAGGAAGAACTATTCCTAATTGTCTGAGAAAGTACTAGATTGACTTCCAAAGTGGTTGTACCAGTTTTCATTCCCAACAGGATGTGTTTTTGTTTCTTAATGCCTCTTTCTCCCATCTCCACCCCATCCTTCTCAACACTCCAACACTGGGTAGAGAAAGAAGTTTAGAGGGAAGAAGGAGCCAAGGTCTATTTAACTACTTACTACTGCTGAGGATCCTCAGGCTCCTTGGGGGCAAGTCCAATCTTTGTTTCAGGAGATCTCCACCTTTCTGCATCACCTGCATCAACAGCACCAGGAGCAGCAGGCCTTCAAGCACCAGCAGCATCCTTCTTTCTTGAAGGCCCCTCAGCACTCTATGAACTCTGGCATTTATTCGCTCTTCAGTGTCCTCAGATTTTAACTATCTTAAGCTGGCAAAGAGCCCCTGCTTAGAGGCATTTGGTGCATATCAGAAAATATAGACATACAGGCAAGCAAAATTTCCATGCCCATCAAAAAAATAAAAAAAACAAATAAATCTTTCCAAAAATAGCATACTTCTATCATTTCTGATTGAATCTGTCAATAATGATCAATAACTTCCATGCCAGTTCCTGAATAGTGACAATTATATATAAAATCTCTTTCACCATATTTTGTCTTTTGTATATAAATCTGTTTTATTCTTATTTTGATTACATACACATATATAAACACATATATACATACATATATGTGTGTGTATATATATCTTGTATGAATAACTTCAAGTATATATATATACACACAGATATATACATATATATATATATATATGCCATGATTTTAAGAAAAATAATTGGGATACCACATTCTATAGCTAAAATATAGATACTATGTACTATGAATGATTATATAACACCCATATCTTTAAAAATCATTGAGTTCCTGTTAGAAATGGTCCTTGTTCCCCTCACTTTGGGAAACCAATTGGTTACTGAGCTACCACAGGCTACATCTGAGTGGAGGTTCTAGGTTATATCCATACATGGTCCTTGGTTGAATGTCAGTCTCAGAAAAGACCTTGTGCCCAGATATATTTGGTCCTTGTGGAGCTCCTATCCTTTCCCCATCAGACTAACTCCCCTTCTTTCTTATGATTCCCTGTACTCTGCCAAAGGTTTGGTGATGAGTCTTTGCTTTGAAAACACTGCTAGTTAGAGTCTTTCAGATGCGCTCAGTAGACTCCTGTCATACGTTCAATGCACATCCCATCTGTCTTTCTAAACGAGGATTGATCATCTTACCCCATGTCTGCTCAATTGATTATCTTTTTTAGGTGTATAGATTTCATTATGTTTATCATATCTTATAGGTCTATATAAGTGAGTATATCCCATGTTTGTCTTTCTCCTTCTGGGATATTTCACTCAGAATGATCTTTTCTAGATCCCACCATTTGCCTGCAAATTTCATGATTTCCTCCTTTTTGATTGCTGAGTAGTATTCCATTGTGTAAAAATACCACAATTGGCTCTTTGGTCTCCCCACCCCCGAAGGGAGGAGCAGTCTTGTTAGGCCACAGAGGAGGGCTTTTCAGCCAGTCCTGAAGATACCTGATAAAACAGGATCAGATGAATGGGTAGGAGGTCCCCCCCTATCAGTGGACTTGGAAAGGAGCACAGTGGAGATGAGGGAGGGAGGGAGGGACTGGGAGGGAGTGAGGGATCGGGACATGGCTGGGATACAGAGTTAATAAAATGTAACTGATAAAAAAATAATAATAAAATAAAATATCATACTTTAACCCTCTTTTCATGCTTTTCTTGTTCTACATACATCCTGTCATGGACTGCTCCATCTTCCTCAATGTCTGCCTCCTAACAATTCTCTTTATCCTTCCTTCCAATAAGCCTGAAAACATCAGTTATGGAGGACCCTTTCCCTCTCTTACTGACATGCTCTGGAGCCTCTACCATGTGATATTTGTCAACAGGAGATCTCAGGGGTTGAAAATAAGTACTTTTTTTTCCTTCTTTTTTTTTTAATTTTTCATCAATTACACTTTATTCATTCTGCATCCCCCCATAAGCCCCTCCCTCCTCCCCTCCCAATCCCACCCTCCCTCTTCCCTCTGCTTGCATGTTACTCCCCAAGTCCACTAATAGGGGAGGTTCTCCTCTCCTTTCTGATCTTAGTCTGTCAGTTCAAATCAAAAGTGGCTGCATTGTCCTCTACTATGGCCTGGTAAGGCTGCTCCCCCCCAGAGGGAGGTGATCAAAGAGCAGGCCAATCAGATTATGTCAGAGGCAGTCCCTCTTCACATTACTATGTAACCCAATTGGACTCTGAACTGCCCTGGGCTACATCTGTGCCGGGGTTCTGGGTTATCTCCATGAATAGTCCTTGGTTGGAGTATGAGTCTCTGGGAAGTTCCCTGTGTTCAAATTTTCTTGTTCTGTTGCTCTCCTTGTGGAGACCCTGTCCTCTCCAGCTCTTACTATTTCCCAGTTCTTACCTAAAATTCCGTTCACCTGCCCAACAGTTGCCCATCAGGCTCAGCATCTGCTTTGATAGTCTGTAGGGCAGAGGCTTTCAGAGGCCCTCTGTGGTAGGTTCCTAGGTTGTTTCCTGTTTTCTTCTTCTTCTGATGTCCATCCTCTTTGCCTTTCCGGATGGGGATTGGACATTTTAGTTAGGGTCCTCTCTCTTGCTTAGTTTCTTTAGATGCACAGGTTTTAGTGGGTTTGTCCTATGTTGTATGTCTATATGAGTGAGTATATACCATGTGTGTCTTTTTGCTTCTGGGACAACTCACTCAGGATGATCCTTTCCAGATCCCACCATTTACCTGCAAATTTCATGATTTCCTTATTTTTCATTGCTGAGTAATATTCCATTGTGTAGATGTACCACAATTTCTGCATCCATTCTTCAGTTGAGGGGCATCTGGGTTGTTTCAAGCTTCTGGCTATTACAAATAAAGCTGCTACAAACATGCCCAGAATTGCTAAAACAATCCTCTACAATAAAAGATCTTCCGGAGGTATCTCCATCCCTGATCTTAAGTTGTACTATAGAGCAACAGTTTTAAAAACTGCATGGTACTGGCATATAAACAGAATGGTGGATCAATGGAACCGAACAGAGGACCCAGAAATAAACCCACACACTTATGGACACCTGATCTTTGACAAAGATGCCAAAACCATACAATGGAAAAAAGATACCATCTTCAACAAATGGTGCTGGTCTAACTGGATGTCTACATGTAGAAAAATGAAAATAGATCCATACTTGTCACCCTGTACAAAACTGAAGTCCAAGTGGATCAAAGACCTCAACATAAAACCAGACACATTAAATCAGCTTGAAAAAAAAGTGGGAAATACCCTAGAACTCATTGGTACAGGAGAAAACTTCCTGAACAGAACACCAACAGCACAGGCTCTAAGAGCAACAGTCAATAAATGGGACCTCATGAAACTGAAAAGCTTCTGCAAAGCAAAGGACACCGTCATCAAAACAAAGCGACCACCTACATATTGGGAACGAATCTTCACCAACCCTTTATCTGACAGAGGACTCATATCCAGTATATATAAAGAACTAAAGAAGCTGAAAAGCAGCAAACCAAGTAATCCACTTAAAAAATGGGGAACAGAGCTAAACAGAGAATTCTCTGTAGAGGAATACCGAATGGCAGAGAAGCACTTAAAGAAATGCTCAACCTCACTAGCCATTAGGGAAATGCAAATCAAAACAACCCTGAGATTTCACCTTACACCCATGAGAATGGCCAAGATCAAACCTCAAGTGACAACACATGCTGGAGAGGTTGTGGAGAAAGGGGAACCCTTCTCCACTGCTGGTGGGAATGTAAACTTGTACAACCACTTTGGAAATCAATCTGGTGCTTTCTCAGACAACTAGGAATAGCGCTTCCTCAAGATCCAGCCATACCACTACTGGGCATATATCCAAAAGAGGCTCAAGTACACAAAAAGGAAAATAAGTACTTTTTAAGGATTCTTTCTTCCTTTTTTATTTCAATGTTCTGTTTTGCTTGGTTTTGCTTTATAGCTTGTTATTCATCAGAAGAGAGATTTTTACCTATGTCCAATGCACCTCCCATTTGTCTAACAAGTAACAGGACAGGAGCCTACCGCAGAGGGCCCCTGAAAGACTCTAACTAGCAGTGTTTCAAAGCAGATACTAAGACTCATAACCAAACCTTCAGCAGAGTGCAGGGAATCATATGAAAGAAGGGAGAGTTTGTATGATGTGGAAAGAATAGGAGCTCCACAAGGACTAAATAGATCTGGGCACAGGGTTCTTTTCTGAGACTGATATTCCACCAAGGACCATGTATGGATATAACCTAGAACCTCTGCTGGAATGAAGCTCGTGGTAAAGCAGTAACCAATTGGTTTCCCATAGTAAGAGGAACAGGGACTATTTCTGACATGAACTCAATGGTAGGTTCTTTGATCTCCCCACCCCCCAAGGGAGGAGCAGTCCTGCTAGGCCACAGAGGAGGACTTTGCAGTCAGTCCTGAAGATACCTGATAAAACAAGATCAGATGAAAGGGGAGGAGGACCTCCCCAATCAGTGGTCTTGGAAAGGGGCAGGGAGGAAATGAGAGAGGAGGGAGGGTTTAGGAGGGAATGAGGGAGTGGGATACAGCTGGGATACAGAGTTAATAAAATGTAACTAATAATAAGTTAATTAATTAAGAAAAGAAGAGAGATCTCAGGTATGAAGTTTGCTTGACTTGTGTGAGGAAACAAGGTGTCAGATGCAGAGGAATTTTAAACTAGTAACATGGTTTCTCTGGTAAGAGATAACATGCAAAGACCTAGGTCTGGGTGATCTATCTGGACTACAGACACACTCTTAGTAAACACTTTAAATTCCTCTGTATGGAATACAGCCACATCTTTAATCCACATGTTTATTTCCAAGCAATGATGTATTAATGAGGGGCATACAAAGTGACGAATCAGGGAAGGATTTGACAGAATGAGTCAGAGATAGGATTTGCTCAAAGCTCACAAGGACAGGGAAGAGAAGCTACTTAGAAGCAGCTCAGAGAGAGCAGAGGTTGCAGACTACAGTGCAAGAATACAGGGGAGATCATGAATGCAGTAGTTCAGTGCCATTTATCTAGATGCAACTGAGTTTGAGAAGGTCAGTTCATAGAGTTCAGAGACAGTTTCTCAAAGCAGAACAATTCAGTGAAAAGCCGAGAGAAGCTAATTTGAATCAGAGGAGTTTTCGTCCTGGACAGCTGACTTGAACCAACTATCCAGAGTTCAGAATGAACTAGAATGGTTGCACTTATTCAACAGAAGGTCTCAGGGGTTGGAAATGCCCTAGGCCCAGGTTAGCAGATAGAGGCTGAAAGCTGAAGTCTTCAAGGTCTGGGCTTAAAAAAGATTTAATTGTATGAGAGCTAGAAGCTTCTAGGTCTAGGCATGGAAATAGTTAGATAGAAACACTCAGGTCTCAGCCTAAGGCACGTATTTGTAAAGCCTGAGTATGACTCTCATCTCATCCCTTCATTTGAGGAAATAAAAAATAATGTTTACAGTCAGAGATATTGAGGTCTGGGAACTACAGAGACAGTATTCAGATAATATTAGTGCTGAATAGTGAAACAAATTAGGCACAGAGAGTACCTACCTAACAATGCCTGTGAAATTTGTGATTAATGGGATGAAAGCAATTGGTAAGTTTTAGTGAACTATCGCTATTTATCATATTTTATTGTGGTTATTCAAAGTATGAAAAGGCATACTGTGAAGGGATTTGATCTAAAATCAAGAAGGTTCGTGTGAAGTGATATTGGTACAGTTTGTTAGGCCAGAGCAATAGTTATGACATATTAAATGAAGTATCAATAAATTTGTATTGATTTTGTTATCCTACTTTTCCAAATATACTAGGTAATCAATTGTTTTGAATTTTTGTAAAGAAAACAATTTTTAAATATAACCTGTAAATATAATAAATCCTGTGCTTTATTATGTATTAATTAGTAATATTAGTTAATATAAATAATAAAGGAAAAGTTCTAAGTTTTCAGTAATATAAATATGAACTATTTTTACTGGCTGTTAATAATTATATATTTAAAAATTCTATGAACAGTATAAATAAAATTTTTCTCATGACACTTTTATATTTAATATTGTGTGAAAAAATACAACAGTATTATTAAAAGTTCAGAAGGAATTTTATATTAGTTTATTTAATTAGCATTGCTGGCAAAAAGTAAGCATCTCTAAAGTGAAATTGCTTTCTTTTCATTAGCTAATGTAAATATAGACATTTCAGTAACCTGTCTTCATATCAAACAAGGCAGCATGCTGCACATATCTGACAAGACTCACTCACTAAATTTCATGGCTCAGGACTGATACTCCAAGACTCTGAGGTATATGAGCGTCATTTAACGAGAACTATTGCCTTTTCCGCCATAGCTATCCTTCGTAAAATGCCATCCTCCTTTGTAATATTCTCCAATTTAGAATCATTGCTTAACTATTTTTCAGATAAGTTCTATGATTGCACTATAAATTACTAGAGATTATAAAAACTAAGTGCACTCTTTCGATTTTTATAAAATAACCATATTCATATAATCACCTACAAGATGAATTTGTACAAATGATCAGAGCATCGAAGACAATTTTTGTGGCCCTTTTCACTCTTTTTCTCTCTCCATGTTCAAAGTCAGTGTTCTAAGCATTACTGAATTTTGTTATTAAAAAGTATTTTGAGGATATTTAATTACAGATATATGCATATGCAATTGGAAAACTAATATGATTAAGTATACTGGTGTAAATTCTACTTGTTCTAAGTATTCCCATTATATATTATTTTGTCTGAAAAAACGAATGTTACTCATCTCTATAAGTGCTAGTATTAGGTCATCGTAATCCTAATTCCTAATAAGGAATTCATTGAATTCCTTATTCTTTGAGGGCTGTGATCATTGTGTAAATACAGCTTGCTGTCCGAAGCCCAAGAAATGGATTTTAAATCCAAATTTGTATGAAGTAAGTTAAATTTAGTGAAACATCAAAATATGTGTGCATGCACACATATGCACATACCTTTCTGGTTTTGGAATTGCAGCTTTAAAAGCCTTGCTAGGCCACAGAGGAGGACTTTGCAGCCAGGCCTGAAAATACCTGATAAGCTAGGTCAGATGGAAAGGGAGGAGGACCTCCCCTATCCGTGGACTTGGAAAGGGGTAGGGAGAAGATGAGGGAGGGAGGGGGGAATAGGGAGGGAATGAGGGAGCTGCATACTGCTGGGATACAAGTTAACAAACTGTAAAAATATCTAAAAAATAAATTTTTTTTTTCAATGCAGTTTATTCAGGAACCTTGAACAATCCTCAGACCCTGGGGAAAGCCAGCCCACAGCTTAAATAGCCTCTGGGTAGCCAACCCAGGCGTGCCACGTGGGCAATGCAGATAGGTCCACATACATGGAAGCAAGCCAGATCCTCAGCCTTAGCCAAATGTGGAGTTGTTCGTGACAGAGAGCACTCACCATCGGGAAGGTGGAAGGCGGAAACAAGCTCCATCTTTAAGGCATAGCATTCCGCAGCTCTCTACAGTTCCCCCTTTTTGTTTTAGACGCATCAGGCAAGAGTAGAGGTCTGATCTCTAATATTAGAAATAAATTGGGACTTTGTACTGATGTTCATTTAGGTGTCATCCACCCAAAGAGCATCAGACCCGCCTGATACCTTTTTCTGCAATCAGACATGCTCTTCTCTGGGTCCAAAGCGGCTGACCCTGAGTGCAGTGCTTAGCCTCACATCCTGTAATTTAAGAACCTTAAATGACTTTCAAAAGTGGAGGAAAACATGGAGTTAGTCAATTGGCATGGAGCATGTCTTGCCCCTGGGGGCAATGGTCTCCTGAACCTACTCAGACCTCGGACACCACCACTGCTAGTTCCAACGAGGGGGTTAAGGCTTCTCATAATATTTCCTATAAGCCCACACCTGTTTGTTTATATCCCCCATTTTTATTCATTATTAGCCACATAGAGCCAAGTAACTGTGGTAATGATACTTGCTTTTTTGCCCAATGCTGGAATGCTAGTAAATTTAGATATGCCCTGGTTACTCGCATGCCTCGCTGGGTGCCTGTGCCCGTTGATGCCCCTCACGCTATGACTCTTTTCAGACAGAAAAGAGATCTTGGAACTACAGCCACCATTGTTACTGCCATCTCATTGGCGGCTGTTGGAGCTACCACCGGGGCATTAGCCATGAGTCATACTGGGCAGACTGCTCAGACCCTGAATAATCATTTAGCCAATGTAGCTCATGCCTTAGTTGTACAAAAAGGAATTAATGCTCAACTAAAAATAAAAATTTAATTTAAAAAAGTGTTTTTCAACTCAAAATTCCATTAATAGTTGTGATTATTTTCCACTTCTGTGTTGATGTATCATAGGATTTCTCAGACTCCATCACCACATTAATTAATTTCTGAAATGATTCTCTATAGTGTATTTATAGATTCTTTTGTTTAAGTTTCTCTGAAGAATCAGAAATTTAACACTAAATCCTAAACTTAAAGAAAACAAACTTTCATTAATATTTGTGTCTTTGTTTTAAATCCAAGAGCTTTATATTACAAATTTATGTCGTGCTTTCAATGTTCTATACTTTAAGATATTTATTACATTTTAATCAACTAATTAATTAGCTGTGTGTATGTAGACATGCCTCATAGTATACTTGTGGATGTCAGAAGATAAGTTAATTTGTTCTCTCTTTCTTTCATGTACATTTCTGGTATAGAATCTATTCATAAAGCAACAAACCTCATTATCACTGAGGCAACATGCCAATTTATGATCTATACTTTTTATTGGGTATTTTGGTATTGTGTCTACAAGATTTCCTCTTCAAGACATATAACACTGTATATAATGAAATAAAATGGCAGCTGAGTTATGAAAATTAGAATATGAAAGCTAATCCTGTATTTTTAATGTTAAAATAGAAATTAATTTCCTATTCTGAATCTGCATAAAAAAACTTTTGTAACAATATGATAGTATTAAGAAACAAGAAGACTGGAAAGATGACTCAGAGGTTAAGAGTCATCTTTCCAGGTTAAGGCTGTACTTCCAAAGACCCTGAGTTCAATTTCCAGCAACCACATGGTGGCTCATAACTATCTCTTATGAGATCTGGTGCTCTTTTCTGGCATGCAGGCATGCATGTAGTCATAATATTGTATAAGTAATAAATAAAATATTTTTTTAAAAACCAAGAAGACAATTAAATACAGTGTTGAGTTATTCAAAAGGGAACTAGTAGAACACACAAAACAATAAAAGGCCATTTTCATTGCTTTTGGTTGTGTAACATATTTAGAAGGTAATCGTGTCATTTATTGTGGTTTCAGGACACAGAAAAATGTGTCATTAACTGCCTAAAAATATTTCTTTTTACAGGTTAGCTTTCATAATAGTACTGGAAGCTGCTATGCTATCTGCTGGGGGATAAAAGACATCAGTTTTCTTATCGATCACTGCACACTGCTTGCTGAAGTACAGAACTATACAAGATGTGCCAGCAGATGTAATAATGGAAAGACTATGTGGTAGCCAACTCTTTTATAATTGATGTTAAGGCCTGCTCTGCGGGTCAGAATTATTGCCTAGTGCTATAATCATAACTTGTGCCTTGGAAAGTCATAGATCTTAGGAGTGAACGTATTGATATTGTTTTTTTTTTTTTAATAAATGATCTTATCAACTGTCTTCTAAATACTGGTGTTTATATCTACAAATTTGTTCTGCTTTTCTTTGGTAGTGGTAGCATGTGCAGATGAGTCCATGATGACTTGGATACAATGATCAAGATTCAGATTCAGTGAGTTTAACAAACAGAATAAAACCTAAAACCAGAGAACACGAAGTTGAGCAATGTGTTAATGTTAATCTGAAGAAGAGTTTGAGGGTGGGGAATGAAGGTGATTATAACCAAAGTGTGGTCAATAAATGTATAGGATTTTCAAAATTTTAAAAAATGGATTAAGAATCAATCTTGCCTTTATGCTGTGTTTAAGAATAATGCTTACTTCTGTTTCTCTCCTTGTGGAGCTCCTGTCCTCTCCAAGTCCTAATAACCCCTCCTTCTTTCATAATATCCTACACCCTGCCCAAAGTTTGGTTATGAGTCTCAGCATCTGCTTTGATACACTGGTAGGTAAAGTCTTTCTGAGGCCCTCTGTGGTAGGCTCTTGTCCTGTTACTTGTTTCCTCCTTCTTCTAATGACCATCCCAATTGTCTTTCTAAGTGAGGATTGATCATCTTACCCCCGGTCCTCCTTCTTGTTTAGCTTCTTTAGGTGTACAGATTTTAGCATGTTTATCCTATCTTATAGGCCTAGTATCCACTTATAAGTGAATGTATACCGTGTGTGTCTTTCTGTTTCTGGGATTCCTCACTCAAGATGATCTTTGTCTCTGATATGAACTCAGTGGCGGGCTCTTTGACCCCACCCCTCCCCGTCCCTACCAGGGGAGGAGCAGCCTTGCCAGGCCACAGAGGAGGACACTGCAGCCAGTCCTGATGAGACCTGATAGGCTAGGGTCAGATGGAAGGGGAGAAGAGCCTCCCCTATCAGTGGACTTGAAGAGGGGCATGGGAGGAGATGAGGGAAGGAGGGTGTGATTGGGAGGGAATGAAGGAGGGGGCTACAGCTGGGATACAAAGCAAATAAAATGTAATTAATGTAAAAAAAATTAAAAAAAGAATTGCTAACTGAAAACCCTGATAAAATATTATTTAACATACTCTGTTATTAAATAGGAATATATATTCATCAAGAAATTCATAGAAGTTGAATATCACCAAGTGAAAAAAAAATTATAAACTTTTTTGTATGCTTAAGCAGCATGAAATAAGCTAAATGTATATTATATTAGAATATGAAGGGTGCACCTTATACCTATTTTGAGTCCTAGTCACATGGTAAAATTTTCAGTCTCCAAGTATGATACTCATTCACACACACACACACTGCTTCAGATTATTGAAATTGTAAAGTAAATTACCACTGATATTACTCTTAGCTGTGCTTATTATGATACACAAAAGCTTTTT
The DNA here is from genome assembly GCF_030254825.1 of Meriones unguiculatus. Classification (NCBI taxonomy): domain Eukaryota; kingdom Metazoa; phylum Chordata; class Mammalia; order Rodentia; family Muridae; genus Meriones; species Meriones unguiculatus. Next base: position 62,861,302 of record NC_083364.1, read on the forward strand.
GCAATTTTCATTTTAACTGTGAATATTGTCAGAAATTTGTAATGTAAGTAGCTCACCAACACTATTACTGTTGACACAGAGCCATCAGATAAATGGCGTGTCAGTTACCATCTCTATTTCTGAATGCCTTGCCACGAGAGTCAGCTACTAATACCTTATAATTTATTGTGACATTATCTCACCAAATGGAGTAATTTCCACATGAAACAGATATGAAATTAAGTCTTAAAGAAGTAGACAATGCTTTGAATGAGACAGTATTAAAGAGCCACACTCTGTAATTCTGACTGTTTTGTGAAACATGAAATGGTAGCTTAAATCAATCATAAGTGAGTATTAGTACTCTATTAATTGTGTTTAACATTCATCGTGAAAATATAATTAAATTACACTATAGCCAGAGTCACTGATATCCTAAGTCTCTTGTTAGCTTTGAATTCTTTATACTGGAATTTCTAAAACACATTTTAAAAAAATGTTAAAACAATTAATTTTTTTCTTTATTTTGTTTGTTTATCTGTAATTGATGTAGGCAAAGTCAACCAAAAATGGTAAGTTCCTCCTGAAAATTTTTAAAGCATTTGTTAAAAGTGATACCATGCAGAGCTAGCAAGCATCAAAGCAGTGCAAGACTGTGTGTGTTTGTGTGTGTGCACAAAATTGATGTATTAGAGAAAAATAATGTAACAGGTTACACTAGGTAGAAGGGCTGTTAGTCTGAAAATACAGACTCTGTGGGCTAATTAGACATGTAGATAGCTATTTATGCACAATAAGGATTCAAGTTTGGATAGTAGGTCAGACAAATAGTTATATTATATTAATCTTTGACTGAGAGATGGCCTAGTGCAGAATGACTGCTAAGTATACTAGAAGATAGAAATACCACAAAATTGAATAGTCATGATAGCAATGAAAGGTCATTAATAATTATTTAGAAATTTACAGAGATGCATGAATGTCAAAGTCTTAATAAACAGCAAATGATTTTCATTTATCGAACCTAGAAGGCTCAACAAAGAATGTTTAAGTAAATGTATTTTTCCTGATATGATAATAAATTAGCCTAATGAAATTATGTGTATGTGTGCATGTGGTTTGTGTGTGTGTGTTTGTGTGTAACCTTTTCAACAATCTTCACTTACAGCTCATTAACAATTTTGATGCTTTCTCAGACAATTAGGAATAGTGCTTCCTCAAGATCCAGCTATACCACTCCTAGGCATATATCCAAAAGATGCTCAAGAATACTACAAGGACATTTGCTCGACCATATTTGTAGCAGCTTTATTTGTAATAGTCAGGACGTGGAAACAACCCAGATGTCCATCAACGGACGAATGGATACAGAAATTGTGGTACGTTTACACGATGGAATACTATCAGCAATTAAAAAAAAAAAAAGGAAATCATGAAATTTGCAGGCAAATGGTGGGATCTAGAAAAGATAATCCTGAATGAGGTATCCCAGGAGCAGAAAGACACATCCAGTATGTACTCACTTTTTTTTTTCCATTCAAAGTATCTTTTTTATTTGCTGTAAGAATATAATCTTCATTTCTGCATGTAAAATATCATAGGCATTTATAAGCAATGCAGACTCTCTACATGTGTACATTTGTTGAACTAAAATTTTAGCCAAGGTTGAAAATAAAATCACATCTTAAGAGAAAAGAACACAGAAAGAGCAAACATCCTTAACCCCCTCCCCCAAATAAAACAGCTATGAAAGAACAGCCCCACGGAAGCCTGAAACCTAAGGCTGAGAGAGTTGAGAGACAGGGAAGAAACATCCATAAACCTTGTCAGTAGCTCAGTGCATTCAACATGAAGCTCCTTCCTAGCAACAAGCAGGTATTACCTGTGAGTGAAACTAATAGAGATAAAAGTACATTCCAGCCTGCAGCTAGCTTTTCTTGCTCAAATACTAGACAGGAAACTAAGAATTATAATTGTCTTCCATAACAAAAAGTCACAGTGATTTCTAGCTTATATAACATATAGTCTGCAGCCTGCCTACCCAAAGCCCTTGGGGGTCCCTGCTTGCTCTCCTCACTATTGGTGGGGCAAAATTCTTTCTAAGCCACCTCTTGTTGGTGTGCCATTGTTAGTTTTTCTATAACTTGCCCAAGAATTTTTACTTTGAGACTAAGATCATAGAAATACAAGGGAAGTCCCATGCCTGAAGAACTTTTGATCCCTCCAGAGTGTACAGGGTCATCAGAAGGTTCAGGTTTGCTGTAGGGCAAGTTTAAGCTCTACCTGGTCCGAGTGAGACTTGCTTTAGGTCCTTGTGGTGTGATGCTTTAAAGTCACAGTTTCTTTAACCTCTTCTTTTGTGATGGGCTCGTGCTATGGGTTTGGGGATGCTATTGCCACTCCTGGTGAGTAATAGTAGTTACAGAGTGGCATTAGTCCAGAGCACTCTACGTTTAGGAAAGCAAGGAGCTTTATGTGGTAGCCATAGGCTCCTGACTTGATTGCAGAAGGTTTAGTTCATTCCCATAAACCATAATCACCCAAGAAACAAGCTCTAGAGTTCAGTGGCACTGTGCAGTTGGGCAGCTCATGTACTCACTTTTAAATGGGTACGAGACCTATAAGATAGAATAAACATACTAAAATCTGTATACCTAAAGAAGATAAACAAGGAAGAGGACCCAGGGTAAGATGACCAATCCTCATTTAAAAAGACAAATGGGATGGACATTGGAAGTAGGAGAAAACAAATAACAGGAAAGGAGTCTACTGTAGAGGGCCTCTGAAAGACTCTACCTAGCACTGTATCAAAGCAGACTCTGAGACTCATAACCTAACTTTGGGCAGAGTGGAGAAAATCATATGGAAGAAGGGGGAGTTAGTATGACCTGGAGAGGACAGGAGCTCCACAAGGACCAAATATATTCGGGCAAAGGGGTCTTTTATGAGACTATTTCTCCAACTGAGGACCATGCATGGATATAACCTAGAACCACTGCTCAGATGTAGCCTATGGTAGCTCAGCCTCCAAATTGGTGCCCTAGTAAGAGGAACAGGGACTGACTCAGACATGAACTCAATGGCTGGCTCTTTGACATCTCCTTCCTGCCCCACCAGGGAAGAGCAGCCTTGCTAGGCCACAGAGGAGGACATTGCAGCCATTCCTGAAGAAACCTGATAAACTAGGGTCAGACGGAAGGCGAGGAGGACCTCCTCTATCAGTGGACTTGGAAAGGGGTAGGAAAGAGATGAGGGAGGGAGGAATGTTGGGATTGGAAGGGAATGAGAGAGGGGGCTATGGCTGGGATACAAAGTAAATAACCTGTGATTAATATAAAAATTAAAAATTATTTAAAAATTACTCCAAAAAAACAATTTTAACTGAAAGCACACTAAAATACACTGATAGTATATATTTTATTTATTTATTTTTGAACCAACTGGTGTGGGCCCGTTAAATACCTTAGAAACAAATATTTAAAATATATAGGGTTATAGTAAGAATAATATTAGCATTCACAAAAATCACAAAGATTTTGGCAATAACTTAATATTTGAAAAAAAAACCTATCTGTAATTATTTCAAAGTGAGACTTTATTCTAAATAAGAAAATAAGAAATGAATATAATGCATTAGCAATATTATTTTATTGTCATAGGAGAAAAAAATAGGCTAAGAAAAATTAAATTGTCTGTCAGTCAGAACTAAAGAAAAATAAACAGGTTATTCATGCCAAAACTTGCAAGAGTAAAAATCAGAGCTATTGTTTACCACTTACTGATAAATATTGAAATTTAGTAGTTTTTGTAGGAAACAGAATTTAAATGATTATAGGTTACATTACCAACTTAAAGTATAACAGTATTATTCTATGTATCTGGATGACATGGAAAATATTTCAGGGGCTAACAAGATGGTTCAGCAGATAAAGCCACTTGCTGCTAAGTCTTCGTCACCAAAATTTGGTCCAATGGATACACATAGAAAGATAAATATGATTCTCACAAATTGTCTTCTGGCTTCGAAAAATGTTGTGTGGCATATGTTATTCCCACCATAAATATGTAAGTACATAGAAAGATGATAGATAGATAGATAGATAGATAGATAGATAGATAGATAGAAAGATGAATAGAGAAATAAATACTTCTGTTTCACAAAAGTAACACAAGAAATACTACTAGGCTGAATAAGTGCAAAATCAGAATATTCATTAGATTATATTTAGAATTATAGCAAGAAAGAGTAATCTTCTAAAACTCAAAGATATCTCTTAAGTGTTAATACTTATTGCTGAAAATAATAGATGAATTAATTTCCAAATTAAATTACAAACCACTAATCAAATCCTAATTAAAATTGTGTGCCTATTCAATAATTCATTAGTTTTAGGGAATGTTGTTGTTGTTACAGTTATTATTATTTAATTTTAATTTTTTCTTTCATAATTTATTCATTATATTACCATCCTTTTACCCCATTCCACTGAAAGGGGGAGTTCTCCACTATTGCCATATGCCCATAGCTTGTTAAGTCTCATCAGGACTTCCTGGATCATCTTCCTCCATGGCCTGGCAAGGCTGCATCTTCAGGGGAGAGTGATCAAAGAGTGGTCAACTGAGTTCAAAAGAGAGGAAGCCCCTGATGCCCTCACTCAGAGATCCACATGGAGACTAAGCTGCCAATCAGCCACATCTGAGGAGGGAGTCTAGGTGGTTGGATACAAAATTAATTTAAAAAAATCAGTAGCCCTTTTATACACAAAAGACAAATGGGCTGAGAATGAAATTAGTTAAAAAACAGCCTTCATAATAGCCACAAAAGACATAAAGTGTTTTGGTGTGACTGTAAGCAAGTCAAAGACTTGTATGAAAAAAACTTCCAGTCTCTGAAGAAAGAAATAGAAGATATCAGAAGGTGGAAGGATCTCCCATGCTCATGGCTCAAAAGGATTAACATAATAAAAATGGCATTTTACTGAAAACAATCTACATATTCAATGCATTTCCCATCAAATTACTAAAACAATTGTTTTCAGACCTTGAAAGAAAAATTCTCAACTTCAAATGTAATAACAAGAAACCCAGAATAGCTAAAACAATCCTCCACAATAAAAGATCTTCAGGAGGTATCTCCATCCCTTATCTCAAACTGTATTATAGAGCAACAGTAATAAAAACTGCATGGTACTGGTATTATTATTATTATTATTATTATTATTATTATTTTATTATAAGACAAAATTAGGAATCCTTCTCTTTACAGATGAGGTTCATGAAAAAGACTGTATGTTACCCCCAGTGGTGACACTAAAATCTCTAGAAGTGATAGTATTGCTGTGCTGCCTAATCATCTAAGAACAGTTTGAAAATCAGAGTAGAGAAGGAATGCAACAGTAACAAAGAGTTTAGAGGGGTTTCGTAGTCTTTATGGGTCATTTACCAGCAGGACCTCTCACCCTACTCATTTTGAAAAATAAAGACAATTCTGTGGCTACTGTGTTAGAGGTATCACCCTTAGGACGGAATGTGTATATTAGCATGTTAAAGACATTGTCCATATTTGTAGCTACCATGTGGAATTTTTTTCTTATCCAAAGTGTTCTAAGAGATTCTGTTAATGTCTGATCATTCATTATTGTGTCATCTGATGAAACGGCTTCCACATGATTGAGAGTAACCACAGAACATGACATATCTGAAGTGTCTTACAGGCACCAATGTCCACTCTTGCATTTTTTCATCAGATCCCTTCTTTCATCAGAGTAGAGTAGCCAGAACCATGTCAGCTTCTCCAACTTGGAATGGGTTATGAAAGCAAAATATGGGGAACAAGAAAACTAGCCTATAACTGACATGGAAGACTGTGTGTGTGGGGGGGAGGTGTTTCTATTTCTCAGAGTCACTAAACAAAGGTGAGTGCCACAGCAACCATTCTAGAAAATCATGGCACACAAGTGGTTATGTTTTCTGCCTAAAGTGAAAGGAAAAATTTGGCTATGGAGAGAGTATTTCACCAAATTTATCGTTTTTTTCAAATCATGTTCTTATTAGTATTACAATTCTTTAGTACAGCATATTGTAAGTTTGTTGTGTTATGTTATTCAAGTACTAAGGAAGTTTGTGGATTAGGAAGAAACTCAAAGAATGGCAAAGCCCAGAGTGCTAATAGATCTTCTGAAATTTAATCATCTCCTTATAAATCCTCTATCTGCATCATCATAATACTGGCTGTTTTTATTTTTTTGTAAGAACAAAATACAAATAGCAAATAGTATGCAATATTCAAAAGAATTATAGCCAAACGAAAGGTACGGCTGGTCACCACCTCAGTAACAGTGCTGGAAATCTCAGAAGGAAAGACAAAGAATTAGATGTTATTTTTAGTATAAAATGGAAACACTAAGCCAGGGTGTCTCTTGATGTTTTATTCATTATGCCAAAAAAAGGATGTGTGATCACATTATTTTCTTGGTAAGATTTTAACTTCTGTTAGAACTGGGAATTTCAAATCAAAAATACCAAATTATTTCATTGATAATGCTTTTCTTTTTAGGAAGATTTTTCTTTTGAAAATTACCTTACAGTTTTATTCAAAGAATAATCAGACCAATTATTTGTCATTTGTTAATGATAAGATCTAAAGGTCAGTGATAAATATTTTTATTTAGCTTTTTAATTAAGATAATTTGTATTGCTTTACAGTTTTTTTTTTTTTTTTTTAGAATTTAGTGATTTATTGAATAATTGCATATGCTACTTCTTTAAACTGAATCCTCTTAAGACCGGTAGATGTCTTTAAAAGGATAGATTCCTATAGCATTGATTGAAATTATTCCTCAGTTTCTGTAAATTATTTCATAGTGATCCATGAACACACAGGCAGACTTGCACACATACCTACCCACAATGTTAAAATAATGACCATGCCCTCATGTATAATAGGACCATTAAGTTTAATGAGACAGAAAAATTATTATATTTCATAAAAAATGGTTTCAGATAATATGGAACAATCAGTATTCAGTAGGAATTGTGTAGAACACTATTAGAACATGACTAACAGAGGAAGACATAATTTTTTATACTGCTGCTTATTCCAGGCATTTTTTTACAATATCCTATTTTAAGAATCAGTTTTGTCTATCTAGAATTTGTCTTAGTTTTCTCTTTATTGCTGTGATAAATACCATGAACAACGGCAACTTGGGGAATGAAGGATTTCTTTGGGTAATAAGTAATTGTCCATTACTTGAAGAAAACCAAGGCAAAGCACAGGAAAGGAACCAGGATTCAGGAACTGAAGCAGAGATCTTGGTGTAATTCTGCTTATTGTACTGCTTCCCTGTGTTTCCTTAGCTACCATTTTTTTTAACATAGCTCTAGCTCAGGGATCCCACTGAGAACAATGGGTATGGTCTTCTTGTAGCAATAATAAATCAAGAAAATGAAATACAAAATGGCCACAGGCCAATCTGTTGAAAGCAATCTTTCAACTGAGGTTCATCCTCCTAATATAACTAAAGTTGACAAGATTAACAATCACACGCCTGATCCTGTCAACTTGACAAACAAATATATCACTTTAAGACAATAATCTTGCCCTTATTATCTCCAAGAACTTATACTCCTGTCATAAAATAAAACAGTATGAATTTAAAGGTTTCATAATCTTTACAAATATCTAATACTTTATAAGCTTGAATTCTCTTTAGAACTCAAAATTATTTTAACTCTTAGATCATATAAAATTAAAAAAAATAAACAAGTGAAATGATTTCTTATTTTAAGAAGGAAGAATCAGGGCACAGATACTATCAGATAGAAGCTAATCCAAAATCCAAAAGTGTAAGTTCAATGCTGAGCAAATGGGGCTCACTCATGATTTTCTAGGCTACAAATGATTTGGGAATTTGGACTTCTACAGTGCTGTCAGATCTACAACACATGCAAATGTGTAGGTGTGTTCCAATCACACTTGATGCTTTCCTTGCTTTTGTCATTCCACTGTCTGGACCTCTCTAATCCACTGCAACTGATGCTGAACCTTCATCAATGGCCTGTTATTCTCTTCGTTTTGGACTCTAACCATGCTACATGGTGCCATGCCTCAGCTTTTAACCATTACCCCTTTCATTCTGTGGTTTCTACTCTAGCTGAGGCTCTACCTTCATTAATTGCCTCCTCTGGAATCTCTTCAGTGATTTCAAACACTATCACAACGTACCAAGCATCATCAGCTCTCTATAAACTTTTCTTGCCTTGAAAATCAAGATTACACAAGAAATCATACACCTTATTTTTCTTAGTTTTATAGAAAACCTTGCCTCCTCCAACAATGAACAAAAACTCTGAATTAACCCTGTGGAAATATTTTCAAAAGGATTTTGCCTCAATGATTCTGGTTATTTATTAATTATATCTGGTTTTTAACCTCTCCCAACTAGTATCCATTGTCCTTAAAAAACAAACAAAAAATGTTTATACTTCCAAGGATTATTAACTGGAAACATAACAACTACAGAAAAAAAAAGTCCTACAGATTCTTTTCCTTCCTCTGACACTATATAAGCCAGCCTTCATTGTCTGTTTCAGCACTGTTGCCTTACTCCCAAGCTCACATAGAACAGCCCATTAATTCTGAACAAGCAATGGGTTTTTGAGTTCATAGTTTTAAATGCTTCCATAATCCCACAGAACAAAAACATCAAGCTAAACAAACAACAATGAAATTAAGGCAAATCCATCACAGCAATTATTATTCCTCATAATAATCTATGTCCTATTTTGCTATATGTACTCCCAAAAGATACTTGAAGACAAAGGAGTCTACTTAGCCAACAGGTAACATTCCATCATACTGCATTTGAGGCTTCACTATTTGTTTCCTCTGGCTTAAATAGTGAAAAATCAGCTATAGTTCATAAATAACCAACTTTATTGAGGCAAAATCCTTTTGGAAATATTTCCACAGGGTCAACTCAGAATTTTTGCCCATTGTTGGAGAAGTCAAGTCTTTCTAGCAAACTAAAGAAAAAGAAGGGGTATGATTTCTTATGTTGTCGTTATTTTTCAAGCATGAAAAGGTTATAGAGAACACTGTGACACAGTGTGATAGAGATTGAATATCCCTGAAGAGATTCCAGAGGAGGCAGATAGTGAAGGTAGAGCCTCAGCTGCAGAGCAGGAGCTCATGACAGGAACTGAAGCAGAATCCATGAAGGAATGTTGCTTATTGGTTAGCCCTTGCTACTTCACCCAACTGGCTTTCTTTAAGGACTGAGACCCATCTGACCAAGGATGGCACCGATCACGCTTAATTGGAATATCCTACATCTTTAGCAATTAATAAAATACCTCAGAGACATTGCCACAGGCTAATATGATGGAGTTTAAGCTTCATTTTAGGGTTCTTCTTCCCAGATGTGTCACACAGATACATAAGTTTAACTATTTCAACTTTATTCCTAGATAAAAAGCACAAAGGAAATTCAGGGTATAGTACCAAAGGAATGACATCTCTATACTGAATTGTTAGATACTTGCCAGTAAAATTTACCAATAGAATAAATTCATATTTCTAAATAGATACCCTCAAGACAGGTAAAATGAAGATATACATGATCTAATAGATAAAAATAAAACAATACAATGAAATAATTCTTCAAAACAATTTTAAAATTTTACCTCAAAACTTATACCTATATGGACTCTGTCATAAAAATATCTACTCCGTTATCCTCTCTCTTAATACCCTGCAACTCCTACAGACCTCCTTCTTTCTCACTAGTCTCCTTACTTTTGTGTCTTATTTTTGGTCATTTTCAAAGGGTTATAACCTCCATATGTTCATGATTACATTGCTCATATGATGAATGATGCAGAATATTATGGTATTCTTCCCTATTCTCTGGCTCTTAGAGTCTTTTGGACCCCTTTCCAGAATGTTCTTGTTTTGAAATTAATTAATTTATTTAATTCAATTACATCATAATCATAGGCCCTCCCTCCTTTCCTCCCAGTGCCCACCCTACCTCCCTCATCTCCATCCCCCCATTTCCATTCTTGCAGGGGGTAGTGTAGATGTACTACTCAAGACTGAACAAACAACAGACAGTTATTCACTGCATTTTGAACATTTGTGAGTCTCTGTATTAACATTTGTCAACTGCAAAAGGTAGCTTCTGTGACCAAGACGGATAGCATCCTAGTCTAATGGTACAGCTACAAATGTTTTAAAAAGAAATTTGATTAAATATTTATTTGGCTTAATAAAGCGATAAGGGCCTCCAAGTCCTGTGCTTTTCTCGTGTATAAAATTCTGCCCTCAAAATACCAGATACACGTCTTCCATTTGATTTGAAGATAACATCAAATCAAATCTGAAGATAGTTGGAGGCAGAAGCGTATGCCGCTATTGCACTAGTCAAACTTTATTGTGTCAGGTTAGTATTCCAGTACTCAAACCCGGAGCTGGGAAACAGCACTAATGCCAGTCTCTCCAAGAAGCCTGGATATAAACTTCTGGTGTTGCAAATGCCAGCTACTGGCCTGGAGGCTTCCAGAAAAGCTCCAGCTTGGCTATTCTGTGTTGTATTTAAAGGGTTGAGGTGAGAGCCTCTGTTGGCTAGGAGGACAAACTATGAGGGAGAAATTACCCACCTCTAGCTTTGGATTTTGATGGGGAACTTTGGTTCCTGGTAATCTTTATTCATTTACTCAGGGTTCCTTTGTAGTTCAAAGTTTAAAAAAAACTGATTACCTAAAGGAGGCTAGAGAAATTTCTCACTGGTTATGAATAATTTCAGAGGACTAGAGTTTGGTTACATGGCTGTTTACAACTGTCTGTAACTCCGGTTTCAGAGAAGCTGATGACCTCTTCTCATACTTCCATAAACCAGGCCCACGGGTGTCATGCATACAAATGTGCGAGAGGACATTCATACATATATAATGAAAACATTACATATCTATTTCCTTTATAGCTTAACAGGCTTCTATAGGTTTTCTGTATGAGCTAAGTCTTGTTTATCCTATTCCTCCAGCCCCTGTTTCTTCCATTAACACCTGTATTGCTTTTTAAACATTTCCAACTTAGTATATTCTTTTTTATTATTTTCCTCAAGAATGTAGAAATCAATCTACCTCAAGATCCAGCTATACCACTCATGGGAGTACACTATAAGGATTTTACAACATCCTACAGAGACACTTACTATTCCATGTGCATTGCTATTCTATTTTCAATAACCACAAATTGGAAACAAACTACATGTCCACCAACAGAAGAGTTGATAAAGTGTTGTATCAACATTTACATAGTGAATTATGCAGCTGTTAAAAAAACAAACAAGCAGATGAAATTCATAGGTTCACAGATAAGGCTAGAAAAAAAAATCCTAAGATAACCCTGAGCCTAAGAGACAATAATAGTACCTATTCTTTTATATGCTGATGTTAGATATTAAGCTTTTGATAGACATGCCTCATTTTTTATAATTTTTTAATATGGAATAAAGGCCTAGCAGAGAGGAAAGAATCTCCCAAATCAGGGGAAATAAAATATGTAGTTAAGAAGAGTTCATAAGATGAGGGAACAGAGAGTAATACTTCTTATTAAAATTTTCCTGATATTTTAATGTTCTTATTTTTATCAAGTGGAGGTGAATGTAAGAAATACATATTTTCATAGCTAGAGTAGCAACGAAATCCAAGTTCTAAAATTTAAAACATCATTCTTGATTAAAACATCATTTTAGTTTCTTAATGGAAAAAGTACAAAAGTTTTACCAGTTTAAGGATAACCATACGGTAACACTGGAATCAGAAATTAGAAAGGCATCTCTGGCTATAAAAAAAGAGAGTAAAATTATGAAAAGAGCTGTTGCAGACATATGTATTTTGGACGGAAATGAAGGATGAGAATAATGGTAGTCTCTTGGAGATATTTCATGTACCTATAAAGAATATATATATGTATGAAGAATATATATATGTATATATAAGCTTGTTGAATGTTAAAAGTATTACATTTTTATGTTTTTGAAAAGATTATATTCATGCAATGTTCAAAAATGCTGTTGGTAAGATTTTTAATAATGCCTAATATGTCTGAACATACAATAATCTATAAAATTGCATTAAGTAAAATCCTAAGGTAAAATTAAATAAACTGTTCAATATGCTTCAGGTACAGTACTGGTGAAGTTATAGAGACATTTTTTGGACCCACCTCAAAAAATGTCTGATGATGAACATGTTACCAGTCTTGTATTGAGGAATATAGTTCACTCTAGAGAGAAAAGCATTCCAGGAAGAAGTGAAAACTAAGAAAATTATTAAAATGTCAAGTTCCAATAGTAGGCAATCCTAACAGCATGCATATGGACATGCATATAATTGGACGAGACGCTAACATACATTGTGATTCAGAGAATTGTCAATTGCACAAGGATCATCCAACAGCAGCATCGCAGCACTGCAAGGTTTGAAATTATGACAAGAAGTGAAAAAAATCAATTATTTAAAGACGTGAGATATGAGTCTCTCATATATATATATATACATATACATGTGTATAGCTTCTGAAATATATACAGTTTTATTATTTGATATGTTTCCACTTACATAAACATGCTAATTTCTGTATTATATGCTTTTAGAAATTAACTCATTTCTCTGTAGTAGTATAAAACATGTAAAAAGTAAATAGCATTTTTACTGAGACAGTCATATAAACTCACTAGCACAAATAATTTATTTTCCTTAAAGGATAATCCCACATCTACTTCTCCAAATATTAAACATGGATTGGGCTACAAGCTATTACTTGTATGCTTAATTTTGTTTGATTTTTTAAATTTTGTTAACATTTTTCTCTATAAAGTAGAATTTTAAGCATAAGACTCCTACTTGCCTTCCAATAATTTTAGCTTTTAATGTTCTCAAATTTTTCCCAAATTATATCAATTAAATGCCCCAATTAAGTAGGAGTCCATCGGGACTCCTATAATAATATAAGTCATTACTTGGTCGTTAGCTAATTGTTCAGTAGAAATCTAGATTCTTTTAATTAGAAATGCCAGTCAACACAAAATAGCATATTCTGGCAGTGTGAACTTCTGCCTTTACAAGGCAAATTAGCAGTAGAAGGTGCTGAGCAAATGAGCTAGCCTAGGAAAAGAGAATACTTCATACTGTTCCTGAACAATTGAACTAAGTCTTTAACGTCCAAGTTGATACTAAATCTTCTAAAAGACCCAATCATAAAGCTTCTCTTTAGAGATTCTCTAGGGAGTCTTTTCCTGAGGCCTCTGATGTCACTGGATGCAGCAAACATTTCTCAATAAGGTTATTAATTTTGCTCTAATCACTGTGATTTGTTCTCTAATTGAAGCTCTTCAAATACTCTCGTGCTTGCCTTTCATTCTGTGATCTCTATTTACAGATCCAGCATTTAATCACATATCGTTGTAAGAGAGAGATTGTATAGAAAAGGAAACTTTCAACATGTTGCCAACATGTTTGATCTGATGTGGCATCTGATCACCCAATTGAGTTTGTTTTTTCTGCAGAACTTGTTTTGTTCTTTTACTTTTTTTGCATGTAAGATTTTTATTTGTTTATTTTTATTTGTTAAAATTTATTCATTTTGTATCCCCCTCTCTCATCCCCTCCTAATTTCATCCTCCCTGCCTCGTCTCCTCCCATGCCCCTTCAAAAAGTGCACTGATAGGTGAGTTTTCCTCCCATTCCATCTGACCCTAGCCTATGAGATCTCTCATCAGGACTGGCTTCATTTTCTTCCTCTGTGGCCTGGTAAGGCTGCTCCCCGCTCTTGGGGTGGGAGAGGTGACCAAAGAGCCAGCCACTGAGTTCATGCCAGAGACAGTCCCTCTTCTCCTTACTAAGAAACCCACTTGGAGACTGAGCTGCCATGGGCTACATCTGTGCTTGGGTTCTAGGATATCTCCATGCATAGTCCTTGGTTGGAGTATCAGTCTCAGAAAAGACCCCTGTGCTCTGATATTTTTGGTTCTATTACTTTCCTTGTGAAGCTCCTGTCCCTCCCAGATCTTTCTATCTGCCCCTTCTTCCATAAGATTCTCTGCACTCTGCCCAAAGTAGGAATGGCCATTATTGGAACTATCTGGTGTGTTGATTGCTGTGATGCCAATGCTATTTATAGTATCAGGATCAAAGAGCTGCTAGGGAACTTTGTGACCTTAGTAACACTGGTTGAACATTCTGAAGTCAGGAAAGTAGAATTTTACCTCTGCTTTGCTCTCTCATTTCTTTATTCCTGTTTCTCAAAAGGCCATGCTTTTTGATTTATGAAGTCTAAATTTTCATGTAAATGAACATATATTATTTTGTATATATGAAAATCAAACATTAGCCTATATTGTCCTACAGCTTTTTGTGTATATTACTGAATATTTAATATCTTTAAAAATGCATTGTAAGTATTTTAATTAATACAATTTTTTACCAGCTGTTTGACAAATGAGAGACTAAAAATAGCTCAACTATCATAAAATTTATGTGGAGTAATAAAAAATCTTTTTATAAAGTAGTTGATTTATTGTTACACTTAATATTTTAAAAGTAACGAAAATGGCTAGGATTATGACACCTAGTTATTTAGTGCTGAGAAAATGGTTTCTATCAGTGATGCAGTTGTGCTGATCTTTCTACTAATTGTCTATGGTTGCTAATGAAGCTTAAAGGACGACTGATTTTATATGATAAGAATTTTTTTTTTTTCACAGAGTTCAGTAATTTGCTGATGCTACAGGTTTCAATAAGTCCTGGGTAAACACAATTCCAGTGAGTATTGGAAGTAACTATGAAAGCCAGGGTAATGGGGAACGAAGACACTTCATTTCAAATTTATTAGTTTTGATTAAATGAAATAAATACATCCCACAAAAGAATTAGTGATATCCTTTAAATGCAATATGTATGATATTATATATCTTACTTTGTAGTATTAAGATTTGATTATGGTTACATCCAACAAAACTCATATCAGTATGATATCTTGAAAAATAGTGATTTATGAGATGTTGGGGCTTTGGGGAGAGTTTATAGATTTGCTCATAACTGTCTTGTTGTGACATCTCACAGGGGCTCTTGCCAGAATCCATGCTGTTTAAACTTTCTAGGCACCAAAATCTTGAGATATTGAAACCAATTTTCTTTATTTACAACCCAGTATCAGTTATAGGCACTTAGAAAAAAATACATTCTAAAGTAATTGCTTATGTTTTTCTCATTTGCTCACAGTGTCACTATCTTAAGTAATTTTAGTAGTACTTTTGACTGCACAACAAAACACAGATATGCAAACATAATTTCTTACAATGGCAGTTTCAAAAGAAAAACACCTGTTTGAAAATATTTTTGAATAAAATCAGTAAAATAAATATCAAACAACTAATTATTGGACAAAAACACAGAAGCATTTAGAGATAATTATACACCTATATAAGAAAAAATATCTGAAATAATTTTTTATTATTCACAATAAAAGTAAAAGTGGCTATTGACTGTTAAATAATTTTACCTATAAATAACACTTGCAAACACTATTTGCTGTTAATTAGGATGGCATGAAGTTCTAAAACTAACTACTTCGCTTTAGTTTTGTCTGTTTATCTAAGAAACTATATCATTATTTTATTATATATCCAGGTTTGCCTCAAAATTATTATCCTCCTTTCTCAACCTCACAATTGATTGAATGACAGGCCGTGCCACTTCATCCACTAAAAATTAATTACTTTTCTTGTAATTCTCACTAATTTGGTAAAACATGAGGATTATATATAATATGTTTATTTTCAGCCTTCCAATAAAGCCACATATACTTTTATTTTAAAACAATAAAGTAAAACACAAATGGTCTAAAAACCTGCAATTTCATTATAAATGAATTATATTTATATTTCAATAAAATATCATCTTATTTTGACAGAAAAATTATCCTTATACATATTCCCCTATTCTTAATATATACAAATAAACACACTAGAATTATTTCTGTTTATCTGTATTTAATGATAGAGAGGCAGCATTTTTTTTTTCAAGATTAATTTGCTTCAGTGCTGGGAGTTTCCTAACTGTACTTTATATTACTTCAGAGTTTCCAAGATTCTAATAATAATCATTATTGTACTTATGGATTATCATTTCCAACTATTTTTTTCATTTAATCTAATCATTATAACTATATTTAACTAAGAAAAAGAAACATTTATAGGCTTAGACTTTTCTCTTTAATATGTTTTGGAAAAATATTACCATCGTAAAGCAATGAGTCAGTTTATTTTTCCAGCACTGCCTAAAATATACTTAACAGTGTTTCATATATATGTGTGTGTGTTTGTGTGTATACATGGTTCTAAATTTACATACACACACGTTTCTGAATACCAAGAGGAAAAAGTACTTTAAATTCTCTGTTACAAATGATTTACGATTACTAATTATAGCAGAGCTATACATGTTGTAAAATCAAACCCTAAATTCAACCCAATTTAGGTTGAATCTAATTGTTAAAATGCAGCTGGGTCTAGTGACACATAACTAATTATTGAAAGAGTTGAGGCAGAAGAATAATAAGTTTAAGGCCAAGTTATGTAATTCAGTGAAACTGACTCAAAATTTAAAAGGAAAAGAGGAAAGCAAGAAAGCAAACAACCAAAAAAATGAAAGAAAGTGGACATAAAGAAGGAAGAAAGGAAGGAAAGAAGGAAGGAATAAAAGAGGGCTGGTGAATAGACATTATTTACATTGTTTAGCAGGTCTGTGAATATAATTTTAGTAGTACTTGTTTCTGCCTTTTAACTGTGCACATAGATACCTGATCAAAACTTAAATTTTAGATTACATGTCGCATTTCTATGTCCTCTTTGGTGTGTTAAATTTGAAATTAAAAATCGTAGGGAAAGCTGGCAGTTAACTATGCAGACAACCCCTGAGAATAGGCAACTGTGTAATTCAAAACCTGAAGTTTCATCGCTTATATCCAATATACGAGCTCCTCTTCACAGCTTCGGAGTTTACCAGTTTATCAAAGTCAGTTATCTTCACTGGATTTCTGAGAAGAATGTGTGGCCCGAAGCGTTTGAAAGGAAAGTTCTATATGTGTCTGTTTGGTTCATTTGATCTAGAGTGTAGTTTAAGTTTGATTCTTCCCTATCGATTTTCTATCTGGATGATATATCTACTAATAAAATAGTGAGGTACTGAGTTGCTCACTGCAATTGGACTACAGTCTATTCCTATCTTACAATATAATTGATATTTACTTTGTATATTTGTGTGTTCTGACATTGGTTACATATTTACTTGTAATTGGTATATAATCTTCAAGAAGTAAAGCCTTTAGTACTGTAAAGATTTTTCTTTGACACCTTCTAAACTATTTTAATTGAAGTCGATATGACCCGAAATACGTATAGCTATCTCTGCCTTCTTTCATTTTCTGTTAGTTTGAAATATCTCTTTTCATTTCTAATGTTTCATCGTTTATATATATATAAGTTTAAATGTGTATCTTACAGGCAATATGGTTAGTGTTGAGTGTTATTTTAGTCAAGTAAAATCTCTGCCTTTATGCCACATAATTTAATTTATATTCAGGATAAATATTGATAATCAAGGACTTATTATTAAAATTGTTTATGTTTTAAAAAGTGTTCTCCGATTAAATACTTTTGATGGTGGTAGGGATTGGAACAGGTGTTCCTCTGTATCCTTTGTTCATTCTTTTTTTATCTTTAACTAGAGGTTATTGTTATAGGTATATTTTGATTCCTGGCTTTGTTATAGATTTACTGTAGGCTTTTGGTTTGTAGTTATGTTGAAACACATACAATGATATCATTTAGCTTTAAGATACTGTTTTAAATAAAGAGTAACAAAAACAAAAGACCACACATCCAACAGCAAGTAGGTAGCACAAATTGATATTAATGTATTTTAAGGACACAAAGTTGGGTAGGTAAATGGAGTAGAAGGAGAAAGGTTGGGGAGGGAGATTAATTTTATCAAAAATAATTTGTTCAAAAATTTCAGGGAACTAGTATTAAGAAGCAAAAGCTCTAACCTAATATTAAGAAGCAAGAACTAGAGTTTGGATGAGATTATCTTGTTAGAACATGTTGTTGTCACAGTCTTCCAGATGAGGGATTTTATTGTCATGTATCTATTGTTAAAGTAGGCTCAAGGAAAAATATCATGCCCACTTTTTTTGTTCTTCCATGTAGAATCTGTCTCTATCAAGGATGGGCTGCCAACGGCCAGATGGGTGGTAAGGGAAATGATACGAAAGTCTTCTTTCTACCCTCACCTAGTCATATTTTCTTATTATTATGCTAAACTCAGATGTTTTCATCCCTCACTGTTTTACTTCATTCTTACCAAGGTATTTCCATAGGTTGTTAACTATTCATAATATTATTTCACGGACAAAGCTGTCTGGAGAACCTAGTCTGCTCTCTTGTTTTCTGTAAATTCCTGTCTCCTTAACTTGCTAATCCAAGTCCTGGAGAACTCTTTTTTTTAATTTTTATTTTTTCTTATCAGTTATATTTTATTAACTTTGTATCCCAGCTGTATCCCGCTCCCTCATTCCCTCCCACTCCCACCCTCTCTCCCTCCTCTCCACCCTGCCCCTTTCCAAGTCCACTGATAGGGGGTGAGCTCCTCCCTATTCATCTGACCCTGTTTTATCTGGTGTCTTCAGGACTGGCTGCAAAGTCATCCTCTGTGGCCTAACAGGACTGCTCCTCCCTTGGGGGTGGGGAGGTCAAAGAGCCAGCCATTGAATTCCTGTTAGAAATAGTGCTTATTCCCCTTACTATGGGAAACCAATCGGTTACTGAGCTACCTCGGGCTACATCCAAGCAGAGGTCCTGGAGAACTTAAGCTGTAAAACCCTGCCTTTCCTGGGAAACTAGTTCCACACTAACTTTCTGTTGATATTTGAAACAGGGTCTTTCTATGTAACTTATGCAGGTATCTGCCTGTTGACTTTTCTATTTTGGCCTCCTGAATGATGGGATTATGGGAATGCACCATTACATATGGCTTTAATTCTGCGTTAGCATCAAACAGCACTCATCTCACTCACTTAAAACCACTCACTTAAAACATTAACATTAAATCCATGGATATAGTCTACAAGTAGGTAAGATAAGATTATAGAGCCTTGTCATCACATCACTCTATCAAAACACAACGAAATCAAAATTGAAATCAATTGTTCAACCACAACAATTATCCAAACCAATACTCCTTATCATCTAAACATCTGTTTTCAATTCATGTTAAAGAAATTTGAATGTTATGGTGTTTCTGTGCCAAACTAAAATCTAAAACGTTAATGATTTACTCCAACCAAGGACTATTCATGGAGATAACCTAGAACCCCAGCACAGATGTAGCCCATGGCAGTTCAGTGTCCAAGTGGGTTACATAGTAATGGGAAGAGGGACTGCCTCTGACATAATCTGATTGGCCTGCTCTTTGATCACCTCCCCCTAAGGGGGGAACAGCCTTACCAGGCCACAGTAGAGGACAATGCAGCCACTTTTGATTAGAACTGATAGACTAAGATCAGAAAGGAGAGGAGAACCTCCCCTATCAGTGGACTTGGGGAGTGGCATGCAGAAAGGGGAGGGAGGGTGGGATCGGCAGGGGAGGAGGGAGGGGCTTTGGGGGGATACAAAATGAATAAAGTGTAATTAATAAAAAAAAAAGAGTTAAAGTGAGCATTGAAGTACTTAGTAAAGAACAAGACAGACCATGAAAAAAAAATTATTGCACTTGGTTTCTCAAACTAAAATTGATATTTTCTTTTATTTTCTGCAATGAATTTAGTTCTTGAATCGCACAAAATAAGAACCAAAACAGAATTTTAATCTACATGAAAGCAACTTTATACCTATATATATATAAGTATAAATATACATATATGTATATATATATATATATAGTGGCAGAATGCATAGTTTTTAATATAATGTTTTATTTGTTACAGTTTATTCACTTTGTATCCCAGCTGTAGCCCCACTCTTGTCCCCTCCCATTCTCTCCCTTCCTCCCTCCCATCTCCTTTCATGCCCCTTCCCCAGTCCACTGATAATGGAGGACCCCCTCTCCTTCCATATGATCCTAGCCTATCAGGTTTCATCAGGACTGTCTTTCATAGTCTTCCTCTGTGGCTTAGTTAGGCTGCTCCCACCTCAGGGGGAGGTGATCAAAGAGCCAGCCACTGGGTTCATGTCAGAGAAAGCCCCTGCTCCCCTTATTAGTCAGCTCATTTGGAGATTGAGCTGCCATGGGCTAACTCTCTGTACAGGGGGTCCAGGTTGTCTCCATGAATGGTTCTTGGTTGTGGTATCAGTCTCAGGAAAGACAACTAGGTCCAGATTTTTGGGTCCTGTTGTTCTCCTTGTGGATACTACTCAACAATTGAAAACAAGGAAATCATGAAATTTTCATGCAAATTGTGAGAACTAGAAAAGATCATCCTGAGTGAGCTATCCCATAAGCAGAAAGATACACATGGTATATACTCACTTATAAGTGGATATTAGACATAATATAGGATAATCATACTACAATCTGTATACCTAAAGAAGCTAAGCAAGAAGGAGGACCCTGGGTAAGATGTTCAATATTCATTCAGAACGGCAAATGGGATACACATTGCAAGAGTGTGAAAATAAGGAACAAAAACAGGAGCCTACCACAGAGGGCCTCTGAAAGACACTACCAAGCAGGGTATTAAAGCAGATGCTGAGGCTCATAGCCAAACTTTTAGTGGAGTGCAGGGAATCTTATTGAAGAAGGGGGAGTAGAAAGACCTGGAAGGGTCTGGAGCACCACAAGGAGAACAACAGAACCATAAAATTGATATTTTCAATTACATTAATCTCTGATTTTCTACTTATTATCTGTTCATATGTTTAAATCCAGATTTTACCCAGAATTTCTTGTGAAGTATCGTTGCTAAAGAGTAAAAGCCTGTGGGTCTCATAGGGGCTCACAGAGACTAAACCAACAATCAGGCAGACTTCATTGGTCTGACCTCGATCCTCTGTATATTTTTTATGGTTGTCTCCTACCAGTGGGAGTGAAGCCTGTCTCTGACTCTTTTTGCCTCCTCTTGGGACCCTTTCCCTCCTACTGGGTTGTCTTATCCATTCTTAATATGAGGGGATGTTCCTAGACCTATTTCAACTTGATATGCTATATTTGGTTGGTGTACCCAGGAAGGCTGCCCTTTTCTGTAGGGAAATGGAAGAAGAGTGGATTAAGGGTGGTAAGAGAGAGAGACTAGGAGGAGAAGAGGGAGAATAAATTATAGTCAGGTTGTAATATATGAAAGAAAAATGAAAAATAAATAAAACAAAAGCCTAACTTCTGTTAATTATTCCACTTGGCTGATTGACTGATTAGAATTTCCATGCTTTTAGGAAGTTAGAATTTTGTATGTCATGACATATATTATCTTGTGCTATCTTTAGCCTCCTTGAGGGTCATCTATTGCCTTTCTCTGTATTAGTTTTAATATTTTGGAAGCTAATACGTAAAAATTCTTTTGAAATGTACTCACAGAAGTTTTTCATCTATCAATGGCTAAGAGTGTAATCAGATAACAAATAGAGCCTGCAGCAGGGATTTCCATCTATTTGCTTTAACCTAACTCATCAATGCTTACATGAAAGCATTTTTTCAAAAGTCCTTTTGTTTGTTTGTTTGTTTTGTTTTTGTTTTGACTTTTGCTTTTTAATTTTAATTTTATTTAAGCTTTTTAACTTTACATCCCAAGGGTACCCCTCCCTCCTCTCCTTCCAGTCCCCCATCCACCTCCTGCCTCCTACCCCTCTTCCTATCCCCCTAGAAATGTAAAGCCACCTCCCCCATCTCAACCTTCCCCAGCACATCAAATCACAGCATAATTGTTCATATCCTCATTCACTGAGGCCAGGCTAGGCAAGGCAGCCCTGCCAGGGAGAAGTGATCCAAAAGCAGGCAAATAGAGGTCATGTCAGAAACAGCGACTCCCTACTCCCACCTCACCAGGCAACCCTCATGAAGACCAAGCTGCCCATAGGCTGCATATCTGCAGTGGACCTACGTCCAGAATCTTGCATGCTCCTTAGTTGATGTCTCAATTTATGCAAGCAGTTTATGCAAGTTGATGTCTCAATTTATGGTTCTGGGGAAGTTGACTCTGTTGCTCTTCTTGTGGGGTTCCTTTCCCATCCAGGTCCTTCTGTGTTTGCTTGGACAGTTCTTTAAGACCCCAGGAGTTCTGCCTCATTCTTGGCTGCAAGTCCCAGCATCTGTCTCAATCAGCTGGTGGCTGGAGCCTCCCAGATGACAGTCATGTTACTCTTCTGTCTGCAAGCACAACAGAGCATCATTAATAGTGTCAGGAGCTGGCTCTCTACTTTATGTGTCTCCGGTTGGACCAATTATTGGAAGGACATTCTCCCAATCTCTGTTCCCTCTTTATCTTTGCACGTCCTGCATGCAGGGTAAATTTTGGATTAAAGGAATTGTGAGTGGGTTGTTGTTCCCATCTCTCCACTAGGAATGTGCCTGGCTAGAAGGCGGTCAGTTCAGTCTCCATCCTCCCACCTCATTAGAAGTCTCAGCTAGAGGCACACCCATATCCTCCCAGGAGCCTACCTAGTCTCAGGCCCCCGGCTTGTCAAAGAGATGCTTCCTCAGTTTTCCTTCTTGTTCGCAGACCACTCACCTCCAACACCCATTTTCTCAATATCTGATCCGCACCCTTGTTTTCCATTTCCATTCCGTCTTCTACCCAGTTCTCTCTCTTCGTCCACTTCTGATGTCTATTCTATTTCTCCTTCTGAGAGACATTCCGGCATCCTTCCTTGGACCCTCCTTGTTACTTAGGTTCTTTGAGTCTGGGAATTGCTGTGTTCTCCTGTACTACAGGATCTACTATATGCTTATAAGTGAGTACATTCCATTTGTGTCTTCCTGGGTCTGGGATACCTCACTCAGGATATTTTTTAGTTCCATCCATTGCCTGCAAATTTCATAATTTGTTTTTAATAACCAAGTAGTATTCCATTTTGTAAATATACCACAAATTCTTTATTTATTCTTCAGTTGAGGGACATCTAGGTTGTTCCCAGTTTCTGGTTATTATGAATAAAAGCTGCTATGAACATGGTTTATCAAATGTTCTTGTTGTATAGTGGAGCATCATTTGGGTATATGGTGAGAGTGGACAGCCTTGCCTTGTCCCTGAATTAGTGGGATCACTTCTTCTCAATTTAATTTGATGTTGGCTATTGGCTTGCTGTATATTGTCTTTACTATGTTTAGATATGTTCCTTGAATCTCTGATCTCTCCAAGACTTTAAACTTGAAGGGATGATGGATTCTGTAAAAGGCCTTTTCAGCATCTAATGAGATGATCATGTTTTTTTTTTTTTTTCTTTTCAGTTTGTTTATATGGTTGAGTACATGATGGATTTTTGTATGTGGAGCTATCCCTGCATTCCAAGGATGAAGCCAACTTGATCATGGTAGATGATATTTTTGATGTGTTCCTGGATTCATTTTTTATTTTACTGAGTAATTTTACATTGATATTCATAAGAGAGTTTGATCTGGAATTCTCTTTCTTTGTTGAGTCTTTGTGTGGTTTAGATATCAAGGTGACTGTGTCCTCAAAGAATGAGTTTGGCAATGTTCCTTTTGTTTCTATTTTGTGGAATAGCTTGTGTAGTATTGGTAATAGCTCTTCTTTGAAAGTTTGGAAGAATTATGTGCTAAAACCATATGTCCCAGGGTTCTTTTTGTTTGCTCTGCCAGTCTTCAGTCAATGAGAACACAATATATAATCAGTCACAAAAATTAGTTAATACAGTTCATTCCATATGCATAACTTTTTATTGACTGAAGCCTGAAACAAATATCATAGAAAATACTCTTATGTATTTCCTTGGTTCCTATTTTCTTACTATAAAAAATACTACGACAAATGTAATTTAAGTATCAAGTGTTTTTGACTCAGATTTCATTACAGTTCATCATTATGGGGGAGCCTCAAAGGCAGGCATTTGAAGTGGTAGTTACATAGCACATACAACAATGAGGCAGAGAATAATGGATAAATGTATGCATAACCACATCAATTTATCTGTCTCATACAGTCTGTGATCCACCCCTCAAACAAACAAACAAACAAAAAAACCCACCAAGGTAATGTCTATCATTGTTGCTGAGATATGTTTTTGTATTGAACAGAATGATAGGTCCTGTTTATGCAATTATTCTTATTCTGTTAGCCTGTGTCTTTTTATTTGGGAGTTGATGCCATTGATGTTGAGAGATATTAATGACCAGTGGTTGCAATTTCCTATTACATTGATGGTGGTGGTATATATAGAGAGTGTGTGCATGGTTTTCGCATCTCTCCTCTTTTGGTTTTGCTCTTGTGGGGTTTTATTTCCTGTGTTTTCCTGAGTGTGATTAGCTCACTAGGATTGGAGTTTTCACTAAAGTGTCTTCTGTAGGGCTGGTTTTCTGTGTAGGTATTGTTTAAAATTTGTTTCTGTAGTGGAATATCTTTTTTTCTCCATCTGTGGTAATTAAAAATTTTGCAGGGTATAGTAGCTGGGGCTGAATCTATGGCCTTTTATTGTCTGTAAGGTATCTGCTCAGGCCTGTCCTGCTTTTATACTTTCTGCTGAAAAGTCAGGTGTAATTCTGATAGGTCTGCCTTTATATGTGACTTTGTGTTTCTCCCTTGTGGCTGTTGATATTCTTTTTTTCTGTTCTGTACATTTAGTGTTTTCATTATTATGTGATGGTAGGATTTTCTTTCATGGTCCGATCTATTTAGTGTTCTGTAGGCTTCTTACATGTTTATAGCCATCACTTTCTTTAGGTTGGGGAAGTTTACTTCTGCGATTTTGTTGAAAATATTTTCTGAGCCTTGGAGCTTGGAGTCTTCCCTTTTTCTAGTACTGTTACTCTTAGGTTTGGTCTTTTTCATATTGTCCCAGATTTCCTGGATGTTTTGTGTCATGAACATTTTTAAATTTTATTTTTTATTTATTACAATGTATTTAGTTTGTATCTCAGCTGTAGCCCCATCCCCTATACCCTCCGAATCCCGAATCCCGCCCTCCCTCCCTCTTCTTCTCCCCCTCCCCGCCCAGTCCACTGATAGTGGAGGACCTCCTCCCCTTCCATCTGATCCCAGCCTATCAGGTCTCATCAGGACTGGCTGCAATGTCTTCTGCTGTGTCAGGAACTTTTTTAGATTTAACATTTTCTTTGACTGATGTATTGATTTCTTCAGTAGTATCTTCTATACCTGAGATTCTGTCTTCTATCTCTTGAGTTCGATTGGTGATGCTTTTGTCTGTTGTTCTTGCTCTTTTCCCTAGGTTTTCCTTCTCCAGTGTGGTCTCAGAATGTGTTTTGTTTATTACTTCTATTTCCATTTTTACAGTTTTATTTCTTTCCTTCTTCCCTTTGGTTGTATTTGGTTGTATTTCTTTAAAGAAGTCATTGATATCCTTCACCTGTTGATTGTACTTTTCTGCATTTTCTTCAGGGATATTTTTCCCTCTGTTAAGCCCCCTATCATTTTCATAACCTCATATTAAGACAGTTTTCTTGGGCTTCAGGTGTGGTAAGATTTTTGAGTTCCAGTAGTGTCATGGCTACGGTTTCTGTTGCTTGTGTTTTCTGTGTTGACCTCTAGCCATCTGGTTGACTCTGGTATTAGCAGGCCTGGTAGCCTCTGATGATAGTAGGTCTCTGGGGTTGTAGGCAGAGCTTGCAGCCCCAGATGGCTGCTGTCGTATGGTTTTCCTACTGTTCCCTTATCAATGCTGGTCTCTGAGGCTGAAAAAAAAAGTTTTATTTCATGACATTCTTTTGTTCTGGGGTTACAAAATCATTAGAAACCACTACCATCTTGGAAGAAGGTATTTGGGAAAATTGAGTCCATACCCTTGGGCCATAATCATTCATATTGTTTTCAAAATATGTTCCCTAATTTGCTTTGAGATGATTTTCTATTTAGTATTTGAGAGTTATTTTGTGTGTGATTCTTATTCTCTACTGGCTATGCTATAATATAAATTAAATGAGTTCATTTCCATAAAGTTTGAAGTATTCAAAAAGACATAACAATTAAAACATAAATATTTATGATAGAATAAATATATGTCTATTATAAGTGATATGGACACTCCTATTTACATATCACTGTGTATAAGTTTCATATATTGGAAAAGTATGATTTTATTTGGGGCTTTCCAACTACAAACTATAAGATGTTGACTGACATGTTCTTTCACAAAAGTTTCATGTTCTCTGCAAAGTAAAGTCAGAAATCTAAAATATTTTAAGAGATTTTATTATATTTTAAATTATGTATCTATGTGTGAGTCTGTGAGTACACATTGTATGCACATTGAGTTCAGGTTCTCTGGGTGGCCAGAATGGATATCAGAGCCAGAGTTACAGACAGTTTTAAGCTACCTGGTATAGCTTCTGGGAATCAAATTTAGGCTTTCTGCAAAAGCAGTATGAGCCCTTAACCGCTGAACAATCTCTCCAGTCCCATAATCAGAAATCTTAAAGTATTTATTTATCAAATCACTTGAAATTTTAAAAAAATGTACATATGAAATATTGGGAAAATTCTAAATGAACCAATACAAAACATTAGGATGAGCAAAAGTTCTATAGGACAGTAAGCTTAACTATTCTATCATTGTTCAAATTCTGTTACATGTGAACATTATATAAGTTTCCATAATATTAAAAACATAAAGAAAACATTCCTAACGACCTTGAGTTTTTATTTGAGGTGTTACTCCCATTTCAACCACTCCATAGAGAGTTATTTATGAATTACCAACCTTTTATTCAAAACATGAATTGTAAAACAAATTCCTGACAATCCCAATGTCTATATCCTGACATAAAAATCTTATGATCTATGTTTATAAGCCAAAAATTTCTTGTACTCACTGAATTAAAGAGAGAAAATGTACACATAATATATCCTTGGAGGTTTTTATTTTCCACCAAAAAACTGATAGTGCTTTTCTACTGATTCAAAAAATAAAATAAATTCAGAAGTCTGTTGTCACTAGTGTAAAACATCTCAAATTTATTTAGCTCAATGAGGAAGTGTTTAAATGTTTAGTATCTTTTGCATGTTAATTTAATTTCACTACATGGTATTCAGGAGAATATGCCCCTTTGGTAGTTAAATCAGGCACAGCCTGTGCAAGACAAGATTATGTTGCCCCAGCACTAAAAGGAATGATGGATGCACGAGGTTTCCATACATAAAATTTATATACAATGCTTTATCTACTTCTTGACTTTACATTGAAGGGTTTCTCTGCCTGACTTATGAAAAAAGTAAATTAATTTGTGGAAACAACATCTGTTATGAACAAGCAAACTGCTTTACTAAGATATGATCTTTTCCTTTGGTTTTGTAGCTAGTGGGAAGATCAAAATGAGAACATTTTGGTTATATTCATTTACAGAAATATGTATTGCCACATTTCGCTGTTCTGTGAAAATACAATGCAGTTTACATGCTTGAAAAAAAAAAGAAAGAAGAATAAGAAATGTTCACTTTCCTGTAAATAGGTTTTCCTATTACGTGATATTCAATAAAGCATTAATTTTATTACTTTACTTGGAACATGATAATGTACAGATCTGTTTTCTGAAGTACTCTCATTCTTAGACCAGAAGAAATGTGGTCCAAATATCCTTCACAGTTGGATAATAAATAAATCATCACCCTGAAAAAAAATACGTTGTTTCTCCCTAGGATCCTCTGATATTCCTTTTCTTTCTGCAATGCTGTCAATCCTGTACATCTCACTTTAAATAAGCCTTGCTCCTGGGATTGTGTTAATTGAGTTTTGAATGAAGTGTAAAGTGTTGAAAATAAAGAGTTTTGTCAAACTAAGGAAGGTATTCACCATATAAAATTCTTCATTTTATTTTACACATAGTTCTGGAAAAGTATCTTCCTATGTTGAGAAATTGTCCTTTGGAATACCCATGATTGGAAATACTCAAAATATGAAATTCCTGTGTCTTTTGCTCTTATGAAATTTGAAATATGTGTAAATCACCAATGCATATTCTAAGAAAAGATAATAATCTAAATAACAATTATAATCACACGATGCATAATAGGGTATTTTATGTGTCACTTTGGTTGTGCCAACATTTATAATTTTTAATTGGATCCGTGTTTAAATGGATCTGTTGCTCTCTTATATATGACTAATAGTTATGTCAGTAAGTTAGTATAATGTCTAAGTATAAGTGACTGTATAACATATGTCTTTCTGTTTCAGGGTTATCCCACTCAGGATGAACTTTTCTAGTTTCTACCATCTGCTTGCAAATTTCATGATTTCCTTGTTCTTAATTGCTGAGTAGTATTCCCTTATGTAAATGTACCACACTTTCTTTATCCATTTCCTCCACTGAGGGAAAGCTAGATTGTTTCCAGTTTCTGGCTGTTAAAATTAAGCTGCTATGAACATAGTTAAGCAAATGTCCTTATTGAATGGCAGGGTATTTACTGGGAAAAATGCCTAGGAGTGGTATAGCTGGTCTTGAGGTAGTACTATTCATAATTTTCTGAGAAATTGCCAGATTGTTTTCCAAAGTGGGTGTACAGGTTATTCCCACCAGCAAAGGAGGAGGAGGAGGAGGAGGAGGAGGAGGAGGAAGAGGGTTCCCCTTTCTCCACATCCTCTCCAGCATATATCATACCTTGAGGTTTTGTTTTGTTTTTTACTTTATGGTTGAAATCTTTTTTTTTTGTCTTAACTTTTATTAATTACACTTTATTCCCTTTGTATCTCCCAATAAACCCCACCCTCCTCCTCTCCCAATTCCACCTTCCCTTCCCCTTCTTCACGAATGAAGAAGTCCACTGATAGGGGAGGTCCCCCTCTCCTTTCTTCTGATCTTAGTCTATCATCAGGAGTGGCTGCATTGTCATTCATCTTCTGTGGCCTGGTAAGGCAGCTCCCCTCTCAGGGGGAGGTGATCAAAGAGCAGGCCAGTCAGTTTATGTCAGAGGTAGTCCCTCTTCCCATTACTGTGTAACTCACTTGGACACTGAACTGCCATGGGCTACATCTGTGCAGGGGTTCTAGGTTATCTCCATGCATGGTACTTGGTTGGAGTATGAGTCTCTGGAAAGACCCCTGTGTTCAATAGATACCAGAAGATGGAAAGATCTCCAATGCTCATGGTTTGGCAGGATTAACATAGTAAAAATGACCCTCTTACCAAAAGCAATCTACAGATTCAGTGCAATGCCCATCAAATTACCAACACAATTATTTACAGACCTGGAAAGAAAAATTCTCAACTTCATATGGAATAACAAGAAACCCAGAATTGCTAAAACAATCCTCTACAATAAAAGATTTTCTGGAGGTATCTCCATCCCTGATATTAAGCTGTACTATAGAACAACAGTTATAAAAACTACATGGTACTGGCATAGAAACAGAATAGTGGATCAATGGAATCGAACAGAAGACCCAGAAATAAACCCACACACTTATGGATACCTGATCTTCGACAAAGATGCCAAAAGAATACGATGGGGAAAAGATAGCATCTTCAACAAATAGTGCTGATCTAACTGGATATTTACATGTAGAAAAATGCAAATAGATCCATACTTATCACCCTGCACAAAACTAAAGTCCAAGTGGATCAAAGACCTCAACATAAAACCCGACACATTAAATCGGTTAGAAGAAAAAGACCCTAGAACTCATTGGTACAGGAGACAACTTCCTGAACAGAATTGGAACAGCACAGGCTCTAAGAGCAACAGTCAATAAATGGGACCTCATGAAACTGAAAAGCTTCCGTAAGGCAAAGGACACTGTCATCAAAACAAAATGAATGCCTAAAGATTGGGAAAAAAAAAATCTTCAACAACCCTTTACCTGACAGAGGGCTAATATCCAATATATATAAAGAACTAAAGAGGCTGAAAAGCAACAATCCCTTGAGTTTTGATCTTAGCCATTCTAATGGGTATGAGGTGAAATCTCAGGTTCATTTTGATTTGCATTTCCTGAACATCTAAGGACATTGAGCATTTCTTTAAGTATTTCTCCAATACCCATATAACATAGGACAAACATAATAAAATCTATAGTCCTACAGAAGATAAACAACAAGGAGGACTCTAGGGAAGATGTTTAATCCTCATTCAGAAGGACTTAATTTTGTGCAGGGTGATAAGTATGGATCTATTTGCATTTTCCTACATGTAGATATCCAGTTGGACCAGCACCGTTTGTTGAAGGTGCTATCTTTTTCCCATTGTATGGTTTTGGCATCTTTGTCAAAGATCAGGTGTCCATAAGCATATAGATATTGGAAGTAGGAGAAGACAAGTAACAGGACAGGAGCCTTCCAGAGAGGACCTCTGAAAGACGCTACCCACCAGGTTATTGAAGGAGATATTGCGACTCATAGCCAAACTCTGGGCAGAGAGAAAAGAATGTTATGGAAGCAGAGGGAGATAGAAAGACCTGAAGGAGACATAAAGTGGACAAAGAGAACAACAGAGCCAAAATACCTGGAACCAGGGGGTTCTGCAGAGGCCGATACTCCAAACTTGCATGAAGAGGAACTAGAACTCCTATTCAAAGGAAGCCCATTGGCTATTCAGTTTCCAAGTGGGTTCCCTAGTAAGGGATCCAGGGGCTGTCTCTGACATGAACTCAGTGGCTGGCTCTTTGACCACCTCCCCGTGGTGGGTGCAGCAGTGCCCAGCCACAGAGGAAGACGATGCAGCCAGCCCTTATGAGACCTAATAAGCTAGGGTCAGATAAAAAGGGAGGAGGTCCTCTCCTCTCAGGGGACTAAGGAAAAGTCATAGGTGGGTGGGACTGGTAGGAGACCGGGAACGGGGCTGCAGCAGGAATAAAAAGTGATTAAATTGTAATAAACAAGCAAACAAACAAACTTTTAAAAGTTAGTATAATGTATTATCTTACATAGTGATATTACTTAGCTACTTCTGAAATGAAACATTTCCAAGTAAAGGACTTAGAAATTTCTCATGTCTGGAAACTCATGAAGTTACCAGGCCCTAGATGGACAGGACACTCAGAAGAATCACAAAACTGAGAACTGAGGATCCACTCTCACCATGGAGGGGTGGTAGGTACACACTGGTAACTTCCCCCACCCTCATGACCTTCCTAAAGAGCACTCATCCCATACCTTTCTTCCTGCACCCCTTCGCTCACCCCTCTCCAGGTATGGTGACCAAACTTCCAATGGCCCCATGGATTCTACTCAATACCCTTAGCTTTACTCGAGTATGTCGCTTTCTACATATTTTATACAATAAATTTGTTTGTATCTAAAATGAAATTTGTTGTAACATAATAGGGCTGACACTAAACTTACTGGTCAGTATTAGGCAATGTATATTCTTATATTGAGCTTTCTGGTCCATTCAATATGTCTCTTTCAGTCATCACTTTTTTAAAATTTTATTTTATTTATTAAGTATTTATTTTTCATTTATTTATTACAGTTTATTCAGTGTGTACCCCAGCATAGCCCTCTTCCTAGTCTCCTCCCAGTCCCACCCTTCCTCCCTCTTCTTTTCCCATGCCCCTCCTCTAGTCCCCTGATAGCGGTGGTCCTCCTCCCCTTTTATCTGCCCCTAGCCTATTAGGTCTCATTAGGACTGGTTATATTGTCTTCCTCTGTGGCCTGGCAAGTCTGCAACTTCCCCCCCACCACCCTCAGTGGGAGGTGATCAAAGACCCTGCCACTGAGTTCAGGCCAGAGACAATCCCTGTACCCCTTATGAGGGACCCACTTGAAGTATGAGCTACCATGGCTACATCTGAGCAGGGATTCTAGGTCCTCTCCAAGTATGGCCCTTGATTGTAGTATCATCTCTGCAAATACCCCTGGGACTGATTTCTTAGCTCTTTTGGTCTCCTTGTGGAGCTCCAGTCCCCTCCAGGTTTTTCTATCTCTTACTTCTTTCATAAGATTCCCTGTACTCTGCCAAGCAATTAAAAACAAGGAAATCATGAAATTTGCAGGCAAATGAATGGATCTAGAAAAGATCATCCTGAGTGAGCTAACCTAGAATCAGAAAGACACTTATGGTATATACCCACATATAAATGGATAGTAGATATATAATATAGGAAAAACATACTAAAATCTGTACTCCTAAAGGAGCTAAGCAAGAAAGAGGATGCTAGGGAAGACGTTCAATCATTATTCAGAAAGGCAAATGGATAAACATATGAAGAGGGAGAAAAGTGGGAACAGGACAGGACCCTACCACAGAGGGCCTTTGAAAGGCTCTACCGATCAGCTAATCAAAGCAGATGCCGAGACTCATACCCTGCACATCTTTTAGACAGAGTAAGTTTTGGAATGAGGTATTTGTGGTGGGTTGGTGATCCTTTCTATCCACCAGGAGAATTGGCTAGATAAAGGGTGTCCACTTAAGTCTTGATTGCCCCTCCTAATAAAAGTCTTAGTTCGTGTTCCCTCACATCCTCCCAAAGTCTTATTCTGATTTAAGTCTGCAGCTTGTCACAGAGATACCTCTACCCACCATTTCTCTTTTATGTGCAGGACTTCTGCACTTCTGTCCCTCCTGTCCCCAGGCCTGATCTCGACCCTTGTTTCTCTGTGTTCTCTCTTCTACAGTGTTCCCACTCTTGAACCACTATCACTGTTTAATCTATTACCCTCTTGAGTGAGAGTTATATGTCCTCCATTGGGTCCTCTTTGTTACTTATCTTCTTGTTGTCTGTGCATTATAATATGTCTATCCTGTACTATATGACTGAAATCTGCCTATAAATTAGTATTTACCATGTGTATCTGTCTGTGTTACCTCACTCAGGATGATTTTTTTTCTTGTTCCATTCATTTGCCTATAAATTTCATGATTTCCTTGTTTTATTTATTGCTGAGTAGTATTCCATTATGTAGATGTACCACAATTTCTGTACCTATTCCTCCACTGAGGGACATCTGGGCTGTTTCGTTTCTGAGTATTATGAATAAAGTTGCTATAAACATGTTTGAGTAAATGTTCTTATTATATGGTGGAGTATGCCCATTCAGATGCATGTCCAGTACTGGTATAGCTGGGTCTTGAGATATAGATATTCTCAGTTTTGTGAGAAAGTGCTAGATTGATTTCCAAAGTGTTTGTACAAAGTTGGCACTCCCACAAACAATGGAGGAAGGTTCTCCTTTCTCCATATCCTCTCCAGTATATGTTGTCACTTGAGTTTTTGATCTTAGCCCTTCTGACAGGTATATGATGGATGTCTCCTCCAGTCTGGGAAGCACAGATGTCCCTCAGCTGAGGAATGGATATGGAAATTGTGGTACATTTACACAGTGGAATGCTACCCAGCAATTAAAAAAGAAGAAAATCATGAAATTTGCAGGCAGATGCTGGGAACTAGAAAAGATCATCCTGAGTGAGGTATCCCAGAAGCAGAAAGACACACATGGTGTATACTCACTTCTAAGTGGATATTAGACATATAACATAGGATAAACATACTAAAATCTGTACACCCAAAGAATCTAAGCAAGAACGAGAACCCTGGGTAAGATGATCAATCCTCATTAACATCATGGACATCAGAAGAGGGGAAAAACAGGGAACAGGATAGGAACCTACCACAGAAGGCCTCTGAAAGACTCTATCCAGCAGATAATCAAAGCAGATGCCCTGACTCATAACCAAACTTTGGGCAGAGTGCAGAGAATCTTATAAAAGAAGGTGGAGACAGTAAGACCTGGAGAGGACAGGAGCTCCACAAAGAGAGCAACACAATCAAAAAATTGGGGCACAGGGGTCTTTTCTGAGACTGATACTCCAACCAATGACCATGCATGCAGATAACCTAGAACCCCTGCACAGATGTAGCCCATGACAGCTCAGTGTCCAAGTGGGTTCCCTAGTAATGAGAACAGGAACTCTCTCTGACATGTACTCAGTTGCTAGCTCTTTGATCACCTCTCCCTTTGGGTGGAGCAAGCTTACCAGACCACAAAGAAAGACAATGCTGTCAGTTGTTATGAAACCTGGTAGGTTAGAGTCAAATGGAAGGGGAGGAGGACCTTCCCTATCAGTGGACTTAAGAAAGGGCATGGGAGGAGCTGAAGCACCAAGGGTAGGATTAGGAGGGGACAGAGAGAGAGCTACAGCTGGGATACAAAGAGAATAAACTATAATTAATAAAAAATAACTAAATTAAAAAAGAAAAATAGTAAACTGGAAATTAAGTATTTAATAAAATTTTATTGTACATTCTCACATGAAAAATTTATATATTATTAAGAAATGACCAGAGATCCCCTATATTAATGGGCCAAAGGAACTCATGTCAGTTTGGTAGCAAGCACCTTTACTTTATTTGAGGCAACATTCCAGTTCTAATGATTATGTATACACTAGATGCTCTATATTTTTAAGCTATTTAAGTAATATGGTTAATAGTGTTCAATAAATATGATTGTTGTTCCAAAAAAATTTACTACATTTCAAATTACTCTCTTTAAATATATTTTCATAAAATTATGCCAAGCATAATCATAGAAAAACTTCAAAGGCCATAATACTAATTATGTGTCATTAATTAAGATGATGTTAGTCATTAATATTTAAAATATAATTGACATAAGCAAATATGATAAATGTCATGTTTTCACATCATAGCATTAAACTGTGCTCATTTGAGGAATATCAGAGGAAACTTGAATTTTAATGATTAGTTATAATATATATTATAGGTTTATGTCCTATGATCAAATATATTTAAAATATATAAACACACAAGTGTTGATTTTATATATATATATACACACACACACATACATACTATGGAATAAAACTATAGAATAAAGTTATGTCAAATTATAGAATTGCTTTCATTTCATCACTCTCTTTATGGAACAACTAAATTATGCAACATTTGTTCTAAGGAAAGTAAGTACTGATGAAGTGAAAGGATCTACTTTAGGAAGCAGAAAAGTCCCATACAATCACAGAGTTTCAAAACACCTTCCATTCATATTTTATTATGAATGCCAATAAAATTCATTCTCATATTTCTAATTTTGTTATTTCCTAACATATAGAATATTAATAAATATTATTACTTAAACCAAGTTTTATCAAGCAAAGGCTTAGTAAGATATGCCATATATGTACATTAGATTTTTGACAGTGGAGCTATTTTTCTCCACATAAGAAATGGACAAAAGCAAATCAATTAATTTCAAGTTTTGACTTACATATGTGAGTAATCATTTTCAACAACAGCCACAGGTTCCCAGAAAACTACGTTTTCAGAAGATGTCAGAATAAAAGTTTGCATCATTTCTTGCTTGCACTCACCAACTAAACTCTAGATTTTCAAAATGGTATTGATTTAAACAGTAAGGACTTAATCCCCTGTAATCCCACAATTCAGAACACAATTTTCAATTTTAATTTGTACATGGCTAGAAAGAAAATACGTATTTGTCCCCATGCACCAGTCTGGAATAAAATCATTGCTGCATGTAATTCTGCAAGCAATTCATGTCATTGGTATTATAGTAGGAGCCTATTGTGTTATTTTCCTTCTGTTAGTTCCTTCTCTCTCCATTAAAATTATTTAATAATTAAGATGTCTATGAATAAACCATGGCAATGTCAAATTATATTTTCCTCTAAATAGCACCTATCTAAATTTCATGTCAGTACATTAGTCAATTCAGAAACATATGGATCGCTGTAATGAGAATTTTTTATATTTTTAAATATGTAGAAATGTTATGTGAATATGTTTTTTTGTTTTAATTCCAGATATGGCATATAGGGATTGCTTCATATTGTCCATATCAGCTGAAAATGATTTGCCTCTTTCTCTAGCAGTGATGTGTTTTTGCCAGCTGAATATAGTTTATATTTGGAATTCTTGGGACCCAGAACCCAGAGAGGCAGCATGGCTGCTACTCTCCCTGCTGCCACTGATTACTGTTTTTTTTTTTTTCCTGTTGCCGATTGTTGTTTGTTCCTGCTGCCATTGTTATTGCTGTTTTCAGAATTGTTGTTTGCTGTTTGCTGGTTGCTGGTTGTAGATATCCTGATCAAATTCACCCCAGGAAACTTGAAACCCCTAATCAGCAGGGAGTAGTCTATGCTCCCTTTCCCTCTAACCTTCTTTCTCTCCTACTTTGTGTTGGGTGGTTGGAAGGGGTAGGTGTGGTGTAGGGAGGTAGGAAAAAGAACCCAATAAAGTAGCCAAAAGTCCTGCTACAGAACATCAGTCTTAGGATGACTCATAACTAACTGGAATGCTTGGCTCTATAATATCTAGCTGTGGTGACAAGCTCTGGGAAGATGGTTTTATCAAACGAGTATCCAGTAAGAAAACAGAATTCACAACACCTATTGAGCTAGTTGAATTGGAACTTCTGATTTTTTTTTCATGACATTACAACTGTATTCTATTTCAATCTTTCTGTTTAAAAAATATTTATTCATTTCACACCGCGGTCATAACCCTCTTCCTTTGCTCCACCTGGCCCCACACTCCCTTCCTATTTCCCCTGTCCTTCCTTCCCTACTTCTCAGAAAAGGGGAGCCTACACACAAATATCCCATCAGTCCCATCAGTCACATGTGGACTAAACTCATATTCTTTCCCACTGGTCTGGCAAGATTGTGCCACCAGGAGAAAGTGTTCCAACAGCAGACAACAGAGTTTATATCAGAGTCAGCTCCCATTCTCCTTACTAGGGAATCCATGTGATTACTGAGCTACCCATTGGCTACATCTGTGTAGGGGGCCTCGGTCCAGTCCACGCATGGTAGTTGGTTGGTGCTTCTGTGTACATTGGCTTCCCTGGGCCCTGGTTAGTTGGCTGTGTTGGTCCTCTTATGGAGCTCCCATTCCCTCTGGGACCTTTTATCATTCCCCTGACTCTTTAACAATACTTTCTGTGCTCCACCCAGTGTTTGGTTGTGGGTCTCTGCATCTGTTTCCATCAGCTGCTGAGTGGAGCCACTCAGGGGACAGCTATGCCAGGCTCCCGTCTGAAATTGTTATTTGAACAAATTTGTTAAGTAAGTTGTGCTCAAAGGCAATAATAGCAGTTTAAGGCTTTGCAGGTATGACATATACATGGAATATATGTTGTTCTAGACATGAAAAAATGGTAATATATGAAAACTGAAATTTACAGAGGTGGATTATGAGCCTTTTGTTCTTGGGGTAAGACTGTGTCCATTATTCAAGTGTCTAAATAGAAGTCAACACTGGAATGGGACACTGGTTACTTGAGAGATATTTTTAGACCATGGCTGGTATCTGACATTGGTGACTCTAAGAAATGAAAAACCTGAAAATGGATTTGACTCCAAGTACACAGAGAAATTTTCTAGAACATTTATGTGACCTTCAGAAGAACTAGGTGTAATTGGGAAGCTTCTACAAATATGAAACCCAGTGGAAAGAAAAGAAACTTTTTTAATTAACTAATTTTAAAATTTTATTTATTATTTATTATATTTTATTCACTTTGTATTTCGGATATAGCCCCCTCCATTGTCTCTGCCCAGTACTACTCTCCCTCCCTATTCTCCCCTTATGCCCCTACTCTAGTCCACTAATAGGGGAGGTCCTCCTCCCCTCCTCTCTGACCCTAGTCTCTCAGATCTCATCAGGACTGGCTGCATCCTCTTCCTCTGTGTCTTGGCAAGGCTGCATCCCCCAGAGTGAAGTGGTCAAAGAGCCTGCCACTGAGTCCATGTCAGAGACAGTCCCTGCTCCCCTTACTAGGAAACCCACTTGGACAGCTGCCTAATTGTGTACATGTGAGCAGGGGCTTTAGGTCCTCTCCAAAAGCGACCCTTGGTTGGTGCATCAGTATCTGTAGGCAACATTGGGCCCAGATATTTCACTTCTGTTTGTTTAGTTGTGGAGCTCCTGTTCCCTTCAGGTATTTCTATCTCCCCCTCCTTCCATGAGATTCCCTTAACTCTTCCCAAAGTTTGTCTATAAGTCTCAGCGCCTGCTTTGATATCCTGCTAGTTAGAGACTTTCAGATGCCCTCTGTGATAGGCTCATGTCCTGGTCTCTGTCTTCTCCCCCTTCTGATGTTTATCTTGTTTGCCTTTCTGAATAAGGATTAAGCATCTTCCTTAGATTGCTTCTATACCACTCCTAGGCATATATCTGAAAGATGTTTAACCATACAACAAGCACATTTACTCAGCCATGTTCATAGAAGCTTTATTCGTAATACACAGATTCTAGGAAACAACCTAGATATCCTCAACCAAGGAATGGATACAGAGATTGTGTTACATTTACACAATGGAATACTGCTCAGCAATTAAAAACAAGGAAGTCATGAAATTTGCAGACAAATGGATGGAACCAGAAAAGATCATCCTGACTGAAGTGACCCAGAAGCAGAAAGACACACATGGCGTACACTCACCTATAAGTGGATATTAGCCATATAACATAGGATAAATATACTAAATTCTATAATCCTAAAGAAAAGAAATTCTTTTAAGATAACTTCCTTTCACAACATCTGAAGAAGCCACCTTCCAAAGCAAAACAAGAGAAAAGCTGGGTATTCAAACACAACTAAAGAAAGTTATGTCAAGAATATGAAAGAGGAGAGAAATGGTTGGTGGGAGGAATAATAGAGAAAAAAAATAATGTAATTATTGTATTAACAAAGAGTAAAATAACCTGTAATTTAAAAAAGAAGTGTTCAAGTTTGAAGCAGAGAGTTTAGGGCATCAAAATCTGACACAATGAGGAAAATATACATGTAAATAAACACCACAGATAAACAGCTTAAACTCTGTACTACATATTACTACAATTAGTATGTGAAAAGAATTATCTTCCTCTTACTTTTGATGTATAATTAAACATTTGAAGATATATTTAATATACTATATTGTAAAGGTGGTGGTGGCGGTAAAAAAAGAAAGAAAGAAAGAAAGAAAGAAAGAAAGAAAGAAAGAAAGAAAGAAAGAAAGAAAGAAAGAAATCCTGAGTCTATGAAGTATCAAAGCACAAAGAATGAGAAATTTGTTTTCAATTTCTCTATTTATATTTCTTAACTTTTTTTTTTTTAACATTAGTTAGAGTTTGTTAACTTTGGATCCCTGCTGTATCCTGCTCCCTCTTTCCTTCCCAACCCCACCCTCACTCCCTCATCTCCTCCCTGCCCCTTTCCAAGTCCACTGATAGGGGAGAAATTCCTCCCCTTTCATCTGATATTGGTTTACAGGTTTCTTCAGGACTGGCTGCAAAGCAGCAGGGCTACTCCTCCCTTAGAGGGTGGAGAGGAGGAGGTCAAAGAACTAGACATTGAGTTCATGTCAGAAACAGTCCCTGTTCCCCTTATTAGGGTACCATTTGGATACTGAGCTACCAAGGGCTACATCTGAGCAGAGGTTCTAGGTTGCATCCATACATGGTCTTTGTTTGGAGAAATAGTCTCATAAAAGACCCCTGTGCCCAGATATATTTGGTCCTTGTGGAACTCCTGTACTCTCTAGGTCATTAGTCAAGAGAACCCACAGGTTCCCAAAACAATACATTGCCTTGTTTATTCTTCAGAAACTTGAAGGTAAGTGCATATTCTTAAGGATAGACAGCATTATCTTCTGACATGGGACTAAAAAGTTTCAGGGTGGGTATGATCTGAAAACATCCTTCCTAAGTACCAACTCTCATAGTACTTTGCAAGTTAACAAAAGAAGGAAGAAATTCAATAGACTTACTCAACTCTTATGCAATAAACTACAGCAATGACACAGCAGAGGCAATACTCTAAGGGTGCAATAGTGGGACTCATCCTGGTAGTAAACAATTTCTAATTGGTCTTAAGGCCCGCCCAACAGGAGGAAAATCCCTCTCAGAGAGGAGATGCTAGTACTACCTTTCTATTAGACTAGCATAATTACTCATACTTAATGTTATACTCACATATCTCACTCCTCAGATAATAAGTGTTTCTTTGCATTAAATGAAGATCATTAAAGAGAACCACAACAGGTCAAATACAGAGAATAATGGATGGTTGGGTGCTTAGCCCCCTCGGAGACATCAATAATAAAACTCCTTCACTTAAGTCCCAGGGAATATTACAGAAGAGAAGGAAAGATTCTAAGCATCAGAAGACAAGAAGACCTGCTGTGATATTATGTCTCCTAGAAGCGACAATAGACTTATCTCTACAACACAGGGATGGCATGGCTACCTAAACAAGAACCAGATAATGATAATGGCAGTAGATGTTCCTGTGGAAGGCAGAAATGCTGTGACCTACCGCCCTACCCTTAGATAACTAACAACAGCTAAGAAATTGAAGAAGTAATCTTCCTCAGGAATTTGATGTACCAGTTTGGTATCCAATACCAAGTAAGAAGCCCTGAAGTCAAGTACGTACACAGCACACAGAATAAATAACCTCAGCATGTTATACTGAGAAAGAATAAAAGGTGGAGGTCATTGGAGGTGTTAGAAGGAGAGGATACAGTAGAGGTTGGATGAGGATAGAAAGTAGAAAATAATGTGATTAAATTTTAATTAAGATAAAAAAGAAAAAATTTGCAGAACAACACACCAAATATAAAATAACTCAAAGATAATTTATGTCCTGTAGGTTCTTCAGCTCCACACAACTGTTAATATCCTAGTGGCATGATATAGAATGGTAAATTATAGTAGAGAAGCATATTATAATCTTCTAATTAAGTCTGGTAAATCACAGATGTCATAACCATGTGTACCTCTGTGCTGTGAC
The DNA here is from genome assembly GCF_030254825.1 of Meriones unguiculatus. Classification (NCBI taxonomy): domain Eukaryota; kingdom Metazoa; phylum Chordata; class Mammalia; order Rodentia; family Muridae; genus Meriones; species Meriones unguiculatus. Next base: position 62,902,222 of record NC_083364.1, read on the forward strand.
ATTCATAAATGGATCTCAGTAGAATATTTCTTGTCCCCTGCCTGCTCCCTTTCCTGGCTGAAGCTTTTTTTTTTAATTTTTTATTTTTTTTTCTTTTCAGCTGATGGCTTGCTCCTGTTTTTTTTTTTTTTGTTTGTTTGTTTGTTTGTTTGTTTTTTCATCCTCACCCACTTAAGTGAGTAATTGAAATGAAATGATTGGACTAAGGAGGAAGATAGTGATGTTCTGGACATTTTATTTTCATAGACATCTCTTTTGCTTATCTACAAGAGTACATACATGCATTTACATTTGTTTCTTTTCTTCTTTCCCTGCCATAACCAACAGAAGATCTGCCTTAGTTACTAATTAAGGTAATCAGGTTATGTTGCCAGAGGGGAAGTCAAGGAAGTCTGAAGCTTTTTCTGAGAAGATTTTCTCACTAAAAATATGGCCATAATCAGCCTCCTGTAATCTATTACTATTACCATTTGTGTGTTCATATCAGTATACAGTTGCAATCCACAGGTTGATAAGTACTGATTTATTCTATTTTTTTTCTAGCTCCATCTACCTGTCTCCTCTAGTCTCTTATGCTATATCTAAATTCTATGGTTCTGTGGATAGTCACTTACTTATTATTATTTATTTAACAGCTAATGACCTAGAGTCATTCAGAGATTCACTGCCAGTCTGACTCAAGTTTTGGATTTAGTAAATCAGTGGCTATTATTAGCTAGCCAAACAGTTATAAAGACAAAACCCACAAATTTATACTTTTGTGGAGCCAAATTAACTCGTAAGCTGAACCTGTCGGGGACCAGGGAAGGCTTGAGTTTGTAGCAGACACCCAGCAGGTGTTTCGGCCATCCAGACAAGCCAGCGTGTTTCACACAAAAGCAGAACTTAGCAGTTAACCTACTTAATCTTTCTTTTGACCCACCACCTTGTAGAAATAGCTAAGACACTGAAATATTTTGCAACAATCAGCAGTTTTTTTTTTTTTTTTTTTTTTTTTTTTTTAAGAAAAGCCCAACAGCACCAGGAAATGATCCACCTCAGGCCAGGTGACAGGGTACATTCAAGGTAGGAGGAACTTCCTCATGGCTTATGCAGATTAAAAACAAATTTGTTTTTATAAGCCTAGCAGAGGAAATTTATCCTCTAAACATAATGTTCACCCATAACACTTAAAATTAAATATATACTGTCATTTTCTTTCTGTGTCTGCATTACATCACTCAGGATGATTTTTTCCTAGTTCCATCCATTTATCTGTGGTTTTCATTTCATCCTTTAAATAACTGAGTAATACACATTTTGTAAAATAATAATAATAATAATCTTTTTTTTTTTTACATCTAGACCACAGTCTTTCCTTCCCTCCTCTTCTTACAGTCCTCTCCTACATCACCTAGCTGCCCCCATCTGCTTCTCCTCTATATCTCTTCAGAAAAGGGGAAGCCTCCCATTGACATCAACCAGCTATGGCATACCAAGCTGCTGTAAGGTGAGACACAGCCTCTCCAATTAAAGTTAGATGAGGCAATTCAGCAGGAGGAAAGAGTCCTAAAAGCAGGCAAAAGGGTCAGAGATAGCACCTGCTCCCACTGCTGGGAGTCTCACAAGAAGACCAAGCTACACAATTGTAACATATGTATAGAGGACCTAGGTCAGGCACATGCAGGCTCCCTGTTTGATTGTTCAATGTCTGTGGACCCCTAACATATATTAAATCCGAGTTGTCTATCATGTTTATCAAAAATAAAGCGATTTTTAAAGAAAAAAATAGATATTTTACATAGAAAGATGAAGGTAAGGAAGGCAAATGAAAAGGCAGAGAGAAATGAAGGAGACATGAATTAGGAAGGCAAGCTTCATATATTAACAGAAAACTGGTATTCAGAACAACACCTTCAAATATTATTGTTAGAATTTAAAATCGTTCTTTTTTAGTTTTCTTTTTTATTTATTTATTTTTATTATTAGTTACATTTAATTAACTCTGTGTCCCAGCTGTATTTGGCTCCCTCATTCCCTCCCAATCCCACCCTCTCTCCCTCATCTCCTCCCTGCCCCTTTCCAAGTCCACTGATAAGGGAGGACCTCCTCCCATTTCATCTGACCCTGTTTTTTCAGGTATCTTCAGGACTGGCTGTAAAGTCCTCCTCTGTGGCCTAGCAGGGCTGCTCCTTGTGGGGGTGGGGAGATCAAAGAGCCAGCCATTGAGTTCATGTCAAAAATAGACCCTGTTTCCCTTACTAGGGTAACCCACTTGGTTACTGAGCTACCACGGGCTACATCTGAGCAGAGGTTCCAGGTTATAGCCATACATGGTCCTTGGTTGGAGAAACAGTCTCATAGACCACACCTGTGCCCTGATATATTTGGTTATTGAGCTTCTATCGTCTCCAGGTCATACTAACCCCCCCCCCTTCTTTCATATGTTTCCCTGCACTCTGCCAAAGGTTTGGTTATGAGTCTCAGTATCTGAGGGCTGCTGTAATGGCACTCTGGTTTTTGTAGTTCTGAGGATGCAGCTGTGTGCCCCAGTGCCCTAGTGGTACTCAACAATGGGAGGTGACCATGGCGCTCATGCCTGCAGTAGAAGGCTAGAGCCTAGCATGAATCCAGAAAGTCTTCTGAAGCTGGGTGTCCTGAGAGTTGGACCTGATAACCCCCCTGCCTGTCCCCTCCCCGCTGTGAGGTTTCCTCCTGACAGGGACACCCAGACTATGCTTTGGGGACTGCCATTCTGTCTGAGATGGTGAGTAGAACCTGCAGGCACAGACACGTGCACGTGGCTCCGCCTTTCTGGAGATTGGGCACCTGGACATCTGCTGAAACTGGGTAATTTTCCCAGAGACCTTTTCAGAATGGTGCTATCAGCTGAGTGCTCTGAGATCAGACCTCCTGTTCCCCTCCCTGTTTCCCTGTTTGCACCCCACAGAGAAACTCAGTCTATGGTGCCCCGGGGCCCACAGTTCTATCTGGGGCAGTGAGTCAGGTGTTCAGGCAGGACTCTGTGCTGGTGCCTGTCTGCCCTGCTAGGCTGACAGAGGGGTAATATCCAGAATGCATAAAGAACTCAAGAAGTTAAACAGCAACAAATCAATTAACCCAATTAAAAAAATGGGGTCCAAAGCTAAACAGAGAATTCTCTATAGAGGAATATTGAATGGCGGAGAAACACTTAAAGAGATGCTCAACATCCTTAGCCATCAGGGAAATGCAAATCAAGACATTTCACTCTTTATGATGAAAAGTATTTCTCTTTTATCTTACAAAAAATTGAAAACAGAACCTTGAAATGTAAAACAGAAATATGAATACATTAAGAATGTAAATAATCTAGTCATTAGATCTAACCTAAAACACCAACATTCCACCATTATTAGCTCTTTTATCATTGTAAAACATTGCCAATATGCTAAAAGTTTGGCAAAATTAATGTTTAAAACAATTTCCCATGATTCTTGCTTATTTTTGAATTATTAATGTGTTATTATAAAAACATTGCATCCTCATGATTTTGTAATATTATTTTCATACTAGTAATATTAAATTGGTGTGGAACCAAACTTTTTATTTTTTATTTTTCCTTTTTCCAAAGTTTGTATATGTAGTGTGCCTACATGCATAGGCATGCTCTCATGTGCATGCGTGCAGGTTTGCACATGTGGGGACCCATTCAACACAAAGAGGCATCTTTGACTTTCTTTTATTTTATCACTGATAGAATGTCTCAGGTGAACACAGAGCTTGATGACATTGCTAGTCTAGCTAGCTAGCTTGCTCCAAAGAGGACTCTCTTCCACAGCTGGATTTACAGACTAGGAGTCACGCCTAGCTATCACATACATGCAGTATGTGATATGGACATCTGAATTCCGTCCTTAGTTTTATTGTTCCAGTGCCAATAGCTTTAACTCTTGAGCTGTATCTCTAGCCAAATATCACCTGCTGTGATAGCACATAATTGACTTGTAAAAAATAAATTCAGAGACTCTGCAGAAAGATTGTGTTATATCAGAGTGTTTGGGAATTGAAAATTATGTAAATGGCTTCTAAAATGCCATTAAATATGATCACATTTCAAAAATCATTAAGCAACATTTATGAGAGGTATAATAATTTATGAGTTTTACACTGTTAAACTTAGTATTTTATTTGAAGAAGTATTTTAACATGACCAGTTATTATTCCTCTGAGGTCATTTACATTTCTGATAGACAAAAGAATTATTCTTAGATAATTCTTTACTGGATCATAAGCTATCAGTTATAACTATTTAATAAGATTTTTAAAATCAATATTTTTAAATTTTGTGTTTAGTCTTTTATCTTTGTTTTTTTTTTTGTTGTTGTTCTTTTTCTTTTTCTTTTCTTTTTTTTTTTTTGACAAAGGCTCTTTTAGTCCTTTAGTCCAAGAAGGCAACTCTTCTCCTCTCTGATAGGATTACAGAAATAAATTTTTAAAGTTGAAAAGTACTCTTTTCTTTATTTATTTATTTATTATAATTTTTCACTTTGTATCCCGCTGCTACAGCCTCCCTCTTCTCCTCCTAGTCTGACCCACCTTCCTTCTTCTTCCCCTATGCCCTTTTCCTAGTCCAGTGATAGGGGAGGATTTCCTCCCCTTCTATCTGAGACTAGCTTATTGGGTCTCATTAAGGTTGGCTGCATCATCTTCCTTCGTGGCCTGACAAGGCTGTACCCACCCCTCCCAGAGGGAGGTGATCAAAGAACCTGCCACTGAGTTCATGTCAGAGACAACCCACGTGAAAACTGAGAAGCATATGGTCTTCCTCTGAACAGGTTCTCTCCATGTGTGGTCCTTGGTTGAAGGACCAAGGACCTGCAAGTCTGCGCAGGCCCTCCAGAGCCCAGGTTTTTTGGCTCTGTTGTTCTTCTTGTGGTGTTCCCGTCCCCTCCAGGTCTTTCTATTTCCATAAGGTTCAAGCACTCTGCCCAAATTCTGGTTATGAGTCTCAGTATCTCCTTTGATAACCTGGTGGGTAGAATCTTACAGAGGTCCTCTGTGGAAGGCTCCTGTCTTGTTCCTTGTCTTCTCCTACTTCCGATGTCTATCCTGTTTGCCATTCTGAATGAGGATTAAGCCTAGTCCTAGGGTCCTCCTTGTTGTTTTGCTGCTTTAGGAGTATAGACTTCAGTATGTTTATCTTATATTGTATGTCTAATATCAACTTACATACAAGCATATACCATGTGTGTCTTTCTGCTTCTGGGTTACCTCACCGAGGATGATCTTTTCTAGTTCCAACATTTGCCTGCAAATTTCATGATTTCCTTGTTTTTAATTACTAAGTAGAATTCCATTGTATAAATGTACCACACTTGAATTGTGAGGCATCATAGGCCTCAGAGTATTATAGCTGGATTTTGAAGTAGCACTATTCCTAATTTTCTGAGAAAGCACTTCCAAAAGTGTTTGTACAAGGTTACATTCCCTTCAGCAATGGAGGAGGGTTTCCCTTTCTCCACAACCTCTCCATCATGCATCATCTTTTGAGTTTTTAATCTTAGCTCTTCTGATGGATGTGAGATGAAATCTCTGTGTCATTTTGATATGCATTTCTGGGATGACTAAGGATATTGACCATTTTTTTTAGTGTTTCTCTGCCATTCGATATTCCACTGTTGAGAATTCTCTGTTTAGCTCTGTACCCCATTTTTAATATATATTACTTGGATTGTTGGTGTTTAACCAAAGAATAAATGGAACTAAAATGCTTTTGTAAAACAAAGGAAACTATCATCAGAACAAAATACATCCTACTGACAGGGAAAAGTTCTTTACCAAGCCTGTATCTGACAGAGGGCTAATATCCAGAATATATAAAGAACTGAAAAGCAGTTTTTTCAAAATGTTCAAACTATGTAGTTTGGATGAACACATTTCTCTATAAGCTAATAATATTTACAATAAATATTATATATAAGAACTAATCCTGAATATATCTTTATTTTTACATTCTTGATATATGTATTATGTCAAAAGTGACTTTCATGATTTTTATACAATTTACAGATATTGAGAATGCTGAAAATATAAAATGTTTTAATATCTTGGCTTAGGAAATTCTTAATTATAGCCATCACAATTTAACTTCCACTCTTGTAAGACTTTCTTTCTCTATTCCACTCCCTGTCTCTGTCTTTATTTTCACTGACCTGAGAGAAGGACAAGGACCAGTAGCCTGTGGGAAGTGTTAAATATTATTTCTCCTTGTCTCCGGTCATGATTCAGCACAAATACTGGGCCATTCCTGCAGGAAATGGTTGTGACTAGGAAGTTCCCTAGCAACAAAGGTCGTGATAGCTCCAAAGGAGGCATCAGCGATTTGCCCCAGGAATCTTTGATATTACAGACCCTGTACTGCCTGTGAGAGTAACACTTGCAACAATGCCTGTGACCTTATTGTCATCTTTTTGCTGTTTCTCTCCAGACATTTCAGCTTGTTTTCCACTGAGCAGTCAGGCAAACCAGTAGGATGCTGAGATGATTTTATTTTCCCTAGGATAAAACATCTAGGAAACAAAACTGAAGAGTAATGCTGCTATGGTCTACATGCTCGCTATTCAGCTAAATATCGTTTGTGGTTTTATTAGATTTAAATCAAGATAATGATCTAGGTCATGCCCTCAAAGATATTTCTTATAAAATTTGTTAATAGCAGATAATGGAAAAATAAAAGCATTACTTACATAAAATGCATTGAAAAGGTTAATGTTAAAGTGTTCACGTGGCATTTAAACATGTGTTTAATTTTTCACATACCCATTTGTTTTGGAAGATAAATATGCCAACCTTCAAGTCTGCAACAATTAAGTCAATTATTTTATCTGCTTTGAAAGTAATTTGAATATAATCCAAACCTAGTTTCTTATTTTAGTTGTAACCAAAACACCTGGCTCCTCTGTAAGCTGCGTTTTAACCGCATGCGTTGGTAGCGTGAATGTCTTAGTGATGACCTGAAGAAACCCACTTGCACCACACTATTTAAAATTTAAATTTAGTGACTGCTAGGCAGCCTACTTGTGTCTAAAACTTCTGGACGTTAACATACTTTTCTTCATGAAAGACAATGTTTGATACAGGCACACAGACCTTTTCTAGCCAAGCACTGATTGTTTCACATTGTTACTTTCACTCTTCCGGGAGTCATGCTTTATGTGTCATGAGAATCCCTCATATATGAGGTCACAGGAGTATACTGTGATGCTCATGCTGCGGATTCCTGACACTAACATTAGAGCTGATTACTTCTGTCTTCCTGAGGGAAAACACATGTGCAAATACTGTTCATTTTCTCAATCTGTTTTTCTGGCTCCTGAAAACTATATCTGTATTGTTGGTTTAATATAACAGGGAACAGGGACTGTCTTTGACATGAACTGATTGGCCTGCTCTTTAATCACTTCCCCCTGAGGGGGGAGCAGCCTTACTAGGCCACAGAGGAAGATAATGGAGCCACTCCTGATGAGATCTAACAGACTAGGATCAGAAGGAAGGAAAGGACCTCCCCTATCAGTGGACTTGGGAGGGGCATACATGCAGAAGGGAAAGGAAGGGAGGGATTTGGGAGGGGAGGAGAGAGGGAACCACAGGGGCGATACAAAGTGAATAAAGTCTAATTAATAAAGGATTTTAAAAAAAGAAAAAATATATAACAATTTGTCTTGTAAGTAATGCTATTCTTCCTATTTCATGTTCATTGGTTTACTCTTCTTGAATAGATGGCAATTGTAGAGAATTTTTAATTTCTTTCATCACTCAAAAATCTATTTAGGAGATCAGACACACAGAGTTATGTAACAAGTAGATTAAAATTATTCCCTGTAGTTATTCTGCACTCCGTGACCATTACGGGCTTATCAAACTTCTGAGTATGTGGTTGGGGGCTGTCCTAAGTATGTTGAACTATTTAGGAGTATTTTTGGTGTCTACCTATGTGATGATATTAATAACTACTACCTCTCAGTCATGACCACTGCAATATCGTCTGTCTTTTGCCAAATGACTTCTGTAGTGATGTCAAAATTCACAAGTGAAAAATTACTGATTCAGAACATTGGCTAAGGCGCAGTAATTGAAGAGAAATTTCCATGCTGTTTTGCATTATTGTACTTGATAAACATTTTCTGTACTGTAATTACATTTTCAGCATATGTAATTTTTATTTGCTAATTATTTTTATGGCCTAACCACTTAGGATTGTATAATCTATCAGGGGGCTTTTTTCCTCTGGGAAAGACTATTTCTCCCTCTTTCACTATCTATTAATAACCCCGTGGCTCAACACACTCACATTGTCATGACAACTGTTGTTATCTTTATGCAGGAATTGTTTAGGAGCCGATATTTTAGAGATTTCTGTGCATGCACCTCCCCTGTTATATATAAAATAATCTACCTAAGAAGTAAGATTAAGTTCAAAACTTTTATTGAAATTTACTTCATGTAATTTTGTAAAATAGTGTTTTTTTAAAAGCAAAATGAGTGTATTTTTGTGAGGTAGTTAACATCAGTGATTATTTAAATCTACTAGCAAGAAAAAATTTCAGAATTAAAAAAATATTTCTGTTTAACTATTATCATTAAAATAATTTAGTAATTAATATAAATTTAATTGCAGTGAATTACAAGTTGTCTAAGAATATTATTATACATGAAAATGAGGAGGTAAGATAATAGTTTTATACATGCAAATAATAGTGAATCTCGATTAATCTTCATAATTTATTACAACCATGTCTGTTGTTATTGCAAATTAAGCAAGTTGGCTTTTCTACTATGGATGATGTGATTTTTACTAAAGGCAAATTTGTTATTTTTATTTCTTCATTTTTAAATTTCCAGGTCTTTTGTTGACTCAGAAAAAACAATATATGATTATTCTTTTATACCTTTATCTGCATTGCAGACATTATAGATGCCCATCTAAAAACTCTGTGGAATTCAATATTCCCATTCATGCTTATCTTCAAATTACTAATGACTAGGTTTTCTCCATCTTCTGGGTAGAATCATGGTCAGGCAATCATAATGAATTTTCCCAAATGTTGTCTTTGATACCCCCCTTTACTTGTATACAGAAGACATCTGCCAGTAGCTTTTCTTTTTCTCTTCTCTGTCCTGCTTTATTTTACCTTTAACTTCTTCCTGCTTCATGGGAGATGTATCCAAGTAAGCATGACTTAGAAATTTGACATAACTTGGAATATGTTATTGCTTTGATATACAAAGAAATATTCATTTGGATTTCATTATTCCGTATAGACATAATAGTTTATAAATAATCATTTATAGTCATTAAGAGTTAGGTGCAGGTAGATCTTATACTTAAAGATTAACAGTAACAATCAGTAATAATAAAACATTAATCTATCATCAATACAAAGCAACATATTTAATGGTTTCAGTGTTAAACACTTGAACACTTGTAAAAAGTAGAATATCTTTCTTGGTAGAATGATCAGAACTTCAGGGGAGAAACCCACTTTTATTCAGCTTTTATTTCATATTTTATGTGACATGTACATATATATAAAGAAATAACCCTATGTGTCATGGACTGGGAGTATAGTTTCAGGATACACATAGATGTATTTACACATGTTTTCATGATTCATTAGACAAACATTGTGTGATGGATAATTTAAAGGAAAAGGAGTCAGGACAAAGACAAGAAACACAAAAAAGACAAAGAAGAACCTTATACCTCAAGAAGATACATATTGAAGCCTCTCAGTTTTGAACTATAAACAAAGCACTAGAATGGCTTTTATCTTGACAGCCAAAGAGCCTGTTCAGCATGAGCAAGTATCATGGGACTACAGAAAAGAAAGACCTATTTGTTTGTCTCTAGAATGAAGCGTAGTATGGATCACTGATGTTTTGCAATCACTGATCACATTAACCTTAGTGGCTGAAGGTCAAAAATACAGAGCACTCTCTAGTGAAATTCCAAGTTGGATTGACTGATTTACTTGTCCTCCGACAAAGATAATTAACATTTGAGATAAAGAGAGGTAGCTGAATAAAAATCATGTTTGAAACAGTATCTTGGGAAATGCTTGTATGATGATAAGTGTATCTTGTAATTGTAACGACTTAATTATATGCAATAAATACAATAACTTCTAGGACAAGTGTTTATGTGTAACCAAATTATTTGAAATATAAAGAAGCAGGGAAGCATATTGGATATATATTATCACATCTACCACAATATCCCCACGTTCCTCAGACACAGGCAGTAAAATGAAGAACTTAGAATCAACCCCAGGAAAGCCTTTATTGGCATTTATTTCCTCTGCATCCCTGGGAATGTCCTCATTGTACATCTCTTGTCCGATGTTCTTCGATGTAGTAAGCGCGACAGCTAATTCTTTGTCTTGAACTTTGGTGTCTTCGGTATGAAAATGTTAGTGTTAAGACCTGTGAACGTATTTTTTTCCCTTTTTAATTTTTTTAATGTGGTAAAGACAGGCATGGTAGTGCAATAAGGAGGCAGAAGCAGGCTGATCTCTGTGATTTTGAGGCCAGTGTAGTCTACAAAGTGCACTCATGACAGCCAGGCCTACACAGAAAAACCCTGTCTTGAAAAACTAATATACTAATATACTAATATATATATATATATATATATATATATATATATATATCACTCTCAGTATTTTAGAGAGTGGTATTTCTAGTGCACAGATTTCAGAGATTAAACATTATTTATAAAAAGAATAAAAACTTTCAAGTCAATGTGTCATTAACAGTGATACTAAATGCTGACTTAACTATGCATGCTTACTGCTAATTATTAAAATAATTTTTGACTTAATATGAAAGGATATTTCTTATGGCAACTATAGGAAGTTTTTCAATAAGCCTTAATGCACTTTAGGACTGCAAAAGTTTGCCTTATCTACAAGACTTCTGTTGCAGTTTGATATTATTTTCTCTTGGTATTTCATTTCATTTGATGATACGTACCTCTCAGCCAGAATGTTTATTGCATAATAAAGAAAAAATCCTGTAATCAGAAATACAATTGACAGAAGTTTGCTCATAGTTTCTTGTACAAAATTTCAGATTAAAATTGTCCATCTTGAAGGAAAGTTTCTTAAGGGACAGGGTGTCAAAAGGAAGTGAAGCAACAAGATGCTCTGAGGGCAGGTTAAATTCTATTCTCAGGCATACATAGCCAGTAAGGATGACCGAGGATCACTCAGATAACCAGGAAAAATATCAGAAAAGTTGAGCTGCCTGGGAGATGCAGAGAAAAGCTTACCTGCCCAAAAAGGACAGTGTCCAGTTACCTTAAAGTTATGTGGTGCACTCCTGGTTTAATGTTTGGTAAACCATCATTCATGCTGTGGTGGGCTTTGATGATGAAACTGACGTTGAATAATTTCTGCACTTGTAAAAATTCCCTATCAGTGGACTCAGAAGAGGGCAGGGAGGAGATGAGGGAACTCAGTCTTGGCAATGCATAAATATCCCTTGATGAGCTTCTTAAAGAATTTACTCTTATTGCTATTTTATTGAAATAGTCACCTGGAAATATTATATTGATTCAAATTTTTCATCGAGTATCAAACCATGTATTAGTAACTTGGAACTTAATAAGGGAAAATGTGTTTGAACTAAGTTTTAAAACAGCTTACTGTGTCACCAACTGGAACTTTAGGATATCCTTACTTTGGCCTGCAGTCAGCTAGCTACCTGCTTGGCATGAGAAGACATGACTTCAAGTATCTTCAAGACTAGTATTACACAACAGGAGTAGTCTTCACTTTTGGTACAATATTATAACATTTTTTTTTTTTTATCTTTGAGTCCAAAATGTGACATTTTGACATGAGTGCTATTAAGAATTCCAGGGATGGGAGGGTGAGAAAAAGGACTGAGAGGGAGAATGAAAATCAGTGGGTGCAGTCACATGTCTGGGACAGGAGAGGCTCTCAGGAGTCTATGGGGTGACCTTAGCTGAGACTCCTATCAGTATGGATTAAGGATCCTGAAGTAGACACCTCCCTTAGCCAGGTGGGACTTCCAGTGGAGTGAGGTTTCACCAACACTCACACAACCATCAAACCCAAATTTCTCCAAAAAGAAGTTTTGGAATAAAGATAGAGCAGAGATAGAGGGAAGTACAAACCAATGACTAGCCCAACTTGAGACTCACCCGTGATAGAGAGCTAACCCCAGTCACTAATAATGATACTTTGCTATGCTTTTAGGCAGGGCCCTAACATAACTGTCTTCTGAGAGACTTCATCCAACAGCTTATGGATGCAAAGACCCACAGACAATAGGCAGAGCTTAGGGATTCTTGTGGAAGAGTGGGAATAAGGATAGAGGAAGCTGGAGGGGTCAAGGGTACCATAAGAAGACCTACAGAGTTAACTAACCAGGGCCTATGAGTGCTCACAGAGACTGAACCAACAACCAAAGGTCATGTACTGGCTCTACATAGACCCCTACACAAATATAAAAGATATGCAGCCTGGTCATTATATGGGTCCCCTAACAATGGGAGTGAGGGTTTTCTGACTCTGATGTCTGCGTTTGGATCCCTTTCCCTTAGCTGGCCTGCCTTGTCAGGCCTCAATAGGAAATGATACATTTAGTCTTGATGCGACTTGGGAGGTCAGGGTGGGTTAGTGCCCCTAGGGGGCCTCCTATTCTCTGAGAAGAAGAAGAAAGGGGATAGGGAGGCATGAGGGTGGGATTGGGAGGCAAAAGGGAGATTGGGATCAGACTGTAAAGTGATGAAAGAAAGAAAGAAAGAAAGAAAGAAAGAAAGAAAGAAAGAAAGGAAGGAAGGAAGGAAGGAAGGAAGGAAGGAAGGAAGGAAGGAAGGAAGGAAGGAAGGAAGGAAGGAAGGAAGGAAGGAAGGAAGAAAGAGAAAGAAAGAAAGAAAGAAAGAAAGAAAGAAAGAAAGAAAGAAAGAAAGAAAGAAAGAAAGAAAGAAGGAAGGAAAGAAAGGGAAAGGGAAAAGGGGGAAGATAAATTGGCTACAGGTAGAAAAAAGTGTTATGTACTAAAATTTATGATAAACTACTATCTTTAAAACAATTGCAAGAAGAAATAACTCTTCCAGAATACTAATAGAGCCTTTTCATTTCAACTCTAAGTCATATTGCTAGTTGAAAGTTTGTGTTGGCATTTGGGGATTGAAATGGATAACTCAAGTGTAGCAGCACTTAGCACAAATATGGATGGATAATGTCCAGAAGAATGGAGTGAAGAGCTTCTGCATACTCTTTATTTTTAATGGAGTAGCTGAGTGACAGAATTGCACATTTTCAAGTAACACAAATGCTGTCCTACCACTCATTGACCTCAATCCAAATTGCCATAAAGAACCTCATTTTCAGGGAAGATGTTGATTATTCCATTAGGTGTACTCAATGCCTATTAGTTTAGACAGCCCTGATGCCTCAGACGGGTTGCTTAGCTTTCTGACAATATACATTTTCTTACTAGTTAGGTGCATTTATTAATAGGAGTATTCATTCAGGCTTTTCCCTTTAATCACGGTAAATCAATGTCACTGAGACCGTGAATAAAGTAAGATTACAGTGCTGCATATTTCAAGTGCTATCTATGTGCATGAAAAAGAGAAAGCAGAGGAATTAAAATGGATAGATTTTGATTAAATGTATAAATTATGGTCTTATAGTAAATACTGTGTGCTTTCTTTTTCTTTTTTGTTTTTCTAAACACTGTGTGCTGAAAGGAACATGATATAACTTAAAATATGAAATAAATAGATGAAATTACCTTACTTTGGTTTGATTACCTTTGAGTTAATATGTTTTCCTCTGTACAGTTTTAAGGAATATTGTGTTAAACACCTGCACTTGTTAAATATTACATGACAATGTATATTATATTTTACATTATGGTTCGCTAATACTGAATATTATAAATATTCAGTGGTTAGTTTAAACAGACAGCTTAACATTAGCTAGCATCAACTGGGAAGAGAGTATCAGTGAGGGGTTACTCATACTGGATTGTCCTGTGGGCTTGTCTGGGGAGACTGTCTTAATAATGAAGCTGCTTTGGAAAGACCCAGCTTTCTCTGGACAGTTCTTTCCCTTATTCTGGGTGTCCTGAGCTGTCCTGAAGTGGAGGACTTGAACAAGTAAGAATAAAAACATCTGTGCATGTATTTCTTTCTCCTCTTCCTGCAGACATATGTGACTACCTGCTTAAAGTTATTGCCTTTATTCCTCTCAATTGTCAGCTGTCAACACAAATGGGGAACTAAAATAAGCCTCCTTTTACCTAACTTGCTTTTTGTCAGGATATTTTTTTATTTATTAATTACACTTTATTCATTTTGTATCCCCCCATAAGCCCCTCCCTCCTCCCCTCCCGATCCCACCCTCCCTCCCTTTTTGCATGCATGCCCCTCCCCAAGTCCACTGTGAGGGGAGGTTCTCCTTTCCTTTCTGATCTTAGTTTATCAGTTCATATCAAAGGTGGCTGCATTGTCCTCTACTGTGGCCTGGTAAGGCTGCTTCCCCCTCAGGGGGAGGTGATCAAAGAGCAGGCCAATCAGATTATGTCAGAGGCAATCTCTCTTCCCATTACTATGTAACCTGCTTGGACACTGAACTGCCATGGGCTACATTTGTGCAGGGGTTCTAGGTTATCTCCATGCCTGGTACTTGGTTGGAGTATGAGTCTCTGGGAAGTTCCCTGTGTTCAAATTTTCTTGTTCTGTTGCTCTCCTTGTGGAGAGCCTTTCTTCTCCAGCTCTTACTATTTCCCACTTCTTACATAAAATTCCATTCACTCTGCCCAACAGTGGCCCTTTTGGGGCTGGAGAGATGGCTCAGTGGTTAAGAGCACTGTCTGCTCTTCCAATGGTCATGAGTTCAATTCCCAGCAACCACATGGTGGCTCACAACCATCTATAATGTGATTCCTTCTTCTGGCAGATGTAAATGCAGATAGAACACTCATATACATAAAATAAATAAATCTTGTCAGGATATTTTTATCGCAACAGAAATGAAACTGCAGCAACATAAAAATTTTTTGTAAAGTCTTTAATATCATTGAAAAGATTTAAGAGATATGACTAAAGTTTTTAGATAAATTATAATTTCTAAGTATATCAGCCGACTTTGGTAATCATGACAACAAGGAGGTTTAAACAGAAGAATTAAAGTGGACTGAGAGGGGGAGGGGGGATGGGACTGGGAGCAGGTGAGGAAGGAGGCTCAAAGTGAATAATTTTAAAATAATAATAATAATAATAATATCATCAAAGAAAATATAACAAATAATTTAAAAAGTGGGAAAAACCTCATATTTACCTCTGTTGATATTAGAGGGATGATATACACAACATACACTGCAAAGATGCCCTACACATCGCCATCGTATAAAGTGAAAGCTTGTCATATGCTTTTATATTTTTCATGCTAATTTTCATCATTTGGCTAAGATGATAGTAATACATAACTCCACATTGAAGATACAATTTTTCTTATAATTAATTTATTGTAAGTGTCCATAATTACTTACCAGACCAACGTCACCTATATGGCTGAGGGGAATGAAAAAAGGCTCGGACTGGCGAGAAAACAGTAAGACTGAGGCTGTGATCTTTTATTGAGAGAAATCAGACTTTTTATACTTTTATCAAAATCATTTGCCAGCAATTTGCAAGACCAATACAGTTGTAGTTGCCAGAATACAATGACATTTGAAAGTTATACAGGGTACATAAGATTAAGGTCTAAGACCAATTGTCCTGTATATATTTTACTTTATAGTTTACTAATACTGAATATTACACATAGTCAATTGTTGGTTTAAATGGTCATCTTAACATAAACTAACATCAGCTGGGAAGACAGTATCAGTGAGTGTTTATTTACACTGGATTGTCCTGTTAGCTTGTCTGAATACAAGAAGAATGCAGTCTTCTGCCTTCCTTAACAAGAGAACATACAGAGAAAGATAAATTGGACTGAAGGCTTCTGCCTGAGGGAGTGCATCAGTCTCTCAGAAACTGGAAGACACATTGTACCTCAGGAGCCATGGACTCTAACTGAAAAACCTATGACACATAACTCTCAAGACAGCTAGACCAAGTAACTCTATGTTGTCCTGCAATTTATAATATAGATGATAATATTCAAGTAATTAAATCAAGATTCTCAAATTTGGATGTCACATAAAGACATCCAAACTAATATTTTTATTCTTTGTAACTGATCATTATTATAGGGTTAAAAGTATAAAATTTCTCTTTGTCACTCCCTTAGAACTTTCTCAAAAACAATCATGCATAATTCTTCATTCATCATTACTTAAGAAATTATTAATTTTACTTTGTACTTTGCATTTATACCACAACTACTCTTTCCTTCTCTCCTCATCCCCTCTCATTCATATATATATGAACATAGAAAAGTGTTATTTTTGTTGGATATGTCAAAGGGATAATTTACAATATAACATTTGTGTGATAGAAAAGCTGAGACATGGAATACTTGTGTGAACTTTTAAGTAGAGAAGAGGAACAAGTTGGATAAGTTGAGTAGATAGAGAAGGAGTTTAGCCTAAAAGAAACATGAGCAAAATGCCCATGTGACAAGTTATATTTATTATTCAAATAAATGAAGAAAGAAAAGAAAGAAAGAAGGAAAGAAAGAAAGAAAGAAAGAAAGAAAGAAAGAAAGAAAGAAAGAAAGAAAGAAAGAAAGAAAATAACCAGCAGGACTAGATGCCCTTGGTCCTGAAAGTCAGGTGTTATTAATAACCCTAGTGTAAGATGTTGAATATTTCATTGTAACATTCTTTTAGTCATTCCCTAGAGGCCTCTGAAAGAATACAGTCTTAGGCATTCTCTTGGTTGTCCACCAAAACTGGTTGATAAAAAATATTTTTGTAGACACACATACACTTTGTCTGCAAGGAAGAGAAAAAAAAAAAGTTGGAAGTGCATTAAAATAACCTTCCTTCCTCTGATTTTTACATGTCAGAAAATTGAGGGACAAAGAAATCAAAAGAAATTTTCTAGATGAGAACCCGACATATCACAATAGTAACCCACCAGGCAAGACGGGCTCCATGGTACAATCGTGGCATAATGGTTATAGAGGTAAAGCAATCATTTTCAGATATGAGGTTTGCTCCACAAGAGGGAGTTCATGCTGTGTAGTTCAAACTAGGCAAAACCCCCAAGTTGAGTGTTTTAATGGAAGACTTACTACAATGGTTTAGGTAAAGTGTCATGGCACTAAGCTGCTTTCTTAATATCCATAAACATATACAACTCCCCATGGTACAGTGCTCACTTGACTTTCAGAAGACACTTTTACTCTCTCACACAGAAAATACAAGGAAAAGAACTCTGGAAACATTAGACCTTAATCTTCTGAAAATCAAACTTTGATATCATAAAAATAAAAAATGAATTAAGTTTAAAATTAATGTGGAAATATAAAGGAAACATAGATATTGAAAGGACAACGGCAGGTTAGATAGGACTTTAAAAACTTAGCAGTCTTTTTGTTTCTAACAAATAACATGATGTAATTAAAAATCATACAAACTCTATTGTATGTAAATTTAGAAATTATAATTTGAAGTTTTTCATATGAATTAGTATAAATATATATATTGCAAAACAATGGCATAGCATAAATACAACTAGCTCTATATGCTGAGAATATCACTATATTTAATAAATGTCGACAAAACTCATTACAAATAAAATCATTCTTTAATCATGCTGACATGAAATAAGATACAAAAATGTATGTTCAAAAATCCTAACATAAATTAATGTAGATTTATATGATCAATACTAGTATTAAAATTACTCATATATTTTTATTTAAAAAAATAAAAATGTTATATCATATGCAAATAACAAATCAATGAGCAGTACTAAAAGCTAATTTACAAAGAAATAACCTAAAACATCTGTAACACAGTGTCATCAAAATAAGAAAGATATTTTATTCACATTGGCTTTTGAATATACCAAAACTATAACTAAAATATTATTGATTCATTAAGTAAGGCTATACATTTAAAATTCCTAAATTGTGGCAGAACTACATATTTTTCTCTAAGATGTATAGTCATAGATATGCAATTTGTCAGCTGAAAGAATAGTATCCAATCACAAAGGAAACTGAGAAAATGGAGCATTCTATTTCAGGGAAATATTTCAAACACACTAATATTGTTGTAGCAATTTATCTAAAAACAAAGACAACTGTCTGCTTTGATAAACACAATGCACTTTTTCTTCTGCTTTTCAGAAACCTGATTGTTTTAAGGAATTCTCAGGTAATAGAAAAGAAAATCAATCCTTCCTATTGTCTTCTGTGTTCAAGGAATACATTATTCACCAGCCGCCTCTGATCAGCTGGTTTTTTCATTAATAACAATGCACTTTAACATTTAACCTGTGACACCACAGCATTAATTTTTAATTTATAATCACTAGAGACATTTATTTTGCATTGTGAAAACCAATTGAAATAGCAATAGCACTAGCTCCAAATGCACCATTTGTTCTCTAGCTACCACTATATTAATCACATTTCCACCAATTACTAATAGATTTCCGAACGTGTTAACAAATCTATTTAAAGTTTTGTAATATATTGAGGAAGAATTATGTGAACACATATTTCTTCTCAGGTTTAAATTAAAACTGCAATCCAGATACCTACCAAAAAATTCTGTTTGAAATTTGGCCCTTCCTACCACCTCTGAGTACTCCTACTATGAGTACATTGCAAGCCAGCTTTCAATGTCAGTATCTTCCTATCTCTTTAAGTATTTTGAAGCAAAAGTTGAGGTTCTTGTACTTCCTGTGTGACAGGAAGGTGGTGAGGAAAATTGCCCCCATGAGTAGCCATCATGTGACCAAAAGCATTTATTGCTGAAAGGTTCTAATGACTATGTGAATTTTAAGCTAGTTACAAGATAAACCCAGTTGAAAAATAGTTTGTATTTCACAGTGAAACCTGGCTCACCAAAAATCAGCATTTCCTTTATCTTCTTTCTCATTTCCCAAGTAATCTAAACATGTGTGGGTTTTTTCTAATCTTAATATATGCAGAAAGGCTTCATTCTAAAGAAGTGTTTGTGGACCAACAGATCTCCAGTATGAGATTCTGAAACTTAAACTGGAAAAATAATTGTTGATAGATAGAGAACTTAACATTCATGGCATTTCATCCCAGAGAGCACTGGGATAGCAGGCAAAGAGTAAAGGCCATTCTGTTTTATGTACCAATTCCAGGAAAATAAACAGAACTTTAAAAGAAAAATGAACAGAAAAACACCTTGTGTGGGATATAAAAGAACATGGAGGAGACAGGAGCCATTCAATGAGACCAAATAAAAGCCAAACAAGCCAAAAAAAAAAAAAAAAAAAAAAAAAAAAAAGCAGGGCCCAGAGGGTACTGCAGAGACTGATGCATCAACTAAATACCATACACTCCCTGCTTAGTTGTAGCCCATAGACAGCTCAATATCCATATGGGTTTTCTAGGAAGAGGAGAAGGGACACTCTGTGATATGTATTCAGCTGCCTGCTCCTTGATCACTTCTCCCTGGTGGGGTGACCTAGCCAGCCCACAGAGAAAGAGGATTCAGGCAATCCTGATGAGTCCTTATAGGCTAGGGTCAGACAGTATGGTAAAAGAACTTCCACTTCAGTGGACTAGGGAAGAGAGATAGGGGAGGATGGGGGGAGGGACTAGGAGGAGATGACAGAGGAGCCTACAAGTGGGATATAACCCAAAAAAATTGTAAATAATGGTAACAATAATAATAGAAAATTTTAAATTAAAAGAGCAAACAAAACAAAATACCTTATGCTACCTTTGTGAGCTGAAAACTCAGACACAGATCGAAGCCGAGTCTAAGGGTTTACTGAGTCAATAACCTCTCAGCACATACCTTGTTGCCTATACAGTTACCTTTCGTTTTCCCTGTTCCTGAAAATAGAACATGTAATGATAATGCCTTTGTTATTTTAAAAACCAGTTTATTTTGAGAACTATGCAGTGAAATCCCAACTTATTTTATTTATTTGTTTGTTTGTTCTTTGCTTTATGTACATTGGTATTTTTGCCTGGGTGTGTGAGGGGACTGGACCCCTTAGAACAGCAGTTACAGACTGTTGCAAGCTGCCTTATGGGTGCTAGGAACTGAACCCTGTTCTTCTGGAAGAACAGCCAGTTTTTTTAACCAAGAGACATCTCTCCAGCCATTCAAAATGAATTTCTTTTGGTTTATTTTTAATATCTTATGTGTGTGTTGACCTCATGTGTGTCTGTGCACCACACATGCTGGTGCTTGAGGAGGTGGAGAGTGACCATGTGGGTGCTGGGAACTGATCCTGGGTCCTTTAAAGCAACCAGTGCTCTTAACCGCTGAATCAACTCTCCAGCCACAAAACCCAAACTTATAAGAAGGTAAAGCAATCAAGCGATCAAGTGGAAGCCTTTGAACTGCATTCCTTTTTCTGAGGGTTATAGAAAACCATTAACAATATGGCATCTCTAGGTAAAAAAATAACAGAGAACAATGATGGTATCTATTACTTAAGTTGTATAGTTCTGCATAATTTTATAGCTTTTTATCCTCCCAAATCACATGGTGACTGTCTATGAGGTTGGCTCAGTCAATAAAATGCTTGCTTGGGAAGCCAAAGAACCTGAGTTAGGTCCCAGAACCAACCTAACAGTACTGTAATTCTCATGCAAGGGAAAAAGACAGAAGATGGTTGAGGGTGTCTGGCAAGTAGATCTATTCAAGGCAGAGAGTTCGGTATTTATTAAGATGTTATACCCTAAAAACAAACAAACAAACAAAACTGGAGAGTAATGGTAAACCATAACCAAAGTCATCACCTACCTTCTCACACATATTTATAAATGTGCCTGTGAATATACATACACACATTTACCCAAACTCACATATATGCAGGAGGGAGAGGAAAGGATGGAGGGATAGAGAGTAAGATTGATTGATTTCCCATAGTAAGGGGAACAGAGACTATTTCTGACAGGAACTCAATAGCAGGCTCTTTGCCCTCCCCACCCCCCAAGGGAGGAGGAGTCCTGCTAGGCCACAGAAGAGGACTTTGCAGCCAGCCTTGAAGATACCTGATAAAACAGGGCCAGACGAAAGGGGAGGAGGTCCTCCCCTATCAGTGGACTTGGAAAGGGGCAGGGAGGGGCTGAGGGAGGGAGGGTGGGATTGGGAGGGAATAAGGGAGTGGGACATAGCTAGGGTATAGAGTTAATAAAATGTAACTAATAATAATAATAATAATAATAAAAGATCAAAAGAAACAAAGAAAAGAAAGTATTTATAACTACAATGCAGTACCACTTTGTATCCCTTCAAATAATTACTATTATCATATAAAAACAAAAATGTTAAGCAAATTTTGGCCAGGATTAGCCAAACTGAAATACATGTGCACAAAATGTAAAATAGAGCACAACCTTACTTATTTGTTGTGAGGATCATAATAGATCCTCCTTGAAATATTAAATGTAAAATCACTGCATTAAGCTGTTCATTTTCTGTGCATTCACAGAAAGGAATTGAAATTGAGATCTTTCGTCTTACCTCTTTAAGGATTTTTCCATATACCATTTTTATTAATTTTAATAGTATTTTGACAATTTTATGCACATGTTCACTGCATTTTCTTTGTATCCAACCACTTGACTCACTTCATTTTCCCCAGAACCTCCCAGTCAATATTTGTTTGTATGTTTGTTTGCCTTTAGCACACTGACGGCTATTAATTCAGTCCATATGCAAATGGGTCATGAGGACAGGAGAAACACACTGACCATGCCAGTGGCATGACTGCTAAGGAAAGTGTCTCTCTTTTGTAGCCATAAACTGACAGTAACTCATCAGCTAGTGATACTGTCTTGGACCTTTTATGATGTTCATGAAATTTCTTCCTTTTCCTTTATTTCATTCATCCCCCCCCCCCAAAGCCTGGCATTTTCTTTGTAATCTTCCCTGCCCAGTAACTCCCTCTGGACCGGGCAGAACTTGAACTCAGATCTACCTTTCTCTGCCTCCTAAGCGCTGTGATTAAAGGTATGTGCTACCACCACCCAGCTAAAGCCTGGAGCACCTGTTCTTCTGTACTAGTAGTAGCTAGACCCAACCATTATTAACTTCTGAGGTCAGGTGCGAGCTGGTGCATTGAGGGTGATATAGCAGAATTTTTAACTGACTTAATCTTGTGTAGATCTGACACATGTAACCCTAAATGCTATGAATTCATGTGTGCAGCAAGTTTGTTATACCCAATGGCTGCGTTTCAAAGCATTCTTCCAAATCCAGTGGCGACTACATTCTTTCTATTTCCTCTCCTGTGATGTTTCCTGACTTTGTAGGGGGGTGGGGGTTGGTAAAGTTTCAAGCCCTCATCGTTACTTATAACCTAGTGGATAGTCATACAAATTTTTCATACATTTGTATTTTTATTGACCCATCTTCTACACTTCCCATTTCTTTAACTCACTACTGTCTCCATCCCCATTAAATATTCTGCTCCTCGTATTCTCCCTCATTCTTTCTTAACACACACCATATCTGTGGTGGTCTGAATAAAAATGGCTTACAGTCAAATGACTCATATATTTGAATGCTTAATCACTAGGGAGTGGAACTACTTGAAAGGATTGGAAGGATTAGAGGGCTATGCTTTATTGAAATAAGTGTGGCCTAGTTGGAGGGAGTGCTTCCTTGGTATAAAAGGAACTGGTTCATTCGTTGTCTGAAAGCTTACTGCCTCTATCTACTAACCTTGGCCTAGTCATGAAAGCTTATAGCCTCCATACAACCTAACCAAGGCCTGGAATGTTTCTGCCTCTAAGACTTACTGCCTACTATGATCACCCTTTCTTGTTCTTTCTTAACTCTGGGCTGGCTGTTTCAACTAAGCTGCTCTGGCTCAGGCTCTTCTCCCAGCTGACTTATTTAATCTGGGTTTTCGCTCTGCCTCTGATTTCCTCTGCTTGCCCTCAAATTAACTTCAGATATTTTTTTCAAATCTTCTTGCTCCTTCTTATTCTTTGGCTCATTCAGTTTTAGAACTCTCTGCAACATGTCTCTAGTACTGTCCTGGTAAAACTGCCTCCCCTCTCGCTCAGCATTGCCTTTTCTGTAGCTTCCCTGTCTTTCTCTTCGCCAGAGAGTTGGGTGTATAATATTCTGTCAAACCTTTCTCTGATTCATCACTTTTTCTGCCACTCGCTCAATTAAACTTCACTTTCAAACATGGGTGCTGTTTTGTGCCAAATCCACAAGACCTCAAAAGACCACCAACAACACCAGGAGTCAGAAATCAATTATTTTTAATTTTTTTATTATTAATTACAATTTATTCACTTTGTATCCCAGCTGTAGCCCCCTCCCTCAACCCCTCCCAATCCCACCCTCCCTCCCTCATCTCCTTCCCCAGTCCACTGATAGGGGAGGTCCTCCTCCCCTTCCATCTGACCCTGTCTATCAGGTATCATCAGGACTGGTTGCTTTGTCTTCCTCTGTGACCTGGTAAGTCTGTTTCCCCCTCAAGGGGAGATGATCAAAGAGCCAGCCACTGAGTTCATGTTAGACAGTCCCTGTTTCCCTCATTAGGGAATCCACTTGAACACTGAGCTGCCATGGGCTACATCTGAGCAGGGGTTCTAGGTTATCTCCATGCATGGTCCTTTTTGGAGTATCAGTCTCAGAAAAGACCCCTTTACCCAGATTTTTTGGTTCTGTTGCTTTTCTTGTGGAGCTCTTGTCCCCTCCAAGTTTTTTATCCCCACTCCTTTCTTTCTCCAATTATACAAAAGCAAAGTGCCTTTATTTGGGCTTAAGTTTGGGCTCCCAGCATGAACTGTCACAGCAGTCAGAGGCTGGGAGGCCCAAGAATATAAAGAAGCTAGGTTTTATAGAGTTTTTTTGTTTTGTTTTGTTTTTAATTGAGGGGAAGGGATTTCCAGACTTGACAGTTATATGACAGAGTGACATTTAGCCAGAGCAAGCTTGTTACATAGTGATTGTTTAGAAGCTGTAACCATAGGGAATAACTATTTTGGTAATGATAATGACAACATATAGTTGTTTTAGTAACCATAACGACAATGGTCATTTTGACTTATTTTGGCTGGTTTCCATGTTGGCACATTTTGTGGTTATTCTCAGAAATGTTGTGGTTTTCTGTGAGAATAAACACATTTTTTGAAGTGTGGGTAAGTTTTAGGTCACACTTAAGATGGAGGCCAGTGACAAATGGAGTCTGTTATGTTCACACTCTTCATTTTCTTCTACAAATTAACTTTACTGTCATTGCTTGGTATTAAAGGTGTGTACCACTATGCCTGGACCTAACCTTTTCTTTACCTGAAATTTGATCTATACCAGGCTGTTCCTGAACTCAAATCTTCTTGCTTCTCTCTCCTGGATTAAAGGCAAGTTTGTATCACAAAGGTTTGTATCACACAGACCTAGAAGGCCTTCAGATGTGATTTCTTGCCAGAACAGCCATGTTAAGAAATTTAAATTCCTCTACCTTTGTGCTGTCTATGTTGTTTGAGGTTTCAAAAGCCCATGCCTGGTCCAGTCTCTCTTTCTTTCTAGCCTACAATCCAGATGTAAAACTCTTTCTCTAGCAGCATATATGTCTACACGCTGCCATTTTACCTGTCATGATGATAATGGAGTAAACCTCTGAAACTGTAATCAAGCCTCCAATTAAATTTTTATTTATAGGAGTTATCTTGGTCACAGTGTCTCTTCACAGCAATAGAATAGTGACTAGGAAACTATCTTACTATATTTTTTACTTGAGTTGCAAGAGCCTAAGTTCCCAAGTATTTTCACAAACACCTCCATTTGGGCATAAGTTTGGGCTCCCAGCATGAACTCTCTTCATTTCTACATCCCATTATTTCACTACTTTCTGGAAACTTTCTGACCCCAATACATCCCTCTCTATTTTCATGAAGCCTATGTTTTTTGTTTTTTGTTTTTTGTTTTTTTTTTTTTTTTCAATGCAGTTTATTCAGAAACCTTGAACAATCTTCTGACCCTGGGGAAAGCCAGCTCACAGCTTAGATAGCCTCTGGGTAGCCAACCCAGGCGTGCCACGTGGGCAATGCAGATAGGTCCACATACATGGAAGCAAGCCAGATCCTCAGCCTTAGCCAAATGTGGAATTGTTCGTGACAGAGAGCACTCACCATCGGGAAGGTGGAAGGCGGAAACCAGCTCCATCTTTAAGGCATAGCATTCCGCAGCTCTCTACAGTTCCCCATTTTTGTCTTAGATGCATCAGGCAAGAAGCCTATGTTTTATTCCACCTCTCATTTAAATGCAAATGCTATACTAATGACATGTTTTTAGTTTCCTATACACCATGCTAATAACATAATAGATTTGAAGATAAGACCTACATTTAAAAGGAGAAATAGTGTTTTGGGTTTTGTTTTCTGTTTTTTTTTTTGTTTGTTTGTTTGTAAGTCGAGGTAATCCCAGTACTTATATGTTATTTTCTCAGTTCTACTCACATACCTAAAAATTTTATGATTTCAGTTTTCCTTATGAATGTTCATATTCCATTATGTAATGTACTTCATAGTCATTACCCATCCATAAGTGATGAATATCTAGGGTGTTTCCATTCTTTATCTGTTGTGAATGGTCTTGCCATTTAGTCCAATAACCAAATCTCACTGTTGCTATATATCATTCACATAAACCTTTCAAAATTCTGCTTCATTAACAAGCCCAGATATTTTTCTCTACTGTCATGTAACATCACCAAATATCCAGTCTTGAACTCATCATTACGTGATATTTTGTGCCTAGAACTGTCTGAAGATTAACTACTACCATAGGACCAAACACTTATTGCAGAAGTGTCTATAAATAAATTCTATTACAACTTTATAGCTTTAATTCATTTTGCTTTTAAGAACTTGAAAGGAGTATCTTTCCTGTACATGTAAAGTATACAAATAATTTCATGTTCTCAGTTATAATGGCATATGGGATACGATGATCTTTGCATTTCCATTTTGGGAAATTATGCTGTCAAATAATTATCACAGACACATTTCTATGCTACTAGGATCTTATAATTTGTTAGAACTATTTTGAACAATTCAGACTCATTACTTGTTAGACCTGTATAAACAATTTAAAATAAAGTACGGAAAAGTTCCCTTTTGCTTTAACTTGCATTTATCATGCTTAATCTTTTACCCCTAAACCTTTTCCTAAATAAAAACACTATATAGCACTTGTACCTCAAAAGCACTTGTGGATCTTTGGTATCCAACAAGAAGACCATTTAAAAAAATAATTATTCTCAATATTGGATACTTAGGGGCTGCAGATATAGTGTAGCAGTTAAGAGCAAACTGCTGTTTTTCCAGGCACTTGGGGTTGGTTTCTAGCACTAAACTGACGCTGATAGCCAGCTGTAGTTTCAGAGGATATGACGCCCTCTTCTGGCCTCCATAGGCACCACATGCTTATGGTACACATACATGCACTACAAAAATACATGCAAAATACCAATGCACGTAAAATAAAACCCCACATTTTTAAGTAATAAAAATAATGGAAGTTTATTCTAGAAAGCACTTGTTTTCAGTTGGGTTTCAACTTCCCTTGTGCTTACCTACTTGAACTAGATGCAGCTAAGAGTATCACCACTAGTTATTAGTTGTAGGACTGGAGAATCAAAGAGAGAAATGGATTACATTTGTAAATATTGTTAGAGATTTTTGAAAAACAAAACAAAACAAAACAAAACAAAACAAAACTGAAAACTAGCCTAAGACGTAGTGGAAGTTTTGGTCTTTTTAAAAACACAGAAATGTCATGTAAACATGTGTTTGTTTTAATCCCAAGTGTGGGATATGGGCGGCCTTAGATTTTCCACAGCAGAAGACTGTTTGCTTTGTATGCTATGCAAGAAGCATGATATTTACCAGCTGTGGATAGTATAGGTCTCTGTGAGGGTATACAGGCCAGATCCGAAAGAGGGATCGGTGGGATGAGGGGAATTCTGAGGAAGAAGGCAGCTGCAGATCCTCCCTGGTGCTCCTGGTTGTTGTTGATGCAGTTTGATGAGAAGTTGGAGATATCCTGAAGATTGGACTGCCCTCAAGAAACCCAACAACCCTTAGCAACAGGATGGAGATAAAGAGACCTTTACCCTCTCTCTCCATTAACCTTCTTTTTTTTTTTCTACCTGGTATGTTGAGGTGGTGGAAAAGATTGGGGTGGAGAAAGATTGGACTGCCCTCAAGAAACCCAACAACCCTTAGCAACAGGATGGAGATAAAGAGACCTTTACCCTCTCTCTCCATTAACCTTCTTTTTTTTTTCTACCTGGTATGTTGAGGTGGTGGAAAAGATTGGGGTGGAGAAAAAAGGTAAAGGAATAAGAAACTCAAATAAAACAGATAAAAAAATAAATTTCAACAATAAGAAAATGAGGCAATAAATAGTCTTAAAGCTGAAATTACTGTGGCAAGGCTAGATCAGTAAGTAGGAAGACCACATAAATAAATATTTGGTACAGAGAAATTGAAAAAGGGAGCAGAAAGTTAAAGAAGTATATCATCGTATATATCACCACCATGAGTTATGCGAAGAGTAGAAGGAATAATTACCATTTCCAATATAATAAAACTGTGCAGGTTACTGATAGTGGGATATGTTTTTTCCTTTGTCAAAAGGTGCCACATTTAATTCCAGATCAGAGATTCACTGAGTTTCCTCAATTTAATATTTCACTCATCTGGAACTGATTTAAATGTCTTTGCAAACAGATTATAGAGTGTGGTGATATAAAGAAAAACAGATTAAATGTAGTGGGAGAAATACAGAAAGTCAGGGAAGAACAGCATTGTTGAGGAACTAATATTGAAGTTGAGCTCACAAAATGCATTTTTCCCTACTGCACGTGATTATATTTGTATGAAAACAAGGAAACATTTACCAAAATGATTCAGTAGAAAGCCATGCTTAAGTCACAATTGTTAGGATATAATAAGTGTTAGCAGCAGGGATGATTCTATCCAGGAAGATAGTAACAAACAGCTTAGGGGCTCTATGCATGATCAAGTACATTAATTTTATAAATAGAAAAAGATAATAAATAATAACAGAACCTACAGTCTTTCTATGCCAAGTTATTAGCCACTTAATAAATGTTATCCAATTCAACCTTCACAGAAGTCATGAAGGTAAATATCTTCATTTAAAGAATTTATCTTCCTTTTAAGAAGTATGTGAAAAAAGAAATATTTGTAAATTCAAGGTCAATGAGATTTTTTTTTCATGGTTCTGGGAACCAAACTTAGGTTCTTAATTCTGTCACTATATTGCATCTTCAGCAATGAATAATTATTAACAAATTTCTTTTTATTAACAAATTCCTTATTCTTATTTCTGTATTAAGGACTTTAAAATGGTTAATAGAATAAGAATTTATACAAGTATATACAATTATGTTATAGAATGTTTCTGGCATTCTGAATGAAGAAAAGTCTGGAGGTATTCCAACTGGAGATACCGTAACATTCAATGGAGGACAAAGTGTCCTGTGGTGAGAAAACCAGTTTATGATATGCTGTAAAAATATTTATAAATATTAAAAGAAATAATGAAAAGTAAAGCAAACCAAAACATCAAGCATGATGAGAATGTTAGAGAAGGTTGATGTGTACATGTTTGAATAGAAACAGAAAAGAGTAGACTTTTGTCACTCTGGTAAAAGAGAGAGGGAAGCATAATCAGCTTCTTTCCAACAATATGAAACTTTTTTTCCTTTGCAATGTTTGTTTCTTCTTCTTCTTCATCATAATTTATTTACTTTGTAGCCCAGTTGTAGCCCCCTTCCTCATCTACTCCTGGTCCCACCCTCCATCCTTTTCCCTCCCCTATCACTTTCCCCTAGTCCACTGATAGGAGAAGTCCTCCTCCTCTACTGTCTGACCCTAGTTTAAGAGGTCCCATTAGGACTGCCAGGATCCTCTTCCTCTGTGGGTTGGCTTGGTCACACCATCAAGAAGAAGTGATCAAGGAGCAGGCAATAGAGTTCATGTCAGAGACTGTCACTTCTCCCCTTACTGGGGGACCAACACTGAGACTGAGCTGTCTAATTTGTTTCTAACTTGCTATGAAAGATATGTATAATTTGGGTGGGCTATGAATAATTATATCTGGATTGAAGCAATCATTGGTTCACTTCTGCGACCACTAGAGATGATAATATTGTGTTTTTAGTATGATTTCTAAAGAAGATCCTGAAAACATACATAAATAACTATTTGGAAATGAAAATATAACTGAAACATATTTCTAACTACTAATAAAAAATAAAATTTATTTTGATATTAAATCTATTATATCTATTGCAAAAAGAGTTGCAAATAAAAATCTTTAGCTTAGTGTTCTTTTAAATCAAGTAAGTTAAATATACCTACAAGTTTATTCTCATGTACATTCTCAGTATTATATTTTGGTTTGGAATGTTTTTTTGTGAGTAGCACCATCAAAGAGAATTATAAAGGCTCAAAACAGAGAAGACAAAACAAAATTTTTATGAGAGGCTTAGGAGAATTTGTCTGTTCGGGGAACTATAAGGAAAGATGAGAATTTCTCTGAACATCATTTTTAATGACTTAAAATATTTAAAAAAATGTATGTGGAAATTAGGAATAGTGCTTCCTCAAGACCCAGCTATACCACTGCTAGGCATATACCCAAAATTTGCTCAAGTACACAATAAGGACATTTGCTCAACCATGTTTGTAGCAGCTTTAATAGCCAGAACCTGGAAACAACCCAGATGTCCATCAGCGGAGGAATGGATACAGAAATTGTGGTATTTTTATACAATGGAATACTACTCATCAATCAAAAAGGAGGAAATCATGAAATTTGCAGGCAAATGGTGGGATCTAGAAAAGATCATTCTGAGTGAAGTATCCCGGAAGGAGAAAGACAAACATGGAATATACTCGCTTATATAGACCTAAAAGATAGGATAAACATAATGAAATCTATACACCTAAAGAAGATAATCAAGAAAGCGGACACGGGGTATGATGATCTATCCTCATTTAGAAAGACAAATGGGATATGCATTGAACGTATGACAGGAGTCTACCGCAGAAAGCATCTGAAAGACTCTACCTAGCAGTGCTCCAAAATAGATACTAAGACTCACAACCAAACCTTCGGCAGAGTGCAGGGAATCATATGAAAGAAGGGGAGTTTGATGTGGAAAGGATAGGAGCTCCACAAGGACCAAACGTATCTGGGCACAGGGTCTTTTCTGAGATGGACACTCAACCAAAGTCCATGAGAGGATAAAACCTAGAACCTCTGCTCGGATGTGACCCGTGATAGCTCAGTAATCAATTGGTTTCCCATAGTAAGGGGAACAAGGACTATTTCTAACAGGAACTCAATGACTGGCTCTTTGACCTCCCCACCTCCCAAGGGAGGAGCAGTACTATTAGGCCACAGAGGAGGACTTTGCAGCCAGTCTTGAAAATACCTGACAAAAGGGAGTCATATGAAAGGGGAGGAGGTCCTCCCCTATTAGTGGACTTGGAAAGGGGCAGGGTGGAGATGAGGGAGGAAGGGTGGGATTGGGGAGGGAATGAGGGATACAGCTGGGATACAGAATTAACAAAATGTAACTAATGAGAAAAATAAAATTATGGAGAAAAAATGTATGTGGAAAATTACACAAAATTAGAGAATTTATCATGCTGAAATTGTAGAATATAACTTCACCTTAGAAGGAACAAATATATTTATGTATGGAAGTCATTGGATCATCTTGTAACTCATAACTGCTACCTGTGTTATCTTAGTTATACTTTACACGTCAACTATGAATAAAGCAAAATACCAACATCAAGATTATATGATATGCTTATTAAAGATGTGGACAAATCTTTTTCTGTTCATAATCACATACTCAATGCAATGTTGGTTTTGGAAATTTTTCTCAAATGTTATGAATTACATGTAGATTACTCTGTTTCTCTGCTTCCATAGAACTCAGATGCAGAGCATCTGGTCCCCTTTTACACAGACTCATAATGCAGGATGTAAGAAATTGCTAACTTCCTTTTTAAAAGTCTTTTCTTTTTTTTAACTTTAATTGGATTTTTATGATTTATCATTCATATTATTATTTTTTTTCAATGCAGTTTATTCAGGAACCTTGAACAATCATCTGACCCTGGGGAAAGCCAGCCCACAGCTTAAATAGACTCTGGGTAGCCAACCCAGGTGTGCCACGTGGGCAATGCAGATAGGTCCACATACATGGAAGCAAGCCAGATCCTCAGCCTTAGCCAAATGTGGAATTGTTCGTGATAGAGAGCACTCACCATCGGGAAGGTGGAAGGCAGAAACCAGCTAATTCGAACAGTTCAAAAGCATAATATCCACAGATTATCATAGTTTCCTGTACTGGGCTCCCAGCAACAGGTTTTACCATGGAGTTTCCCTTAATCTCTACTAAAGCTCAGACTAGGTGAATACTGTTTTAAACTTCTGCTTCAGCTTCTGCTTCCCAATTCTTATCGTAGTTTTAAGTTTTGTGATTAATGGAGGGATATTAGTATACGTCTAATTTTCACTCTATTTCCCTTATATTGTATTCCTAGTATTGTGAAATGAAACGGCATTCCCATAAACATAAAAAGATGAAAAAGAAACAAAGAAAACAAATGTCTGTTCATACCAGATAGGTCACTAGAGGCAGCAACAAAGCAATTATACTTGTGTCTAGCATGGTCTGACAGTGTTTTTAACTACTGGTACAAGAGCATAGACAATGTTCAATTGACTATGCTGTTGAATAAAATTTCTCCCCCAGCAACAATTAGCAGCCTATGTATCCCAGAGAAAGGGAGGGAAGTCTTGAGTAGCTCCTGGAAAAAAAAGAATTAACTTTCCATATATAATAAGGAGTTTCTGGACATTTGGAGCCATCACCTAGTCATTGATTAGCCCATTCCTTTGCCAGTCACCTACCTGCAATCACAGGTAAAGACATCTATAAGCCACACCAATGTTGATGTTGTGCACTGTGGACAGTATCCCATGATGTTTACATAAGATGAGCTCTTAGAGAAAGGCCAAGGGGTGAGAGCTTGAAGAATGGCTTCACTTCAAAGGAGCTCATTTAAAAGTAAAAATAACAGTAAATAGTAGGCACGACTAACTAATATAAATGGAATAGGAAAAAAGAAAAGGGAATTGGGAAAATTCTATGATGTTTATAATTGTTTTGACTGGCTCTTTGTGTTAATGGGTGTTTAATTCCCATTGGTAACATCTAAGTAGCCATATAAAATACATTTCAGAGTTGTCTACCTGATAAAGAACAACCGAAAAACAAATGAACATTGATCTTGACTCCTACGAATTACAGACTGCCATGGAGGGGATGAGAGTAATGCTGAGAATGGAGACTTGTCTTGGGAAGTTTCAGAATAAGTAAAGACAGTAACAGGGCTACTTTAGTGATAGTGTGAATGAAATCTATGCAGTTCTGGTTATTTCAGGCGGAAGAATCAGATGTGATTAACAAGAAACCAGCACCACTGAATGGAAAACTTTGCTGTACTGGTCTTTCTTAGGCAGCCATATTGTTACCATATAGTTTATGTATTTATATGAAAATACACACACAGGAGTCAACTACATACAGGAGTGCATTAGAGTGCTAGATATTGTGACATGTCATAAAGTGGATGTCATAGAAAAGCTTCAGTTGGCCAGATGGTTTATTCCCTTAGGAAATCATAGACAAGGAATAGTGAGTCTGAACAGCTTGTATAGATATGTATTGGCAAAAAATTTGAGAGGCAGACTCTCTGGCTGAGAAAATTTTCAGAGAGTACCATCTAATACCCACACCGACAACGATATAAAGAGCCATTTAATGATTCACTGTTCAGAAAGCAATGAATAGCATAGCAGTATGTGAACAGGCTAATTAAAAACCAGAAGCAATATGTTGACATTTATCGATAGGCTCTTCTACAACAAAGCTTTGGGATGCATGTGGCAGTATCAGAGAGCAATCTCAAGAGTTCAAAGGCAATTTATCCAAGAAGCTACCTGCTGAGTTCTGAAATCTATTGAAATGCTCTTTGTCAGGGTTCATACCTACTCATAGATGTAATACAAAACTGAATACCCAGGCATTTGAAGAATATATATATTACTACATATAAAATATTTATTATTATATATAATAATATAAGCTTTATTATACTATATATTATCACTTATTAAATTATCATACCTAGTTGTTAATACTCTTATTCAAATATCTAACCATAATTCTAACAAATTTATTAAATATTTCACTATATAATAGAACACACCCTAGTTTTAGAGCACTTATTTTTCTTCCAGTACTTTATTTAATTTGGAGAAAAAATAGTAGAGTTGTATAATATTTTTTCTGATCTGTGAATTAAAGAAAAATTAAGCTTAGCTCTGTGAAGGAAGCCATCCAAATTTAAATAAATAGGAAGTATTTGAGAAAATTTAAGCACAGTAAATGTGACTTAGAGCTTATGTGCACATTTACAGTTCATAGATACTTATTTATGGCAAAATCAATCATAAAATGTTATTTATACTGCAATTTTATATCATAATATGGTAAAATATTTTTCAACAGATGAAGATATAGATTTTTATATTCTCACATTTCCAACACACACCCATCTTATAATATAAGGTACCATGACATCATGTGTCATGCATATTTAATATAATTATTTTCCATATTCTTTTTTAATTTTAATAATAAGATTCTCAAAAGTCATATTGTCTATATAATAAAGGATAAACATACTAAAATCTGGAGTCCTAAAGAAGCTAAACAACAAGGAGAACCCTAGGGAAGAGGCTGAAACCTCACTCAGAAGGGCAAACAGGATAGTCATCGGAAGTAGAAGAGAAGGAACGGGACAGGAGCCTTCTACAGGGTACCTCTAAAAGACTACCCACCTGGGTATCGAAGGAGATACAGAGACTCATAACCAAACTTTGGGCAGAATGCCTGAATGTTATGGAAGAAGAGGGCGGTAGAAATACCTGGAGAGTACAGGAACTCACAAGGAGGCCAGCAGAGGAAAAAAACACCCCGGCCCTGGGAGTCCTGCAGAGACTGATACTCCAACCAACGACCATGCATGGAGAGGACCTAGACACCCTGCTCAGAGGAAGCCCAAAGGAGGTTCAGATTCCAAGTGGATTTCCTAGTAAGGGAGGTAGGATCTATCTCTGAGATGAACTTGGTGGTAGACTCTTTGATCACCTCCCCTCATGGGGGGTGCAGCCTTACTAGGCCACCAGAGGAAGATGATGAGATCTGATAGGCTAGGTTCAGGTAGAAGGGGAGGATGTCCTCTCCTATCAGGGGACTAGGGAAAGGTCATAGGGGGAGAAGAAGGGGGGTAGGTGGGACTGGGAAGAGACAAGGGAGGGGACTACAGCAGTGATACAAAGTGAATAATTTGTAATTAATTAATTAAAAATAAATAAAACAAAAAGATTGTCAAAAGTCGGAACATAAATAACTTTGCTATAAAAGATTATTATGGACAAGATTAAATACTCTGACTACATTGTCCTTTGTCACTATGCCATACAACAAGGAACTTCACTATCATTATCTCTGTATTTACTGCAGTAACTGCCTAGGTCAGATGATAGACAATAATCCAGCCCTACTTCTATGCCTGAAGACAGTCCTAGACCTAAAATTTTAAGAGCCAACAAATAGAGAGGCATATTGTGTGTCAATGACTTTTGCATGTGACCCAGCTATAGCACTCGTGAAATCCCAGAGCTATGGATACCAGCATATCATCTGTAACAGATCAAGCTTATAAGTATCCCAACATAAATGAAAGATGACATGTGAACTCTCACCCTTGCTGCTTAACTATTGGTTTTTGTTGTTGCTGATGTTTTTGAGACAGGGTTTTTCTGTGTAGCCTTGGCTGTTCTGGACTCACTTTGTAGACCAGGCTGACCTGAAACGCACAGAGATCCACCTGCCTCTGCCTCCCTGAGTGCTGGAATTACAGGTGTGTGCCACCACACATGGCCACTATTGATTTTTATTGGCTTCTGTGGGAAGGGATCTACTTTTCTTAATTGATATAGACACTGTTCGACTGCCCACAATCTGGTAAATAACCTTATATCCATGAACATGCAAACAACCCTATCTAAACTCAGTGGTTTAATTAGGGTTAAAAAATACATGAAAATAAAAGCAGGATATGTTTGGAAGAAGTAGTATTCCAGAGTGTCTGTGAGAAGGGAGTATGAGAAATAGTGGATATATATGAAATTATCAGACTATGTAAATTACAAAACAAACAGAAAAGCAATACACAAACACAAAAGAAGATCTAGTTATTGAATTGTTTACTCAGGATATGCTCGAGGAACAATTCTACATTACTAAAAATGTGTTTGGTAATTACAACAGTATACTATTCTTATTCAATTGCATTTTTATTTATTATTGTAACTTCTAATCACATTTTTAGATCTTTTAGGCATGAGCTAAAGATTCAGTATAGTATATTTTCAAATTTGAGTGTATTAGTTATTGTGTATTAGTTATTGTTATCATTAAAAATTAACTAAGCCAAAGTATAGAAGGAAGAGTTAATTCGGGGCTAAAGTTCCAGAAGAATAGAAGCCCTTAACCATTATGGTAAGGAGCATGGCAACAAGAAAACAGGAAATGTTACTGGAGCAGTAGCTAAAGTACTAGAACTGTTCTAAACTAGATCAGTTCCGGGTTCACAAACTGGAAAAGGGGAACACACACATTGAGGATAACTGGCAGCGTTTGAAGCTTTGGGACCAAAATGTACATGTCTTCCAACAAGATCATGCTTCCTAATCCTTCCAAAGAGTTCTGCCCACTGGAGACCAGGTTTCCACTCATTTGAGCCTGCAGGATACACTCCTTTCCAACAACCACAAAGAGGAAAACAACAGACTTGGCTCTGCTAAAGAATGATAGGCTAGGGTCAAACAGAAGGAGAGGAAGACCTCCCCTATGAGTGGACTAAGGGAAGGGCATAGGGAGAGATGAGCGAGAGAGGATGGGATTGGGAGGAGATGAGGGAGGGGGCACATCTGGGATACAAAAGGAATTAATTGTAGTAAATGATAATAAAAAACAATTAGACTGAAAAAAAGAATGACATTACAGTGTTTTTCCCTGCCTCTTGGTTGAGAATTAAGTTCAGTAGGATATTATTTATAAACACATGTTTTTCAGCCTTTTGTCATGAATTAAAAAAAAAAAACTTTTATGAGAAAATTACTGTTTACTGTGTGGTTGGTTTCTGGAGATGATGTGATTGTACCAGTTCCTCAGTTATGTAGAAGCAAAACTGTGATCACCATTAATCATATGATATAGAAAAAAACAAATTAGTTTGAATACCACTAAACAACGAGTTTAATGGATTTTGTCATATAATTAGCTATTTATTATTCCAGTATAAAATAATTTGAGTGCAACTATTTTGCTTCTCATGAAACAAAATATACCTAGAACTTTAGGGGACGCTGGCAGAAAGTTAGAGATTACTACAGTAAAATTACTACAAGGATACAATGAGCATACATTTTAGTTTTGAGCACACCTCAGTATAATTATAGACAATA
This sequence comes from Meriones unguiculatus, assembly GCF_030254825.1. NCBI lineage: Eukaryota > Metazoa > Chordata > Mammalia > Rodentia > Muridae > Meriones > Meriones unguiculatus. The sequence goes on from NC_083364.1 coordinate 62,939,020, forward strand.
CATAAATAATTTACTCTGATTCTCCATCAATGAATTTTTATTCTAAACAATTTTTATCCACATGAAATTTTATATTAACTATACTTTATGTGTAACAATATAATCTTTTGACGGTTTGCTTATTAAAACTATAAACACTTGAGCTAGATACACTTGAGCTCTGGTGAAGAGCACTTTCTGCTCTTCCAGAGGACCCAGTGTCAACATTCAGCATCCACTTAGTAAGTGTAAGCTGCCAAAGGAGGGAAGCAGTTAACCATTCCTATATAGTTGCAATATCTATAAACCTTGTCAGTGACCAGCATGGCAAGATATCTGTAAAGATGAAATAAGTGGCACTCACATACCTGTAACATCCAGCAAATATGTATTTGGACGTAAGGCCTATTCAACATGAGGAAAAAGCGTACCTGGTCCTAAAGCTTAGCTAGCATCCCAAGACTTGTGAATAACAGAAAAGCATCGACTGCAGCCACTTTGCTTGACCAGCTTAATTCCTTTACAATAATGTTCTTTTAATTACAAAGACAGCTGATGAGCTGATCAAAAATTTTCTAGAAACTTTTTCCATTTTCTTAAAATCTCATGAGTGATATGGAAATAAAATTTCTGTGGATCTGTGCCATGTTAATATCTTGATGAATGATGACCAAAGGTCTTTTTCATTCTATCCTTCCTGTGCCAGCATTCGATAGTTCATTAAACATCAATTAAACTCAGATAGTTTATCTAACAATTCACAAAGAAAAGAAGTGGTGCAGGTATGTGAAATTGACAGTCTTTGAGAGAAGAGGATCATTCAGAAGTTCTTTGAAAGAATGTCTATAGATAAATAGATAAAGCTAAAACAATGAGTAAAGGCCAATAATATTATTTTGTTGATTCTTTAAATGTTGATTTTAATATTTTTATTTAAAATAGAGTTATATTATTATTTATTAATTATTTCCACTTTAGATACATGTTTTGTAAATAAATTTCAGAATTTAACTTGCATTGATATATGCATGAATCTGCAATGAAGTGTATGCCCTGTGTGTCTGCTTCTCTCCCTACAATCCCATTTAAGGTCACTTTGTGTTCATAGCTTATGGAAAGATTGATAACACTTAATCTTTGTTAAGCTTCTTTATTGAAGACCATCAAGATTTAATTTTTGAATCTTACCACTTGGTAGATAAATGGATTATGAGACTCTTTCTTTTTTAACTTTTCTAATTAATCTGAATGTCGTTTGGGAGGACAGGGAATAGAAGAGTTGGGGGGGAATCTTGCAAGCTAACTCTTACAAATATGTTTTTTATCAATGTCAAATTGAAGATAATGCCATCTGTGCTAATCCTCAGTCCTCTCCACTCTAGTGCTTGAAGTTGTCTTTTTCTTTGATTTATCAGGCAGCCGACCCTGGCCTAACCCTGTCAGCTTAGTTCAGAGGAGCGCTCACAAAAGATATGCCTCTGATCTGACAAATTGATTGGCTAAAAGGAAGTTTAACTCAGGAAGATCTGCAGACCAAGCAATCAAGCCTTTATTTCTCTTGCTTATAGCTTCAAGTATGTGAACAGAAATGTAAAAATACACAGAAGGAAAAGGAGAAGACATTAGTAATTGTGAAAACTAAATGCAAAATCAAAACAAAACAATAAAAGGCTGGCAGAGCCCAAGGTGATGTAGAGCTGACAGTATCAGAAGCTATGTTTTATTTAAGAGCTTTGGCATGAGGCTAATTAAAAACGATCACCCTAATTAAAAATCAAATATTAAAATTCTTTTAGAGTTCCTGCCAATTTTATGTGTAGCATAACAATTAGGTATATAGAAAATAGATTGCAACTTACAGAAAGCTATAAATAAATTCAAGGAACAGTCTGACATAGTATCTTTTCTCAGATAAAGATGGTGAATAACTTCAATCCTTGATACTTTTATTTTCATTATATAAGTTTATCATTGTTTATTAAGACTTTTGTGGATTTTATGGAAAAAACCATAAATCATCAATTTCTGTCTGTTTATCAGGTTTCTAGATATAGACGCAATCTGATGAATTTTGAAAAATCAAGTAAACAAAATCCCTAGATTTCCTCTCCAAAGTATTTCATCATCTTAATTATACCACAGTATACAAAATCATTCAATATTGTGATACTACAGTTAATCCAATGTGCTTTTCTTTTTTGCTTTCTATTTTATCTATGCCTCCCCCCATTTTATTATATATCATAATAGTTTCTGGACTTCCACTACTTGAAATAACGTCCATAGATCTCTTGTTCAAGAAGATATTTATAATGAGGTATTTTCTCATGATGCATTGAAAACAAGACAAAATATTATGGATAAAATGATTACAGGTTTGCATGAAACCTTCAATAGAGATTTAACATTGAAAAGCAATTGGAAACATATATTTAGACTTCTTTATTTAATTTAAACTTTTGCTTAGAATGTGGTATGAGACCTTTCAGAAAGAGCCACTCTGATTTCCAGTAATTTGAATTATTCATAATGACTCAGAAATAAGAGATTAAGTTTGCAGCAACGGTTCCATGGAATCAGTACTAAGTACATTCCTAGTAAAAATGCCTTGTTCTTTGTAATACCAATAGTAGAGGCCACACAACTATGCTCTTCTCCCTGCCACATTGTCCAGCACAGGTTTGCATTTGTTCCGAATGTCTAAGCCAATGTCGTCAGATAAAAGGAGACCTGGATCTACATTGACATGCACTGTTGGTGTTGCTTTTTCGTTTCGTAACCTCATGTCACAAACTTTCTGAGTTATGTATTATTCTTCATGGAATGACTTGATTCACAGTTTTAATGGCTGGGAAATTCAACTTCTATGCCTGCATCTTTGTTGATGGTGGTTACTATGCTCCAAAGATGTAGAGAATCATGCAGAAAGCAGATTGAGACCCCCAAGCGGTGATGTCTTGCCCTTAAAGAGGCCACTGTTAGTTTAGAAAATGCCTACACAAGATTTACCTTTATCGGTCCCGCCTCTGAGAAAAAGGTATTGGACGGGTCTGATGCTCTTTGGGTGGATGACACCTAAATGAACATCAGTACAAAGTCCCAATTTATTTCTAATATCAGAGATCAGACCTCTACTCTTGCCTGATGCGTCTAAAACAAAAAGGGGGAACTGTAGAGAGCTGCGGAATGCTATGCCTTAAAGATGGAGCTGGTTTCCGCCTTCCACCTTCCCGATAGTGAGTGCTCTCTGTCACAAACAACTCCACATTTGGCTAAGGCTGAGGATCTGGCTTGCTTCTATGTATGTGGACCTATCTGCATTGCCCACGAGGCACGCTGGGGTTGGCTACCCAGAGGCTATTTAAGCTGTGGGCTGGCTTTCCCCAGGGTCCGATGATTGTTCAAGGTTCCTGAATAAACTGCATTGAAAAAACAAACAAACAAACAAACAAAAGATTTACCTTTAGACAAATCTATAGTACATTTTCTTGATTAATGGCTAATACAGGAGAACCAGCCTGCTGATAGATAGTGCCACAAGTTAGGTCATCCTCAGTTGTCTAAGAAAGCAGGCTGAGCAAGCTACAAAGAGCAATCCAGTGAGCAAGGATCTTCCATGGCTTCTGCTTAAGTTTCTACCCTAATTCCTGCTTTGAATTTCTTCAGTGATGAATATAATAGCATAAACTGAAACAACTCATTTCTTCCCATTATAACATATATATATATAATACATATTTATTTATATATATATATATATATATATAAAATCACAGCAATAGAAATCTTAAGTAAGGTAAAAATGAGTAACAGGTATATGAGTTATTGATGTGATAGACCTGACCTTGTTTGGGAGAGGCTGGTAAATCAACTCTAGAACTCTGAGCTAGAAAATCCATTTTGAGTTTGGAATTTAGTGAACAATGATAGGGCATAAAATGATAATTCTGAGATTGGTGAAAATCATGGAAAGCTCGCTCATTCAGAGGGAAGTCGAGGAATCACTTAAAGATTCAGTAGACCCATTAAATAGTTGCATTAAAAATATGTGTTATATGACCAGGGTTAAGGTTTCATGAGATTCACATCTATTATATTAGCATATCTATTGGTGTTGCTATTGTTCCAGTTTTTAAGGCCACTATGTTGATGAGACTTAATGGCTATACCTTTCCCCAGAAATCATGTAAGTACCAGTAACATTATTTAGACTTAGAAGATTGGAAAGCAGAAAACATGTGTCTGCATTTATAAGGATCTCAAGCCAATGCAGTGACTGAAATTAATGAAAGACCAGAACCACTATGATAAAATCTTCACTTTTTTGAGACAATCAATAAAAGGCCATCTAGGGCTGAGTAAGAAATGATTAAGAAGAGACAAACAAGTATCATTGTGAGGAAATCTGAGAAGTTCACACATGAGATGTGGTTCAGAGAGCAATGGTTTAACTTCATCCTCACATGAACTCGGTGGTGCATAAGAACGTACCATCTGGTATGAGTTTTGAAGCCTGAAGGGGTCATGGAGAGAAGATGAGGAATGACACTATGATGGTCCAGGAGAAGCCACTAGTAAATGTGTAGCCACAGCTCCACAGATGACCCAGGATTGAAGAGGTCATGGAGAGAAGTTGAGGCTAAGCAACATGTGGTAGAGTCAGAGCCTTTAAAGTGAGCCAAGACAAGACAATGTGTAAGGGTACAGTCAGTCTGCATCAGGGACCCCAGATTTTACAAGTGCCAGTCCTAGGGGATGGACACAAAGACATCAACATATAGGTAATAGAGCTTGTCTGAGACTTCAAGAGAAGCTTTGTATACTGTGCAGGAGTAAACCAGAAAAATGAAATGACTTTTGCCCTTTGGAGCCCAGCAGATCATGAGTTCCAGAGCTATTACACTGGTTTTTTTTTTTTAATTTTTTTTATTTTATTATTATTATTTTTTTATCAGTTACATTTTATTAACTCTGTATCCCAGCCCTGTCCCGATCCCTCATTCCCTCCCAGTCCCTCCCTCCCTCCCTCATCTGCACCGTGCCCCTTTCCACTGATAGGGGGGACCTCCTCCCCATTCATCTGATCCTGCTTTATCAGGTATCTTCAGGACTGGCTGCAAAGCCCTCCTCTGTGGCCTAACAGGACCAAAGAGCCAGTCATTGAGTTCCTGTTAGAAATAGTCCTTGTTCCCCTCACTTTGGGAAACCAATTGGTTACTGAGCTACCACAGGCTACATCTGAGTGGAGGTTACTATTGGACATTAGTTTTGCTCTGATTTCGTTATTAACATGCATCAATTCTGCCCTCTTAGGGGAAAAAAAAACAAGTGAAACTTCATTTTGATTTCACAGGAGCCTACAATTGAAAGACTTTGAACCTGTTAGAAAGACTTTTTTTTTTTTTTAAAGGTTCCATTGTAATAGGAACAGGGACTGTCTGACATGAACTGATTGGCCTGCTCTTTAATTACCTCCCCCTGAGGGGGAAGCAGCATTAACAGGCCACAGAAGAAGACAAAGCAGCCACTCCTGATGAGACCTAATTGACTACGATCAGAAGGAAGGAAAAGAAATCCTCCCCTATCAGTGGACTTGGGGAGGGGCATGCATGCAGAGGGTGGAGAAATGGAGGGATTGGGATAGGAGGAAGGAGGGAATCAGACAGGGGATACAAAGTAAATAAAGTGTAATTAATAAAGAATTAAAAACATGTTTTTGGACTTTGAAATTAGCTTTTCTTTTAGATGTTTTAAAGAGACTGTATTTTAAAAATTAAAGTGTTCTTTATTGTGGTGGTGATAGTGATATGATATTTTGAAGAAAAACAGGAACCCCAACCCCCCGGTGCTTTTGTCATGGTGTTTTATCACAACATTAAAAACCCTAACTAAGACAGTTAGGTAACTGGGATGGTTCTAGAAGCCTTTCTCCATTAATGACTTGAGGTGTAATATTTCTAAAAGAAATTATACTGTTTGTAATAATGATAATCCATTTCAAACAAAAAAAATCAATTGATAATTTTTAATATTTTTGATTGCTTTTCTATGTACTACTTAGTTTTATTAACATTTATTTATTTTTTGTGTGTATAAAATGTTTATTGTGCCAATAATATGACAAAGAGTCATATTTAAAAATTCAGTAGTAATTGCAACAAAAGACAACCTTCCTCTAGGATGGTAACAATAGACTTGCAAAGTTCCGGTACACACAGAGACAGACATGCTTATATTAATTTAGAGCATGGTTTTCATGAACATACTATTTTGTTTTGTTTTTCATTCTTTTCTCTTTTTTATTATTAATTATGTTTTATATTTTTGTATTTATTAATATATTCATTTTACAATATTTTTTCTCAGCTATACATTTCTTTTTATTTTGTTATTATTATTTTTAATATTAGTTAGTTTGTTAACTTTGTGTCCCTGTTGTATCCTGCTCCCTCTTTCTCTCTCAATTCCTACCCTACCTCCCTCATCTCCTCCCTGCCCCTTTCCAAGTCCACTGATAGGGGAGGACCTCCTCCCTTTTCATGTGATACTGGTTAATCAGGTGTCTTCTGGACTGGCTGCAAAGTCCTCCTCTGTGGCCTAGCAGGATTGCTCCTCCCTTGGGGAGGGGTAAGTCAAAGAGCCAGCCATTGAGTTCATGTCAGAAACAGTCCCTGTACCCCTTATTAGGGTACCCACTTGGACACTGAGCTACCACGGGCCACATCCGAGCAGAGGTTCTAGGTCATATTCATACATGGTCTTTGTTTGGAGAAACAGTCTCATAAAAGACCCCTGTGCCCCGATATATTTGGTCCTTGTGGAGCTCATGTCCTCTCCAGGTCATACTAATTCCCCCTTCTTTCATATGATTCCCTGCACTCTGCCGAAGGTTTGGTTATGAGTCTTAATATCTGCTTTGATACACTGCTAGGTAAAGTCTTTCAGAGGCCCTCTGTAATCATGTTGTATGGGAGAAGAAAACCTCAACTGATGAACTCCTCTATCAGATTGGTGTGTGGGCATGTTCATGGGGCATTTTCTTGGTTGATGATTGATGCATTCAGCTCCTGATGTTTGTAGAAAGTGCCAACCCAGTAAGGTGGTACTGCTTTTCGTAATTTTTTTTTTTCTGAGAATGTCATGAAGAGTAACTCTATCTCTTCATTGTCCATGCTTCAGTTTCTATCCCAAGTTTTTGCCTTGAGTTTTTGCTTTGGCTTACTTCAATGATGTACTCTAATGTAGATGTAAAAAACAAACAAACAAAAAAAAAAAAACAGAAACAAACAAACAAAAAAAAACCCAAAAAACATTTCTCTCCAAGTTTGTTTTGGACACAGTGTTTACATCAGCAGGGAAGCTAACTAAGACAATATGCATTGGTGAAAATCGCCAACACAAACATTTATAACACAATGCTTCATTATTTTATTATTTGATGCCATCATGCGTGAATTCAGAGAACTTTGAACATATCCACACATTCCTCTACTTTGCCTCTCTAATTCTTCCTGGATAAATACTGGCTTCCATCCTCCTCCCAGCATCACTACTTCTCTTCTTCTTACTTTTGAAATGACCTACTGTGTCCAGTTAGTGCTGCTTAGACGCACTTTTTTGGAGTTCCATCCAGTAGCGCACAGGCGACCTAGCATGGGCCTCAGCACTGAAGGAACCTGCCTCTCTATTTCTCTTTAACTGCCCAACTCCTTAGCTTCTGATAAGGCCTCATGAGCCACTGTTCTATTCATGATGGAATGTTTGCTGGTTTAATGTTGTACAGGTCATGCTTAGCCAACCACAGCATATGTGCAACTGCCCTGCCATCTCCATAAGACACAAACCCATAACAATTTTCCATGAACTCTGGCTCATTCAATCTTTAAGACAACTTTCTGAGATGCTCCCTGCCCTTGATGGGCAGGATGAACTACTATCACCTCAGTTATGACTGAGCATCAACAGTCATTTATTGTGGACACATTGACCAATTGTGAGTCTCTGTATAGAAGCTTCAATATGGATTTTTTTAATTTCCAAGAACAATTTTGTGCATAATTACTCAATCTTTTTTAAACATTGGAAATAACAAAAACAAAATTCACTGTTCAAGCCAGTTATGAAGAGCTAGTGGCTGGAGACTTAAGCCAGTTGTTGAATGCTGTATGGGCCCAGGGTCAGAAAAAATGACATAGATAGTTTTAACCCATATTTTAATTTAATATTTGTGGATTTATGATGGCCACTTAATCATTCTGCTTTAAAATATTTTTGCATTGAAGTTCATTTTAATAATTTCCTCATTGATTTATCAAATATCACTTCTTTTTTATAAAGTATCAAATGCTTATAAATGTTTCCAATTGTGATACATATTTCTCATCTATCTGACATTAATATTATTTTCTTATACTTTAAAATAAGGAAGTTTTCTCTTAATAATTTATAAATGAAATAGTTGTATATCTTTAAGCAAGTTAGTGCTAGAATGTATCATGTTGAATCACTCATTAATGCTGTTTTTGATCCCCATGATTTTCAAGGAGTTATTTTCAGCACAGCATGACATAATTTTCACTCTAATCCAAACTGTTACTTTCATATGTCACTCTGTATATGACAGTGTTAGTGAGATTTTTGCCAGATAAGTTATAACACAAAGTTAAAAAGATAAAGTTCAAATTATATTATGAGTTTGAATTGAATTCTTCTCATTTTAGAATTTCCTGAGTAGTTAGAAGTATGGCTATATCCAAACTCCATTTAAATTTAATACCTTTGATGCAGTTACAAATAACAGTATTCAAAAAGAAAGAGCTATTTTTTTTTTATTTTTGCTATGCTTCAGAAACACATAAGAATATATTCTGCTCTGCAAGATTCTTTTAATAGTGCCATTAACTGTATATATCTATACTTTCATCCTAAAATCATTTAAGGCGTTGTGTAAGATCATTATTTAAATATTTCACTGGTAGAGAAAACACAAATATTGCTGCTGTCTAGAGTCTTTTGGCCCATGAAAGGCTTCCTAACAGGCATCGCCATGTCGAATATAAGTGGATTGGCTTCAGAAGATTAGTCAATGCGCCTTTCTATTTACCTGTGAAAATTGAGGTCTTGAGTTCACGTAGCTAAATGAATTTCCTTTCAAAGTATTTTTCCAAGTTGCAAAGCCATAGTGAAATTGGCTTTTGCAGAAACAAAACAGGATTTTCTGGTCTTATTCTTTGCATTTCTTTAAATTCTAATAACGTAGACAATGAATATGATTCATTATAAGAAAAGTAGATATAAGTTACAATGTTCCTTACATGATATCCAATGAGCTTAGTGATTAAACTGAAACTGGTTATGAATGTTGTAATTATATTTGAGAATGAAAAAAAAAACACGGAAATAGTAAAACTAATTTCAAACATACTAGTATCAGTTCCTTTAGCATATAACTAATATCTTTTGATTTCTTGTTAGCATACTAACACTAATAAAATTGATATTTTAATATACTTTGAAGTCATGTTCAGACAGTTTCTATGATATGTTGTCAAAGACTTCATATAAATATGATTTTATATCACATATTTTTAACTATTTTAATAGGTCCTGCCTTAAAATAAAATGTCAACTTATCAATGTTTTAATAAAACTTTGATTTGACTAAGATATATAGTATTTTATAAAATATAAAATAAAGCCTTTGCTATTAAACAAAAATGAAATACTATAGACAAAACTGACCTTTTGAAGACATCTCCAGAGATAACTCTCTTCTATTAAAAAAAAAAGTCAATGTGTATTTCTTCTCCTTTTGGATCTTCCAAGAAATGAGAATCTTCTGCTCTTTAATGTATTCTATTTATGAAATGTCCCTCGCAGGCTTTGTAACTAGATCCTGGGATAGTAGCCCATTTCAAAGGGTTTTAGAGACTTCAAGAAGTGGCTAGCTGAGATAAGTAGACCAGTAGGAGCCAGACCTTGTGAGTGTCTTTTCCCTGGCTACTTTCTATATTCCCCTCTCAAGTGCTGCCTACCATGCTGTGATTATGAGCAATTCCAACACTTTTTTTTTTTTCCTACTACAAATACTAGAAGCTCCTATATTAGGGATCATCACAACATTTTCTCCTTTAATTTTTTTTTCAGGCAGAACTTAATTAATTCCACACTTGTAAATAAATATACAGTAATTCTATTTAAATTCACACACAGAGAGACAGGACTAATCTGATACTGCAGTCAAAAAAACCTGAAAACTTAAGTTGTATGTGAATAAATCAAGCAGTCTACCAGTCTTAAGTTTTCTATTATCACATGTGCAGAAGCACAAAGCATCCATTAAACAAACCATGTGCTCCATAGAATCACGTGGGACTAGTTCGCTCTTTGGCAATGCAATTCTCAGCACATTGAAGTAATACAGATACATGATGAAATAAAAAAAATGCAGTATTTGCAAGACAAAAATGGTATTGCAGAGTTAAACACCTTTTTTGTGAATATAAACATGTTTTTGTTTTGGTCCCAGGTGTGGGATATGACTGATTCAGGTAGTCCACAGCAGCAGACTATTTGCTTCCTGTAGGCTAGGAAAAGAACTCTTTGCCAGCTGCAGATAGTTTTAATCTGAGGACTCCGGAGAGAGAATTAATGCCAGAGCCCAGAAAATGTGGAGATCAGAGAAAGAACAAAGCTGCTCCTGCTTCCCCCTTGCTGCTCCTAATTGCTATTGTGAGAGAAGTTGGAGATCTTCTGAAACAAGGATTGGACTGGCTCCAAGGAACCAGACAACCCTAACCAGCAGGAAGCAGCTAAGAGAACTGTGCTTTGCCCTCACACTAACCCTTCCTCTCTCCTACATGGCGTTGGGGTGCTAGAAGGGATTGGGCAGAGTAGGAAAAAAAAGGTTCAAGAAACATAAATAGATGAGTTGTTTTTATTTTTTAATTTTTAATTCTTTTAAGTATGCTAACACCTTTAAATTGTGAGCATATGACCCGCTGTCACAATCTATAACATCATCAGGGGTGCATCTGGTTCTTTTAAAGTGGTGTCAATAAGCAATAAAATTAATTATAGGGGAGCCAATGAGAGCAGCAATCCTGGCTCTTCCCCATTCTCTTCATAAATAAACACAAGTAAATTTTCTTCAAATTCAGCATATACCATTATCTTTGGAGTTTTTATGGACTCCAAGGATATTTCTAGAAGTTGCATGTGTGTGCGTGTGTGTATGTGTGTGTGTGTTTGTCACAGGAAGTATTCATCTGCTGATATTCAATTTGGTTGGCAAGTATTTTTGTTCTTTACATATCAATGTACTGGCTGGTTTTGTGTATCAACTTGAAACAAGTTAGTGTCATCAGAGAGGAAGAAGCCTCAGTTGAGAAAATGTCTTCATGAATTCCATCGGTAAGACATTTCCTCAAATTAGTAATTAATGGGCAAGGGCCCATGTCGGATGGAGCCATTCCTGGGCTGGTGTTCCTGGATTCTGTAAGAAAACACGTTGAGAAAGCGCCAGATTGATTTCCAAGTGGTTTGAACTCTTACCAGCAATGGAGGAGGGTTTGCCTTTCTTCACATCTTCTCCAGCATGTGGTGTCCCTTGAGGTTTATTATTATTTTTTATATTAATTACAATTTATTCACTTTGTATCTCAGCTGTACCCCCCTCCTTTATTCCCTCCCATTCTCACCCTCCCTCCCTCATCTCCTACTATGCCTCTCTCCAAGTTCACTGATAGGGGAGGTCCTCCTCCCCTTCCCTCTGACCCTAGCTTAACAGGTCTCATCAGGACTGGCTGCATTGTCCTCCTCTGTGGCTTGGCAAGGCTGCACCCCCATTGGGGGGAAGTAATCAAAGAGCCATCCACTGAGTTCATGTCAGAGACAATCCTTATTCCCCTTACTAGGGAAACAACTTGGAGAATGAACTGCCATGGACTACATTTGTGAAAGGATTCTAGGTTACCTCCATGAATGGTCCTTGGTTTGAGTATCAGTCTCGGAAAAGAGCCCCTGACCCAGAGTTTTTGGTTCTGTTGAATTGTTTGGTTCCTTGGTGTCTGATTTCTTGAGTTCTTTATATATTCTGGATATTAGCCCTCTGTCAGATGCAGGGTTGGTAAACATCCTTTCCCAGTCTGTAGGCTGTTGACAGTGTCCTTTGCTTTACAGAAGCTTTTCAGTTTTACAAGGTCCCAAGTATTAGTTGTAGATCTTAGAGCCTGAGCTGATGTTATTTGTTCAGGAAGTTGTCCCCTGGGCATATGAGTTGAGGCTCTTTACCACTTTTCCTTCCACAGATTTAGTGTATCTGGTTTTATGTTGATGTCTTTGTTCCATTTGAATTTTAATTTTGTGCAGGATGATAGATACGGGTCTATGTGCATTTTTCTATTTGTGGACATCTAGTTAGACCAGAACCATTTGTTGAAGATGCTATCTTTTTTTCCAATATAAGGTTTCTTTTTTCCATTGTATGGTTTTGGCACCTTTGTCAAAAATCAGGAAATTGGGAATAGCACTACCTCAAGATCCACCTATACCACTTCAAAGAATGTCCACCATTCAATAAGGACAAGTGCTTAACCATGTTCATAGTAGTTTTATTTGTAAAAACCAGGATCTGGAAGCAACCTAGATGTCCTTCAGTGGTGGAACAGATAAAGAAATTGTGGTACATTTACAAAACGAAATACTACTCAACTATTAAAAACAAGGAAATCATGAAATTTAGAGGCAAATGGATATAACTAGAAGAGATCATCCTGAGTGAGATACCCCAGAAACAGAAAAACAGGCTTGGTATACACTCACTTACAAGCTGATATTAGCTGTATAATATAGGATAGTCATCTGTATACCTATAGAAGCTAAACAATAAGGAGGACCCTAGGGAGGATGTTTAAATCTCATTCAGAAATCAGGGACAAGACAAGGCTGTCCATTGTCCCCATATCTCTTCAACATAGTACTTGAAGTCCTAGCCAGAGCAATAAGACAACTAAAGGAGATCAAGGGGATACAAATCGGAAAGGAAGAGGTCAAAGTGTCACTATTTGCAGGTGATATGATAGTATACATGAGCGACCCCAAAAATTCAACCAGAGAACTCCTTCAGCTGATAAACACCTTCAGCAAAGTGGCAGGATACAAAATCAAATCAAAAAATTCAGAAGCCCTCCTGTATACCAAAGACAAAAGGGCCGAGAAAGAAATTAGGGAAACAACACCCTTCACAATAGCCACTAATAACATAAAGTACCTTGGTGTGACTCTAACCAAGCAAGTGAAAGACCTGTTTGAGAAAAACTTCATGTCTCTGAAGAAAGAAATCGAAGAAGATATCAGAAGATGGAAAGATCTCCCATGCTCATGGATTGGTAGGATTAACATTGTGAAAATGGCCATACTGCCAAAAGCAATCTACAGATTCAATGCAATTCCCATCAAAATACCAACTCAATTCTTTACAGACCTTGAAAAAAAGATTCTCAGCTTCATATGGAGAAACAAAAAACCCAGAATCTCCAAAACGATCCTGTACAACAACAGATCATCTGGAGGTATCTCCATTCCTGATCTCAAGCTGTACTACAGGACAACAGTAATAAAAACTGCATGGTATTGGCATAGAAACAGAAAGGAGGATCAATGGAACCACATAGAAGACCCAGAAATAAATCCACACACCTATGAATACTCGATATTTGACAAAGAAGCCAAATCCATTCAATGGAAAAAAAGACAGCATCTTCAATAAATGGTGCTGGACCAACTGGATGTCTACATGCAGAAAAATGAAAATAGATCCATATTTATCACCCTGCACAAAACTAAAGTCAAAGTGGATCAAGGACCTCAACATAAAACCAGATACCCTAAATCAATTGGAAAAAAAAAGTGGGGAACAGCCTAGAACTCATTGGCACAGGAGACAACTTCCTGAACAGAATACCAACAGCACAGGCTCTAAGAGCAACAATCAATAAATGGGACCTCATGAAACTGAAAAGTTTCTGTAAAGCAAAGGATACCGTCATCAAAACAAAACGACTGCCTACAGATTGGGAAAGAATCTTCACTAACCCTTTATCTGACAGAGGACTCATATCCAGTATATACAAAGAACTAAAGAAGCTGAAAAGCAGCAATCCAAGTAATCCAATTAAAAAATGGGGAACAGAGCTAAACAGAGAATTCTCGACAGAGGAATATCGAATGGCAGAAAAACACTTAAAGAAATGCTCATCCTCATTAGCCATCAGGGAAATGCAAATCAAAACGACCCTGAGATATCACCTTACACCCATCAGAATGGCCAAGATGAAAAACTCAAGCGATAACACATGCTGGAGAGGTTGTGGAGAAAGGGGAACCCTCCTCCACTGCTGGTGGGAATGTAAACTGGTACAACCACTCTGGAAAGCTATCTGGCGCTTCCTAAGACAAATAGGAATAGTGCTTCCTCCAGACCCAGCTATACCACTGCTAGGTATATACCCAAAGTTTGTTCAAGTACACAAAAAGCACACTTGCTCAACCATGTTTATAGCAGCTCTATTTGTAATAGCCAGAACCTGGAAACAACCCAGATGTCCATTAACGGTGGAATGGGTACAGAAATTGTGGTATTTTTATACAATGGAATACTACTCAGCAATCATAAAGGAGGAAATCATGAAATTTGCAGGCAAATGGTGGGATCTAGAAAAGATAATTCTGAGTGAAATATCCCAGAAGGAGAAAGACAAACATGGGATATACTCACTTATATAGACCTATAAGATATGATAAACATAATGAAATCTATACACCTAAAAAAGATAATCAATTGAGCAGACATGGGGTAAGATGATCAATCCTTGTTTAGAAAGACAGATGGGATGTGCATTGAATGTATGACAGGAGTCTACTGAGCGCATCTGAAAGACTCTAACTAGCAGTGTTTTCAAAGCAAAGACTCATGACCAAACCTTTGGCAGAGTACAGGGAATCATAAGAAAGAAGGGGAGTTAGTCTGATGGGGAAAGGATAGGAGCTCCACAAGGACCAAATATATCTGGGCACAGGGTCTTTTCTGAGACTGACATTCAACCAAGGACTATGTATGGATATAACCTAGAACCTCTGCTCAGATGTAGCCTGTGGTAGCTCAGTAACCAATTGGTTTCCCAAAGTGAGGGGAACAAGGACTATTTCTAACAGGAACTCAATGACTGGCTCTTTGGTCTCCCCACCCCGGAAGGGAGGAGCAGTCCTGTTAGGCCACAGAGGAGGGCTTTGCAGCCAGTCCTGAAGATACCTGATAAAACAGGATCAGATGAATGGGGAGGAGGTCCCCCCTATCAGTGGACTTGGAAAGGGGCACGGTGCAGATGAGGGAGGGAGGGAGGGACTGGGAGGGAATGAGGGATCGGGACAGGGCTGGGATACAGAGTTAATAAAATGTAACTGATTTAAAAAAAATAAATAAATAAATAAAAAATCTCATTCAGAATGGTAAACAAGGCAGACACTGGAAGCAGGGAAGAGAGGAAACAGGATGGGAGCCTACTATACAGGGTCTTCTTTAAGAATGCTCCCTACAGGCAACCTAAGCAGATGCTGAGACTCAGGGCCAAACTTTGGGCAAAGTGCAGAGAGTCTTCCTCTTACGGAGGAAGAGAAGGGTGGGAATAGAATGACATAGAGAGCACAGGAGCCCCCCAAGGAAACCAGCAAAGTAAAAGATCTGAGCCCAGGGGGTCCTGCAGAAACTAATGCACCAAAGGAGGAGCATGCATGGAGAAGACCTAGAATTGCTGCTCAAATATAACTGATTGGCAACTCAGTTTCCATGTGGATCTCTGAGTGAGAGGAGGAGGGGCTGCCTTTATCTTAAACTCAGTTGCCTGATCTTTGATCACTTGCCCCTGATGATGTGGCCTTGACAAACCATGGAGGAAGAGGATCCAGGCAGTCCTAAGGAGACTTAATAAGCAATGGGCAGAGGGCAATGGGGCAACGGTGGTGAACTTCCCCTTTCAGGGGACTAGGAGAAAGGGATAGTAGTAAGAGTAAGGGAGGAGTTGAACGGGGGGACTTCAATCAGGATATAAAATGACTAAATTGTGAAGAAAAATTAAAAATTAAAAAATATTATTTAATAAATGAATGAATTAATGAATAGATAGATAGATAGATAGATAGATAGATAGATAGATAGATAGATAGATGTAGCAGGTTGAGGGAGCCATAGGAAGCAAGCCATAAGTAACACCCCTCCATGGCCTCTGCATCAGATCCTGCTTCCAGGATCCAGCCTTGCTTGAGTTCCTGTTCTTAGTTCCTCCAATTATGGATTATGATCTGGAAGTGTAAGTCAAATAAACCCTTTACTCACCAACTTGCTTTCTGATCATGGTGTTTCATCACAGTAATAGAAACCCAGACTAAGAGAGCCAAGGTGGATTTGGAAGGAGTAGTGAGAATGGGCAAGTAACTGGTCATAATGAAGGCAACTTCTCATTTCTGTGTTCATCTGACCAGTGAAAGGAATGTCCCAACCTCCACTTCATCATTTGTTACCTGAAATTGCTCAGGTTATGGTTTGTGAAGCAACCCGAGGAAAGTGTAAGAAGAATATGCTATTCTCATCCAAAAATAGTAAGAGTAAAAAGTACAGTCATCACTGTAAGTGTTGTTTTACTTTTATTTCATAGCAGTATGCTCATATTATACAAATGCAAAAATCACACATTTTAACCTTCAGGTTTTTTTTCTTATCAGCTCTCTTTCTCTGCTTATCCAGGTAATATGAAAATGACAATGATATAATGGATACTCACAAAACTTTTTCAATTAAACTTATGCTGATGCTTATAGTTAGGTCCACCCACATACTTCTTTTTGATTTGCAATTGTGTTGTATACTTTTTTGCTGTTTTCCAATGAACACTATTTCTAAAAATCTAAGAGTGTTATTTCACCTGTAAGATACTGTTTATTAGCTATGCAATGATGCAAAAGTGTAGAAAAATGTTAATCCAGCAACATGGATGGTTTGATTACCTCAAAAGGACCTTTTAGGTCTGTGTGATCAAGCTGTAATGCAGACACATGCTTAGTACACACCCAAACAATTAAGGTAGAGTCAATTTGTAGAAGGAAGCACCTATGCTTGAAAATGATATCTAATTGAGTAAAATACAAAGTGATGAATCATTTAAAGATTTGACAGAATAAGATATTCCAGGTCTCATGAGAAAGGCACAGGAAAGAGGATGTAGCTCATGGTAGCTCAGTATCCAAGTGGGTTTCCTAGTAAGGAGAACAGGGACTGTCTCTGACATGAAATCAATGACTGGCTCTTTGATCACCTCCCCTAAGCGGGGAGCAGCCTTTCCAGGCCACAGAGGAAGACAATGCAGGCAGCCCTGATGAGACATAATAAGCTAGGTTCAGATGGAAGGGGAGGAGGACCTCCCCTATCAGTGGACTTTGAGAGGGGCATGGTAGGAGATGAGAGAGGGAGGGTAAGATTGGGAGGAATGACAGAGGAGGCTACAAAATAAAGAAACTGTAATTACTATAAAAATAAAAATTTAATAATAAAAAAAGAGCACCGAAGAGGCTGTTTTACCTGGAGAGTTTTACAGATACAGGTTGCATAGAAAAGCTAGTCACAAGTAAAGACAGAATGAGTCAGAGAACAAGAAGAAACAAGAAGATTAGACAAAATTTATGGAGTTAGTTTGAGGTCAAGTAGAGGAATTTATCCTAAGTTGAGAGAAGTATGCCTCTGGGGGTGGGTTTTAATGCTTCAAATGTCCAGAACAGGCTCTGTGTCCCACTGTCTGCAGCCCACAGGTCAGGATGTAACTACCTCAGCTACTGCTCTGGTGCCAGGCCTGTCAGCTTCCCACCATGATTATCGTGGACTAACCCTCTGAAACTGTAAGCAAGCCCCCAGTTAAATGCTTTCTTTTATAAGAGTTGCCTTAACTCTTCTGGCACCTACAATCTTTATTCCCCATCTTCTGCAGGATTCATCAAGTTCCTCCTAATATTTGCCTGTGGGTCTCTGAATCTGTTTCCATCCCTTGCTTTGTGAGACCTCACTAGTGACAATTATGCTAGGCTCCTGTCTGCAAGTGTAGCAGATTCTCATTAGATGTGTCAGGGGTGGGTTCCCTCTCATGGCATGGGTCTCAATGAACCAGTCATTGGTTGGCCACTTCCTCAATTTCTGTTCCATCTTTACCCCTGCACACCTTGTAGGTAGGATAAATTGTAAGTTGAAATTTTTGTGGCTGGGCTGGTGTCAAAATCCATCCATTCAAAGTCTTGCCTGGTTACAAGAAGTGGCTAGTTCAGGTTCCATATTCCTTATTGCTAGGAGTCTTAGCTAGGGTCACCCTCATAGATTCCTGGGAGTTTTCATTGCCCTTAGTTACTAGGTTGTCTCAGAGATGTTCCCCTCCCATTCCAGTTCACTCTATTAGTACTCTCTCTGTCCTCCCCAGACTGCTCCCTCCTGTTTCTGTCCTAACCTCACCCATTTCCAGTCCCTTCCCCCTGTCCATTCATAATGTCTGTTCTATTTCTGCATCACAGTAAGAGTCATATGTCCACCCTTGAGCCCTCCTTATTGTTTAAGTTCTTCGAGTCTGTGTGTTGTAGCTTGGTTATCCTTCAAAGCTGTCCAATTGCAAGTGAGTACATACAATGTTTGTCTTTCTGGGTCTGGGGCACCACTAGAAAACCTATAGAATCAACTAACATGGTCCTGTCAGGGTTCACGGAGACTGACCTGCTGACCCAGAAGTCTACATGGGACTGAACTATGCTTTCTGCACATATGTTACATTTGTAAAGTTTGGTTTTCAAGTGGGACTCCCAATGGGAAGAACAGGGGCTGTCTCTTTCTGTTGCCTGCCTTTGGGATACTTTCCTCCTACTGAGCTGCCCTCTCTAGCATCAACAGGGAGGATGCACTTAGTCTTACTGCAACTTAGTGTACCAGGATTTGTTCATGTATACACATGGGAGGCCTCCTTTGTTCTGAGGAGAAATAGGGGAAGAGCAGATCGTGGGTAAGAACTGCAAGGAGAGGAGGGAAGGGAAATTGTGGTCAGAATGTAAAGGAGTAACTCCATTAAGAGACCTGATAGGCTAGGGCCAAAGGGAAGGGGAGGAAGACATCTTCTCTCAGTGGACTAGGGGAGGGAACATAGGAAGAGAAGAGGGAGGGAGAGTGGGATTGGGAGGAGATGAGGGAGGGGGCCACAGCCGTGATACAAATTGAATAAATTGTAATAAATGATAATAAAAAAGGAAAAAAATACCTTGATCATGGTGTTCCTAAACAGCAATGGTAGTTCAGAAGGTTTGCTTATGATTTAACTGAGTAATCATGACTATCATTCTATTGTGATGTGTACTCCGTTTATGAGAGAAATATGTATTTGTATGGATAGTCCTGAATCTTTTATATGTTGTACAGATATTTTCCACATCTATAATTATAAATGTGCTTTCTGTCCTTGTTGCAAAAATAAAATTTTATTATTTATTTGGATTTTGAAGCACATAAAATGTAGATTATATATCCAGATGCTATATAGAATGTTTTGATTTTAAGATTTTATATGGCATAAAATAATATAAATATTTTACATTTTTACAAAATTTGTCCTGTGAAGTAGATTTTACCAATTGGTAGAACTGTATTTGCAATATATTATTCTCACAAATAGGCTTACAAATTGAAATCTAAGTATAGAACCTTTATATTGTATCAAAAAATGGATTTTCTCTTCTATATCTGTTCCATTAGGATATCCTTTGAATTAGCATGCCGTTATAAATTATTCTGACTCCGGGGAATTCTGTACAACTGCAATATTAATCTTTTCTTGAATTTTTTTGTCATTTTCAGGCATTTATTGATCCATGTAAGATTTAATATAATTTCAACCCACGCATTCATCTCATAATAAATCAAATGTTGGCATTCTAATCACAATTACATTTCATTACATTTTTATAGCATCTAAAACACATAGAACAACCTACAAGGAAAGCAGTTTACATTTATAGTTGCCGTGTAGATATTCTTAACAGTAAATGCAACCTTCTAAATGCCTTTAAAATTGCATGTTTTTTCTCTATTAAGTGCTATTGGCATTATTCAACTTGAAAATTTAACGTAAACTTCTTATGCAAGACACAAATTCTAAAATTAGTCAAAATATTTAATTCATTTTCTTTTCTTACAACCTAAATAAATTCATTCACACATTTTTATCTAATTTAATTTATCATTTGAAAATATGTATTATTACTACTATATTTGAATCTTAATATGTTCTGTTTTTGTTTTCTTTTAAAAATTTAAATATTACTACGGTCATTATATCTTGCTTAATTTGTTCACATATCCTTAAGAAAATCAATATTTCTAGCTTTACTTTATTAACTGTATTTCAAGCCCCACTGTATTTTTCTAAAGCTTTTGTTTACCTATATTTAAGTTTTTGAGCTGCAACTATAACTTCTTCATGAGAATGGCTCTGTATATTAATTTTATGTCAGTGACTGTGTTGCATCCATCAGTGTTCTTTTTGTAACTTATTCCTTGGGCTTCTGTATTTCCATATAAAGGTTTGAATTTGTTTTTTGTTTTGTTTTTTTTTGGTTTTTTGTTTTTGTTTTTACTTTGATGAGGACTGTCACTGAACATTTGTTTATCTCTTCACATGCCTTTATTGTAGGATGTTACACTGTATTGTAATAAAGTTTTTATTGGACTTTTTTTAGGATTACAAAATTCTATTCTATTCAAGATATTTATCACATTTGTCAGCTCCTAGTTGATATCCTCCAAACCCACTACATATCCAAATTCAAGGTCACTTTCTCTCTCTCTCTCTCTCTCTCTCTCTCTCTCTCTCTCTCTGTGTGTGTGTGTGTGTGTGTGTGTGTGTGCACACCATTAAGTCAAATCTATTACCTCCAAAGACTATACTGCGGGGCCTGTCCTGGAGCATGGTCTGCCTACCAGGACTCACACTTTTATTTTATTTTTTTTACTTTTGTTATTCTTTAATACAATACTTTCCTTCAACAGTTTCCTCTCCCTCCACTCCTCCTAATCCCTACCCTGTTTACCTCTATTTACCCTGTTCCCATATCAACTCCTCCTCTGTTTCCCTTTATTTTGAAAGAAAGAAAGAAAGAAAGAAAGAAAGAAAGAAAGAAAGAAAGAAAGAAAGAAAGAGAGAGAAGGGGGAGGAAGAAAGGAAAGAAGGAAGGAAGGAAGGAAGGAAGGAAGGAAGGAAGGAAGAGAGAAAGAGCAAGCATGCCAAGGATATCTATCTAACATGATGTAGCAAGATAACATACATTTCTGGGCTGTTTCCAGCTTCTTGGAGCAGTGTCTGAGGGCTGCTGTAATGGTTCTCTGGCTTTTGTAGGTCTGAGGATGCAGCTGTGTGCCCCAGTGCCCTAGCAGTACTCAATAATGGCAGGTGAGCACAGTGCTCATGCCTGCAGTAGAAGGCTAGAACCTAGCATGAATCCAGAAAGTCTTCTGGAGCTGGGTGTCCTGAGCTTTGGACCTGATGATCCCCTTGCTGTGGGGTTTCCTCCTGACAGGGACACCCAGTCTTTGCTTTGGGGACAGCATTCTGTCTGTGATGGCGAGTAGAACCTTCAGGCACAGACTTGAGAGGCTCTGCCTTTCTGGCGATTGGGTGCCTGGGTGTCTGCTGAAACTGGGTAATTTTTCCTGAGACCTTTTCGGAATGGTGCTATCAGCTGAGTGCTCTGAGGTCAGACCTGCTGTTCCCCTCCCTGTGGGCTTGCACCTGACAGATAAACTCAGTCTCTGGTGCCCTGGGGCCTACAGTTCTGTCTGGGGCAGCGAGTAGGCATGCAGGCAGGACTCTGTGCCGGCACCTGGGTCCTTGCTTATGGCTCTGGGCTGGCTCCTGGGTGCCCATGAAACCCTGGGTCTTTTCCAGGGAATGTCTGAGTGACTGGAAACAGCCAAGATACCCCTCAGTGGAGGAATGGATACAGAAATTGTGAAACATCTACACAATGGAATATTACTCAGCAATAAAAAAACAAGAAATTCATGAACTTAACAGGTAAATGGTGGGATCAGAAAAGTTCATCTTGAGTGAGCTATCCCAGAAGCAGAAAGACGCACATGGTATATACTCACTCATATAGACATATGATATAGGATAAACCTACTAAAATCTGTAC
This sequence comes from Meriones unguiculatus, assembly GCF_030254825.1. Taxonomy (NCBI): domain Eukaryota; kingdom Metazoa; phylum Chordata; class Mammalia; order Rodentia; family Muridae; genus Meriones; species Meriones unguiculatus. Next base: position 62,961,262 of record NC_083364.1, read on the forward strand.
ACCAAAATAAACTAATCAAGAGGGAGGACTCTTGCTAAAAGGCCCAATCCCTATCCAGAAGGGCAAAGAGGAGGGACATCAGAAGAAGGAGAAAAGAGGGATCAAGTCAGAAGCCTGACACAGAGGACCTCTGAAAGGCACTGCTCTGTAGACTTTCAATGCAGATGCTGAGACTTATGGCCAACCTTTGGGCAGAATACAGGGAATCTTATGAAAGAAATAGGAAACAGTAAGATCTGGAGAGGATAGGAACTCCACAAGGATAGCAACAGAACCAAAAAATCTGAGCACAGGGGTCTTTCCTGAGACTGATACTCCAACCAAGGATCATGCATGGAGATAACCTAAGACCCCTGCACAGATGTAGCCCATGGCAGTTCAGTATCCAAGTGGATTCTATAGTAATAGGAACAGGGACTGGCTCTTGAGATGAACTGATTGGCCTGCTCTTTAATTCCCTCCCCCTGAGGGGGGAGCAGCATTACCAGGCCACAGAAGAAGACAATGCAGCCACACCTGATGAGACCTAAGTGACTAGGATCAGAAGGAAGGAAAAGAAGATATCTCCTATCAGTGGACTTGGAGAGGGGCCTGCATGCAGAGGGTGGAGGAAGGAAGGGATTGGGACGGGAGGAAGGAGGAAACCACAAGGGAGATACAAAGTGAATAAAGCATAATTAATAAAGAAAAATATTACAATAAAAATAAAAACCCATACATTTCTAGTATATATCTTATTGATCATAGTGGCTATTGTGTGTATACTTAATGGTCACTGAAGGTGAAGCATCACATATTGCATATTATTCCAAACAAGCAAACAAACAAAAAAACCTGTGGTTGGAGATGGAATCCACTGATCTTGATGAAAGATATGTTTATTATGTTTGAGTATGTCCAAAGTAATCTATACTTATCTTTAATGTAGAAGAGGAAGGAAAAAAAAGAGGAGGTGTTATGATGATATGAGATAAAATATTTAAGTATCCATTGTGGAATTTATAGATACAAGCAAGTCCCAAAACGTGACTATCAGTTGCCATAATCATGAAATCAAGGTGGACATGTACATTTCATGCCAGTTTGCGGAGGGTCTCTGCATCCACCAGAGCTGGCAGAGTAGTTATTCCCTTGAGGCAATAATTTGGTTCAACATGACTTAGTAAGTCAATGTTGGTTCAAACCTCTAGAGTCTGACCCTTGTTTTAGAGGTATTTACACACGGTAAAACTTTGGAAAAATGGTTCTTTGTGACACTTATCATAATGCTTAATGTGTGACCACAGGAAAACTCTTTTGCAAAGTATGTGTGACCTCTTCCACAAGAATAGGTTATATTTCCTAAGAAACAATGCTCAAGATAAAAGTCTAGGGAGAAACAGTTTTGGATAAATACAATAATCTGGTAATTCAGATGTTGCCTGACCATATAGACAGCACAGATCACCAGGCTATTAGTTACATCCTTTTCCAGATTTCCTTGAAGAAGCAGGTTGACATTGTTTCTTTTGTCTATTGACGAGACAAGCCTGTATGTTTAAGATTCTTGGTTTCCCAATGCTTATCTATGAGCAAATAACCCTGTGTCCTCTATACCAGTGTTACTCATTTCAAATTAATAACTCCGGATATTTAAGACAATCGACTTATGTTGGCACACCTCACTAAGATTTAAATAAACCTTTGGAATAGTAATAGAAAGCACATGTCATTACTCATCAGACATTCTGCTATTCTCTCTGTTATTTTGTTTGTTAGTTTTATTTGGCTTGGCTTTTGTTTTTCCATCATTTACATTCCTGGACGGATTTGCTCTCTATTTCATAAACTAAAAATATGAAATATTCATCATTCTGTATTTTTTATATCTAGAAAATGAATATGTTCTGATCTCTAAGATTTAAGATATCAAATTAACCCGTAAAATCAGGGGCTCAAGTTCTAGCTCAGTACTCTAGTATTTATCTAATGTAAATAATCCTGTGAATTTGACTCTAGGCACTAAAAAGATACAAAAAAATGTCCAAACAAACAAACAAAGCAAAACAACATCTCTGTTTCTTTTCTAGATATCGTAGAAGAGAAACCCTAGGTTTTTTTGTTTTTAAAGATCCAGTTAAACATCTATGTGTTATCTGTAAAAGTACTATTGATGATTAGGCAGTAGAGGAATTGAAACAAGCCTTGTGATAGAGTTGTTATTTGTGATACTTTTTGTACTACTTAACTCATTTGAACTTAAATGCAGTTTTAATAAAATCAGTTCAACTGATAAATTAATGTTAAATAGTTAATTAGTTAAATAATTTTAAAAAGTTCTTTGGAATAATGTATCTAAAATATTAATGTTGATATGCTCTCAGCAATGAACAAGAATAACATATCATGACTTCAATTTCTCATTGCTAAATATTGACCTAAATGAGTAATTCCCCAATTTTAATATTTTATCATAAACTAGTGCAAAACAGTGATTGTAGGATACTTCTTTCTTTTAATTTTTAATATTAGTTACAGTTTATTAACTTTGCATCCCAGCTGTATCCCACTCCCTCATTCCCTCCCATTCCCATTCTCCCTCCTTCATCTTCTCTCTACTCCTTTCTAAGTCCACTGATATGGGAGAACCTCCTCCTCTTTCATCTGACCCTAACTTATCAAGTATCTTCAGGTAGGCTACTCTTTTAAATAGCAAAGGATTTAATATTCTTTGTAAATAAGATATTTACCAATATTGTGTAGTCATTCTTGTCATTCTTTTTTCTTATAATTTTAAATAATTGTTTTTAGTTGCCTAACACACAAATTTCTTTTGTAAAATATATTTTACTTGAAATGGTATTATATCATTATCCTTTCTGTTTTCTCCTTCCAAACAACCCCCCGGGTACCTTCTCCAACCCATCCCATTCTTTGAAAAGTTGAGATACAAAAACTATTTTGGAGTCAATAAGAGCATTATTAGACGTCATTACACATGAAGTATTTTAAAAAGGAATTGTCATCTATCTAGGAAAGGAAAGATGGGAAGTAGCTATCTTGGAATGTTAAGTTGGTTTGTAAAATTTTCAAATGATAATTACTTTTAAAAAGCATTCACTGTCTATGTTAATGACCTACTATGATTTGTATATCAGAAGTTTATATCTTTGATAGAGAATTCTGCCTCTTTTTTAGCAATTCTGGTAGTGTGATTGATCAGTATCTCATAATGGGATGAAGAATGTTAACTTTACCATTCTGGATAAAATTGATTATTTACAAGAAAATGATGCCTTAAGTTTAAGTATTATTATTGCCACGTTTATTCTTTGAATCATTGTATAGCTCAGGCTAACTATCTTACTGTGCAATAATGCAGGCATCAGTCTCCAAATCTAGTTACACTGAACCGACAGGTAGTTATTTAGAGAGAACTTCCACAGGGAGTGATTGGAGTCCCATCTGTTTAAGAACTGGCTGCAAGTGATAGCAAAAGATAGGGAAGATCCATCATTGTAAGTGAGGAATCAATGGCTGAGAGCACAATGTGAGAAAGCAAGTTGAGAGAGTGTTATTTTGTATTGGGGAAAAGTCAGAATGATATTGACCCTTTCTAAGTCAAAAGCAATTGGATTTTAGGAACACAGTTCTTTCTGTGAGTTCTCCATGTACCTTGTTAAAGTCATTCAAACAGCAGTGAGACAAGACACTTCAAGTCAGTATGTATCATTAAAAAGAATAAAAGTATGGCCAGTCAATCACTCTTCATAGAAAGGAAAAAAGAAAGAAAGAAAGAAAAAGGAGAAAAATGACAGATGCATGATTCCAAAATCTCCAGCTACCCTCTCAGGTAAAACACACAATTTTGTTTCATCAAACACATGAGATCTGTACTTCAATAAGATGTATTTCAGACTTGAAACCATCAGATATTATAGTTGGAGGGTTCTAAAAATATGTTCTATACAAACTTTGTCAAAACTTAATCGTGATTATGGGGTGATTAGTCACTCATATCAGCACGGGCTCTAAGATCAACAATTAATAAATGGGACCTCATGAAACTGAAAAGCTTCTGTAAAGCAAAGGACATTGTCATCAGAACAAAACGACAGCCTGCAGACTGGGAAAAGATCTTCACCAACCCTACATCTGACAGAGGGATAATACCAGGATGTATAAAGAAGTGAAGAAGTTAAACACTAACAAACCAGGTAATCCAGTTAAACAAATGGGGGAAAGAGCTAAACACTGAATCCTCAACGGAGTGTTTCTCTACCGGCAGAGAAACACTTAAATGCTCAAAATCCTTAGTCATTCAGGAAACACAAATTAAAATGACCCTGGGATTTCAACTCAAACCCATAAGAATGGCTAAGATAAAAAACTCAAGTGATGATACATGTGAGAGAGGATATGGAGAAAGCGGAACCCTCCTCCATTGCTGGTGGAAATGTAATCATGTACAAGCACTTTGGAAAACAATCTGGCGCTTCCCCAGAAAATTAAGAGTAGTGCTACCTCAAGATCCAGCTATACCAGTCCTAGATATATACCAAAAATGTGCTCAAGTACACAACAAGGATATTTTTTCAACCATGTTCACAGGAGGTTTATTTGTAATAGCCAGAACCTGGAAACAACCCAGATTGTCCCTCAACTGAGGAATGAATATAAAAATTGTGGTACATTTATACAATGGAATACTACTCAGCAATTAAAAACAAGGAAATCATGAACTTTGAGGGCAAATGGTGGGTTCTAAAAAAGATCATCTTGAGTGAGGTATGCCAGAAGCGAAATTTCACACATGGTATATACTCACTTATAATTGGATATTAGACATATAATATAGGATAAACATACAAAAAATCTGTACACCTAAAGAAGCTAAGCAAGAAGGAGTAAGGATCGATCCTTACTCAAAAAGACAGAGAGGATGGACATTGGAAGGAGAAAACTGAAAACAGGACAGAAGCCTACCACAGAGGACACCTGAAAGACTCCACTTAGCAGTGTGTCAAAGCAGATGCTGAGACTCATAACCAGACTGTGGGCAGAGTGCAGGGAATCTTATGAAAGGGGAGATAGAAAGACCTGGAGGGAACAGGAGCTCCACATTGAGAGCAACAGAACCAAAAAATCTGGGCCTAGGAGTCTTTCCTGAGATTGATATTCCAACCGAGGACCATTGATGGAGATAACCTAGAATCCCTGCTCATATGTAGCCCATGGCACCTCAGTATCCAAGTGGATACCGTAGTAAGGGGAACAGGGACTGTCCCTGACATGAACTCAGTGGCTGGCTCTTTGATCACCTCCTCCTGAGTGGGGAGCAGCCTTGCCAGGCCACAGAGGAAGACAATGCAGCCAGTCCTGATGAGACCTGATAGGCTAGGGTCAGGTGGAAGGGGAGGAGTACCTCCCATAACTGTGGACTTGGAGAGGGGCAGGGAGGAGATGAGGGAGGGAAGGTGGGATTGGGAGGGAATGAGGGAGCAGGCTACAACTGGGATACAAAGTGAATAAACTCTAATTAATATTAAAAATAAATAAAGAAAGAAAGAACCCAATGTTGTAGGATTCTTAGATGAGTACTTTGGGGAATTTACCAAGGAAAGTTTTTAGAACATGAGCAAAAATTAAATTAGAGTAGAACATTTACTTTGTATTAATAAAGCCAGAATTCCAATCCTGGCTGAAGGGAACTCAAGAGCATGCTGAGAGACCAAACACCTGTCCACATCACTGTGTTGCCAGAAGAAAGACAAGAGTATATCTGAGGAAAAAGTAGGAGTAGAGCTTTAAAGAAAGAAACAAACTCTAGACAAGGTTTTTTTTTTTTTCTTTCTTTCTTTCAGGCATGAGATCATGTCATGCTCTGGAAAAAGTATGAAATAAGCCACCCCTGTCTTTTCTTGACAACTAGAGAATCCATTCCTTCCAAGTCCTTTTCTCAAAATACTAGACTTTCTCTTTTCAAAACATAACTTCGAGGATGAAAATTATGCTTTTTTTTCACTGTCCTTCAATGTGTTATCAAATATGTTTTTTCCTCAATTTCACTAGTTCTATTGACATTTACATATAACATAGAAGCTTTCGCCAAAACCAGGACACTGAGGCCAGGAAGAAGAGAGAGCTGTGCTAAATGGGAATATGTTCTCATTGCAATCCCCAGCTGGTAGTGTGAACTTTGCCTGGCAACCTTTGGCGTAGAAAAGCTGCATTCAGAAAGGGGATGGGAGTCTATTTTGATGTTGCTTTGATTTCTCATTCATTTGTCACTACAAGACACCCACAAATATTTAAGTGTGGGTAATTATTCTAAGGGTAGGATAAGAGACTCCAATAGCAGAACTTATGCTTAAGTGGGGCACCGCTGGTGAGTTATAAGAGATATATTTCGTATATACCACAGGCAAACCAAGGAGACCAACACCAGAAGGCCTGCTAACACTCCCATGCCCGCCCATTCCTTCAGATGATTCATGGCTGCAGCAATCCATGTTGATAATCCTGTGGCTAGTCCTGCGTCCACTCTGGTAGAATTTACTGTGACAATGGCCACTCTCAGCTGCTCCATCGTAGTATCGAATTCTCCAGTCCAATTACCTAAAATATAGCTCGACAATTGTTTAGACAGATTTGCAGCGCAGGAAAAATTCTCATGTTGTATGCTAGTGACACAAAGTCCAGCATACTTTCATTGACAGCCAGGTTGAGCGATTTGCCATAGGGTATCAATTTGCTCCTGCAAGAGGTCAATCCTCTGATTGAACACCATCAAGCTTCCTTTTAGTTGAGCATTATGCAGCCATGATCATTCAGGCCTTTACAGCCATTGAAGCAGGACATTCTCCCCAAGTATGTTTGGATACCATAAAAAGCTAAAATGATACGCTCAGGATGCGAGGCTAAGCACTGCACTCAGGGTCAGCCGCTTTGGACCCAGAGAAGAGCATGTCTGATTGCATGCGGGTTGATGCCCCAGGTCCCGCCTCTGAGAAAAAGGTATTGGACGGGTCTGATGCTCTTTGGGTGGATGACACCTAAATGAACATCTGTACAAAGTCCCAATTTATTTCTAATATCAGAGATCAGACCTCTACTCTTGCCTGATGCGTCTAAAACAAAAAGGGGGAACTGTAGAGAGCTGCGGAATGCTATGCCTTAAAGATGGAGCTGGTTTCCGCCTTCCACCTTCCCGATGGTGAGTGCTCTCTGTCACGAACAACTCCACATTTGGCTAAGGCCGAGGATCTGGCTTGCTTCCATGTATGTGGACCTATCTGCATTGCCCCCGTGGCATGCCTGGGTTGGCTACCCAGAGGCTATTTAAGCTGTGGGCTGGCTTTCCCCGGGGTCCGAGGATTGTTCAATGTTCCTGAATAAACTGCATTGAAAAAAAAAAAAAAATAAAAGCACCATCTAAAGTGAAAAAAAAAAAAATAAGAGATATATTTCCTATTGCATTGAGTTAGAAATTGTCTTTTTCCAAATTATGGAATAGAAATTCAGGAAATTGATGAATTCTCTTCACTCACATACTTCCCCAGGCCTACTGTAGGAAATGAGTCTCTGTTTGACTTAACAGTGGGCTGGAGCATGAAGCTTCCTTTAACATTCTGGATCAGAAGTGGCAGTCTGAAGAGCAGGAGAGATGGCTCAGTGTTTAAGACTACTTGCTGGTCTTGCAGAGAAATCAATTCCTTTCTCATCACTTATTTGGCTAACAACTGCCCATTACTACAGATATAGAGGATCTTCCATCTCTTCTAACTTTGCTGGTCCCCAGCATGCATGTTGGGCACAAACATGCAATCAGGTGCAAACACATATACACAGAAATATATAAAAGCCCTATTTAAAAATATTTTTAAAATTTTCTTATAAGTAGCAGTGAATGTGCTAAAGAAATGTGATTGATATATTTTAGGGGAACCTTATATAAACAGAGGCTCTTGGTGCTACGGACTAGTTGTAAGCATTAGACGCTGAGCGCGATTTGCTTCCCTCGTGTCAAAATGAACAAACAAACATACAAAAACAAACACCTAATTATAGCACATGAAGGTTAAGCCACTAAAGAATGGAGTACATGGCTACTATATATGCTATGCAATGCTTGTTACTAATGTGATTCAGTGAAGTCACATAGATTGATATTTTTCTACGTTGTTTAAACATTGAGTTGAGCTTTGAACTCACTTATGAGACCTGCCTGATATGATGAATTCCTTCATAAAATATTTGTGATGGAGTTCTGCTGGCCAGGCACTAGAATAATGACCAAAACTGTTCTACACTAGAATAATGACCAAAACTGTTCTATGCATCATACAGCTTATAATCTAATATGGTAGACAGCAACACCATCAGAAATAAAGAAACAGGCAGCCTATCACAGATAGTGACAAAACCACGGGAAGAAAACTCAGTATAATAATTTAAGAAGAGCTTCTTATACATGTATTGATTGACACTCAGCATCTATCAAATTATTCTCTCTGTGCAGCTATCAAAGGTCTAGAAAACCTGCAGTTAAGGTTTCAAATGCAAATAGAATTCCAGGGGTTAGAAGATTAAAAATGACATGTTGAAAACAGGTGAGGCTTTTTCACATTATTGCTGGGGTAATTTTTTTTGAGCTCTTACCAGTGTTCAAAGCTCCTCTAGTTATTGTCCTGTATTTTTCCCAGACACTGACTGTTAATGTTACAATAACTGAGGAATATGTTAAAAGTAATTATGTATGTATAATAAATTTTATGAGAAATTCTAAATTTTATTTTTAAAATGGAAATATTGTTTTGGCATAAGAATAAAATGTTAAAAAAATTAGCTCAGTTAAAGTATTAAGGTCTTCAAATGTTTCTAATGGAGATAACTTAAATTCTCAAGGGATTATTCTTGGCTCACTAATGAATTCTGGAATAATTGTTCCATTTCTAACCATCCCCACTATGTTCCCTGAGTACAATGTATATATATATATATATATATATATATATATATATATATATTCACATACACAGATGTATTATAGGAAGTCAGTATAAACTTTCCTGTAAAATTAGGTTTCTAATGAATTAAATGTTTATATGTATTTTGACACAAAGTCAAAAGTTAGTGTGAAATTATTATATTAAATATTTGCATTGTATTTTCTGTTTCCAGACAACAATGGTTATAACTGCAGATACTTTGAAACTGCACTAGGAGTTCTGACTCAAAGGTAAAGGAGTAATCTCCAGCTGTTTCTCTAAATGCTATTGAAGCAGTTCTCCTTTAATATCCACCGACCTCATTCCTTTGAAGAATAAAGGGTTTAAGCCAAAGGGTGTCCAACACTAATAAACTTAATTATCGATCCAAGTTTCAGGTCCACAGTGAGCACTAAAAGGGTCTCCAAGTAGTAATTATACCAGGCAATTATAGAGAAGGCTCCAATTACATGATATTCACAGGGAACATAATTTGCATCAATTAAGGTCATTGTTATCAATATTTAGAATCAATTTATGTAAATTTGGACATCTATATTTTGATACTTGATTACGAGCTGCCTGCATGCTTAAAATAAATGTTTCCATGTGGGAAAGTGAAATCATTCCTCACTTTCTGTCCTGTAATCTGAAAATACCTAACATTTATAAATGAATTTGGCATACATTAATACAGAAATATAATTCTATTTCTACCAATTGTCTAGGCTGAAAACCTTCATCTTCTCCACTGCTTTCCTTTCTAATTGTTTTTCATGTGCACATTTAGAAAAGAAATATATATGCATTTTGTGCACCCTTCCCTATCACAATGATGATCTGCCTCCTGCCTACGTGTCTCTCTTTTGCTTCCAGGTGTCACACAGGCACACAGACAAACACCCTCACCATCATTATCATCATCATCATTATCTTCATTGTTATCATCATCTAGATTATACCTTCACATGTAAATGAGAAAGGAATATTGATTGTCAGCATTCTTGCTGCTACGGGTGTGTCTCATGTAAAAGTATACAGTTGAATATGCTTAACATTACTGGAAAACTGTCTTTCAACTCGGTAATTTTTATCAGTTTGTGGTATGATTTTCTTTTCTGTAGTGATTATTTGTTTTGTGTTTTGCACTTTAACTTATTGGATTTTCATGGTTTTTATCCTTTAAGAAATCCATTGCACACATTCTCCCTTCTACCACCTCCTCCTTCCTTTCTTCTATCAGCCAGAAGGTGAGCTTCCAAATTCTTCTCTCTTCTCTCTCTCTCGCTCTCATTTTTCTTTTGCTCTTTCATTTCCTTTAATAAACCACATGTGCAAACCAAATATGACGTCCACATATGTATGACTGTGGGGCCATCCACTGCTGCATAGAGAGCTTAATGGTGTTCACACTTCCAGAGGAGAATGATTCTCTCTCTAGGCCTTCATGAGCTGTTAATAGCTCTTCAGTCAGTAACGGGCCTGATGAGTTCCTCCTTCACCCATGGCTGAGCAGTGGATGGTTTAATCTAGTTCAGGTTTTATTTAGGTAAGCACAACCCTTGATAGTTCGTGAGCTCATTAGCTGCATCTTAACTGGAAGACTACATTTCACAGCATTTCCCATATCTGCTTGCTGTTACATTCCTTCTGTCTCCTTTTTATAACGTTTCCAACATCTTAGCTAGGTAATTGATATAGATATATATTTCCTTTTATTTTTAATTCTCTGGATCTTTTGTGACTACGAAGAGGATCACTATTGCATTCAGTTTGCTGTACTCAACATAATACATATATGTCTGAAAGATTATTATTTTTCATGGTAATTCTAAATATTACAAATTATATGCCTCTTTTTTAGATCAAAATTTGTTTAATGTGTTTTACTTTCTTTCATGTTATTTGAGAAATTTTGAGAAAATTGACTCTGGCCACATATTGTATGTTATTCAATTTAACTCTATATTTTTATATTCATAGAATAAAATTACGGAGTCAGAAATTAATGTGTTAATACATTTAGCTATGCTCATACGCTACTTTTATACCTTCTCCTTGTACCTCTTAGTTTCTTCTTGTTATTTCATTTTTGCTTTTTACACATTTTTTTTTCAGTAGGAAACGTAGGAACATCAGGTGTGGTGGCACATTCCTTTAATCCAGGCATACAAATAATTTATTTAAATGATATAAACAGCACATTGAATTGTTGAGAAAAGCTAGTCTATCAATTACAATGAAAATGAAGCAACTAGCTATTTGTTTTGTATGAATACAAATTTAATATCAGATGCCTTATAATAACTTCAATTTGAGATAAATATTTTTAGCTAAATAAAGTATTACTCTAGACCGAGTGGAGGGGTGCATGCCTATAATCCCAGCACTTGGGGATGCAGAGGCTGGCAGATCTCTGCGTGTTCCTGGCCAGACTGCTCTACAAAGCGAGTCTAGGAGAGCCAAGGCTACATGAAAGAACCCTGTTTTGAAAACCAAAACCAAAAGAGAGGGGCAGTATGGGGAGGAGGGGCATGGTGGTACCTGTTGGGGGAGGGCTAGGAAACCCCGTTGTTTTGTTGAAATATCAATGAAAAGGGAAGTTTCACATCGAGTGTCTAGAAAAAAGACAATTATGGTGATGGCTACAGGAAATAAAATGCTTTTGAAACTTTTATTTTTGAATTTACAATAGAAGAATTTTCTTTATTTTTGTTATAAATTGTCTAGGTTAGTTTTAGATTTGTTTTAATTTCATTTCCTAAATAATGCTCAGTTTTTCTTTTTCTATGATTCTTATTTCCCTGTGTAAGTTTGTACTGTTCTCTTTATCTCTTTGTGATAAATTAGTAAGTTCTCTGACATGTTTTTTTTTAAGATTTATTTATTACATATACAGTGTTCTGCCTGTATGTACACCTGAATGCCAGAGGAAGGCACCAGATTGCTTTATAGATTGTTGTGAGCCTCCATGTGGTTGCTGGGAATTGAACTCAGGACCTCTGGAAGCAGTGCTCTTAAACTCTGAGCCATCTCTCTAGCTCTAACACACTTTTTAACTTAGATAATTTCAGCAATAGAGAGACATCTCCACAGTGGATAGCGCTTGCTGAAACTCTGGACATCTCTAGGTATTGAGTTCAGCTCTAAACATTCACTTCAGGAAGCCCATGACTGCCTCTGACTCCAACTTCATTGGGTTTAACATACTCCTTGAACCTCCATAGGTACCAAATCTTTGTGGGATATATCTGCATGCACACACGCACACACACACACACACACACACACACACACACACACACACATACTTAAAGAATAAAAAATTATATTGTTAGTATCATTTGTCAATTGCTGATTGACTTTTAAAGTTAACAAAAATAGTACTGTTTGAAAGTTATTTTTAATAACATTTAGATTTGTGTATGCATTCTTTATATATCTTTAAATGACCATAATTTTACTTCTATCAGTTTCCTTTTAATTTTATTTATTTATTTATGTTGTTTATGTATTTGTTTATTTGCTTGTTTGTTTATGCATATTTCCAGACCAGCCAGTCATAATCAATTCCCTTTTACTATCTATAGTAGTATTTGTTTTGTTTTGTTTTTGGAGCTAGGTTTCTCTGTGTAGACTTGGCTGCCCTGGACATAATTCGCAGAACAGGCTAGCCATGAACTCACAAATATCTGCCTGCCACTGCCTCCCAGAGTACTGAGATTTCAGGTGTGTGCCACTGAGTCCGACCTTTAATAATGTTTTATTTGTAACATTTTATTTTACTAAAATATTGATCTCAAATTGAAGTTATTATAAGGCATCAGATTTTAAATTTGTATTCAAACCAAAATGAATAGCTAGCTGCTTCATATACATTATATTTGAATAGACTAGCTTTTCTCAATAATTCAATATGCTGTGCATATTATTTAATTTATTTGTATGCCCACTAATTTTCATTAACATACATATGAGAACAGTACCTTATGAACCAATAACTTTGAAGAAATAAAAGAACTAAAATAGGGTGTTGTGCCAAAGGCAGAGATAAAAATAAATGAAGCAGAGAAATGTGAGCCATTATCATTTGAGAAATAGAGAAAAACTGAAATGTGAAAACTTAATAGGAAGTACATGATAAGAAAGGAAGAGAATAAATAACACAATCCAAAAGTATAAAGAAAAAAAAAGAATGAGCCCCAAAATATAATCAAACAACATAAAACAAACCACTTTTCCACTTTTTAGAAATAGAAGTCAAAGTGTGTCCTATGGAAGAGCCTGTGTCTAAATTCTGGGAGGAAGAGAGACTAACCAAGGAGGAACCTGGTGTACAAAAGTTGGTATTAAACGTTGGGACTTATTAAAATGAAGGTAAGAAGACTGAGTGCAGATGTGAATTCTTTCTCTAAGATGCCACTTACAGCTGAGTAGATGTAGACATGATTTCTCTAGAACCCTTCACCAGAGTGCACATTCTGCTTATGTCTCCTCCCCCACTCTTCAGTGAGTGCTCTTGTCACCTGAGGATAGTGACAGAGCTTGTCTTCTTGTTTATGTTCCTCTGGCTATTTGTTTTGTTATCTGTCCTTGAGAGCACATATTTTGTGGCATTTTGCTTTCTGATTTTGGGGGGGTTTCCCCCTTCACAATCACGGTGAGTGATTTGTCAGCTGAGAAATAGCAATTGTATCTCTAGGTGTTTTTATTTCTCTTGGTGGTCGGGAAGTCTCTTGAAATGTTTCCATTGGCATATCTTAGTCACCTAGCATCTTCAAAGACCAATAGAACTTGTATGTCATCTGAGGAATTGCTGGATTTTACTTCTGCATATGGTGTAGACTCTTCTCTAATGCATGGAGTACTCTGTGGGTCTCAATCTTGCCTTTTCTTCTTTCAGCAGAGGGGTTTTCCAGGATAGACATTAGCGCATAGAATACTAGTAGTTGTCCTGGTTTTTGAGAGTGTAGTTTAGGAAAGAACTTTCCACCGAGGACAACCTGCCTGCACTAGCAGATGGAGGCCCCCTACACAGATGTACAAGATGGGCAGCTTGGTCTTCATGCAGGATCCCTAGCAAGGAGAGTGGGGCCTTTTTCCTACAAGGACTCTCTTGTTTGCTTTTCCATCGCAGTGCTGCCTGGAGGGGCGTAGAGGATGCTCTCAGTCCTGGCGACTTGACATGCTGGGATGGGTAGGAGAGGGGGAGCTTCCTTTTTCTTAGTGGGAGGAGGTGATATGGGAAAGAAGGAAGAAGCATGGGAAAGGGAGGAGTGGAGGGTAGGGGGCTACGATTGGGATTTAAAGTGAATAAATACATTTTTAAAAAAGGAAAAAAGAGAGGAAAACTCTTTAAACCAGGTGGTGGTGGCACCTGTGATGAGGCAGGAAGATCTCTTTTGAATTCAAAGCCAGCCTGGCTTACAAAGTGATTCCAGGACAGCCAAGGCTACACAGAGAGACCCTGTCTCAAAAAAACAAAACACACACACACACACACACACAGAAAGAGAGAGAGAGAGAGAGAGAGAGAGAGAGAGAGAGAGAGAGAGAGAGAGAGAGAGAGAACTATTTAGAAGTCTTTATGGAGTGTCAGAGTCTAAGACTCTGGGCTGCAGATCTTGTCAAGGACCTATCTAGTGTGAATTCATGATGTTTTTAAATTTCTGGGTTGTTCTGGGCTTCGTTCGTTTGTTCGTTTGCTTTGTTGGAGTTGGTTGTGTCCACTATTCCTTCTCTTTGCATACATGCCCCTGTGCTGTGTGAATTTTTCCTTTATACCAGCATTTCTCAACCTGTAGGTTTGTGACTTTTGGGGATCCAATGGCCCTTTCACGGGTTTTGCTTAAAACCATGGGGAAAAAAGGTATTTACATTACAATTCCTCACAGCAGCAAAGTCACAATTATGACATAGAAATTAAAATAATTTTATGGTTGGGGGTCACCACAACATGAGCAACTTTATTAAACGGTCACAGCACTCAGAAGGTCACACCACTGCTTTATGCCTTTCTGTTTTTAACACCCTCTCTTTCTGTCTCCCCAACTTTATTTCTGCTCTTTAATTTTTCTGGTGCTAAATGTACAACAGCTGTTCTACAGTTTAACTCACTTAATATTAGGAATTGGGAACTCCTTGTTTGGTCCTGCCATCTCCAGAAGTCTTCCTTCCTTCCTTCCTTCCTTCCTTCCTTCCTTCCTTCCTTCCTTCCTTCCTTTCTTTCTTTCTTTCTTTCTTTCTTTCTTTCTCTCTTCTTTCTTTCTGGCTTGCTTTCTTCCATTCTTTCTTTCTCCTTTTCATATAAGGGAATACTTGACCTCTATCACTCATTTCATAGGATGACTATTTCTCCCATTACCCCAGAATCTCCTCCTGAAACCTAACAATGTCTTCAAAATCCATTAATATAGCTTTAAATAAGGTCTATATTGTGGTTTTGACTTTATGGATCAGTTGGTAAAATACTTACTGTGTAATTGTGATGACATTGAGGATGTGTTACTATCTCTGGAATTGATGACAAACCTTTGAGTTTTAGTGAGTACTAGTAACCCTTGAATTATACTGTGTGGCAGAAGAGAAACGTGACTTTCAAGATTGTTTGAGAGAAAATTGATCTAAGATAGTAGGCTTTAGATTCAGTGAGAGACTCTATGTTTAAAAAAAATGACAAAAAGTGATACAGGAAGATAACCAAAGCCATCCTCATTATCCTCTAGTCATTAGAATTATGTGTACATCCATAAAGAAACTTTTTGATACATACATGCATATGCCACACACATACACACAAGAACTAAATTGAGTTATAAATGGCTATGTTACAAATTGGTACATTATTATGTGCCTATTCAGTAGAATTACTACTAAAATTACTGAAGCTTACTAGAACAAGCATTTTATTTGGAAAAGTTATTATTACTTCCTAGTCCAAGTTGTGGTTTCAAAAGACCATGTAATCATTTAAAATCTGTAGCATGATCTAGTTAAATTGATAAGTTATAGAATGACACCTATGAGCCCTTCTTTTGAAAATAAGAACAAATCAGCTGTCACGTGTATAGTTATACATTCAGAAGTAATTTACTCAACTTTGCAATACAGAATTTAAAGAATTTCATATTTCAGTTCTAAAAAATCCACATCTTCCAAAACATTACCCAGTATTTAAATAAGTCATCTTGTTCAAAGTGAGATTGATTAGAAAGTCATCTAATCATAAAGGGAGCATTGGTATGTTGATTCAGGTGTACTATGTGACCAAGGCTGTCTTCTTTTTTCACAGTAAATAAGTGAAATAAGAACCTGAAATTAAGAGTAAAGTGTATAAGAACCTGAAATTAAGAGTAAAGTGTATTTACTTTGAAATACAAAGTATTGAAATAAGAACCTAACATTAATTCAAATAGCAGTTCAGGAAAAAAATGAAATGGAATTTTCTGATTTATTGGAAGACTCATTTGAGTCAAGTACTGTTTTACTAAAACCTGTCTTGTAGAGAGGGCATGTGATGTTTTGCTGTGAGCTCTCTCCTGTGTAGGATGTGACTTTGGCCAGCTCAGGACATCCCTGGGTGAAATTTGAGAAGAGCAGATATATAGAAGCTCAGGCAAAGGGAAACATTGTTTTATGGATCAACATTGCTGCACTACTTTGTACTTCAACACTTAACTTAACAAGGAGAAATGTTCAAGAACTTCTTGGGGCAATGCAAGTGAGTCCTGTGGCTTTTGTTGACCTATCCTGAGCTTCTGAATTATGCTGATTTTTGTTGTTTGGTTTTGGCTTTTGGCCTAGAATACTGATATTGATGGTGTCCTGATTGAGTTTTGTTATCCCCTAAGGACCCATGAACCCTAAACAACAGGAAATAGATAGAAGAGGTCTACAGCCCCTTTTCCTACTAATTTCCTGCCTAAGGCTAGGGAGGTGGAGGTGGAAGGGAGGTAAAGATGTTTAAGAACCCTAAATAAAGTAGGTTTGGTGAAAAATCTAAGCCTACAGAAAAAGTTCAATTTCATGTCAAGGAAAGATTTTGGCGAAAAGGAAGTGGTTTTAGGACACAGATTTTGCAGAACAGTAAAGAAATACACTGGTTGTGTATTTTTCCCTTAGAACTGAAAATGAAAGTGTATTGGCCATGCACAACAAACAAGAAAAAATATTTGCTACAGAAGATGATGTGTCACTTAACTATTAGTTGAAGAACATCTGGAGAGGTAAAAACCTGTTTGCTGAGATGCTTCATTCCTTGCTGACTCTGTCAGCTCTGTGTGTGTAACAAATAGTTTGTATAGATATCCTTTTTTTGCTTGGCCTGTCCATAAATTTAATTATAAGGTTGTTTAGAGAAATCCTGTGTTAGAAAAGTAATACTGCTAAAATTTTCCATCAGATTGATATCAGACCAATCAAATCAGCCTCTTATGATACTAATGCATTGCCTTTATTATCATGAAGAATTGTTCATGCGGGAGTCCAAGAGAACAGAGACCAGTGCACACCACATCAGAGGGTCAAAATGTCCAAAACTTCAAAATGGGTGAGTGGAGAGGGAGCTGAAGCCAAAATGTCAACACTGAGGATTCCTGGGTGAGAGGGGACAACCTGTGAGCTGGGACAGTTTGGATCCAGATCACTTGTGGACCTCTCCTCTCTGGGTATTGAGAGTGGTGAATATTCAAACTCCCTGCACTTTCAATAGCCCCAAACACAGGACTCCCTGCTCACTGAGGCAGCATTGGTTGCCCCAAGCACAATATTTCATGCTCAGTGACTGAGACTACAGAGGCTTCAGCAGGACAGGCACCGCAGGTCAGCATCAGGTGGAGACTAGCCCAAGCGAGAGCCTCTGTGCTCAGTAACTGATTCAGCAGAGGCACTGCCCCAAGTACGGGTATCCCTGCCTGGAGGCCAATTAGTGGACACCACTGAGCTGACAAATCTTTGGCACTCTCATTTGTCCCTGTGGGCACAAACCCGAGAGTAGAGAACAGGGGCATCCCCTGTGCTATCTAATTAGGCCTGTAAGTAAGAGTGTGGGCCTTCAAGTGAGTGCATGCAGAGCGCCAGATCCAGGGTCCTTCTACACTAGCAGCCAGATATCGTATCCCTCCCACCCACACCCTCACTGCGGGCAACATAGGGATCCTTGGGACAGCGTTCTCAACATTGAAGGTCCTGTTCTGTGCGTCTCCTGGTGGAGTCCAGACAAACATTTCCTGGAACACTGACAGATCTGAATACTAGGAAGACATTACAACAGGCCTGTAGGCTGTGGAGGTGTTCAGGGCAACTGTGAAGGTGCATTGCACTCAGGAATAGTGCCAGCACACCCTCTTTGGCTTAAGCTCCATCCTTACAGCTATCTACAAGATCTAGCATCTTGTCCTTCAAGGCACAGTTCCAAGGACACTACGATGCTTGCCCAAATGTGCCTGCCACCTTCCTCCCTTAGCTACAGCTAAAATGTCAACATCCACTCTTGAACCAGTGGACTTCTCTCATCTCCCTGAAGAATACTCCAGATTCCAGAGGCAGACAGACCCATTCTGAAGAACAGACTCCAGGAACAAACAGCAGCAAAAGTTAAGGACAAACACATGGCTAGAGGTAGGCATAAGAACACATCCAACAAAAATCAGGACATTATGGCTTCACAAAATCAATGGATATTCTAGTTCATGAGAAACACAGGAAAATGATCTCAAATCTAATAACTTATCCAGTTATTAGAGGTACAGAAAGACCAAACAGACAAAGCTCTCAGAGAAATACAGGCAAATACAGCCAGACAAATAGAGGCACAAGTAGAGCAATATAGAGAGGAAATGATCAAATTCTCAAAGAAACACAGGCAAATACAACCAAAATAAATAAATAAATAAATAAATAAATAAAGGCATATAGAAAGGAAACAAAAAAAAATAGTAGAGGCCATCATGGAAAAATAGGAATCCATATTCAAACAAATGAAGGAAATGGTGCAAGACATTTAAACAATATTAGAATCAATAAAGAAAACACAAACAGAGATAACCCTGGAGCTGGAGAACTTAGAGAAAAGATCAGGAACCACAAAGGTGAGTATCACCAACAGAATACAAGAGACGAAAGAGAAAATCTCTGATGCTGAGGATATACTCTCAGAAATTGATACTTTACTCAAAGAAAAGTAAAATTGGAAAAGTTCCAAACACAAAACATCCAAGAAATCAAGTATACCATGAAAGAAAAAAAATCTAAGAAAAATAGGAATAGACAAAAAAGGTTTGAGGCTCCAGGGTCCAGAAAATATTTTCAAGAAAACCATAGAAGAATTGAAAAAAAAAAAAAGATGTCCATTAACATAAAAGAAGCATACAGAACACCAAATAGACTAGACTAGTAAAGTAACTCCTCATGTCACATAATAATAAAAACACTAAATCTGCAGAGCAAAAAAAAATTTTGAAAGCAGAAAGAAAAAAAGGCCAAGTAACATATAAAGGTAGACCTATTAGACTCATACTAGAATTCTCAACAGAAACTATGAAAGCCAGAAGGGCCTGGGCAGATGTTATGCAGACTCTAAGGGACCACAGATGCCAACCCAGACTACCATACTCAGCAAAGCTTTCAAAAAACATAGCTGTAGAAAACAAAATATTCCACGACAAAACTAAACTTAAACAATATCTACACAGCAAACCAGATCTACAGAAGATACTAGAAAGAAAACTCCAATCCAATGACATTAACTATATACCCCCCCAACACAGGATATAGATAAATTCACAGCAAAAAAAATTTAAAAGAAAACAAGCAAAGAAACACAGTAACATCAACAACTCCACAATAAAAGAAACTAACATTCATTAGTTATCTATCAAGATCATTGGACTAAACTCTCCAATAAAAACACACAAATGAACAGAATAGTTGCAGAAACAAGATCCCACATTCTGCTACATCCAAGAAACATACCTCTGCAACAAAGATAAATACTACCTCAGAGTAAAGGGCTGGAAAAATGTTTTTCAAGCAAACAGATCTAGAAAACAAGCTGGAGTAGCTATGCTAATATCTAGTAAAATAGATGTTCAACCAAAATTAATCACAAAAGATGAGGAGGGGCACTTCATTCTCATCAAAGGAAAATTCCACCAGGAGGATATCACAATCTCGAGCATCTATACCCCAAATATAAGAGCACATGCATTCCTAAATGAAACATCATTAAAGCTTAAATCACACATCAATCCCAACACCTTAATAGTGTGAGACTTCAACAACCCACTCTCACCAAGGGAGAGATCATTTATACAGAAGCAAAATAGGAAATAATGATACTTATAGACATCCTAAATCAAATGGGCCTAATAGATATCTACAGAACTTTTCACCCAAACTCAAAAGAGTCTACTTTTCAGCAAGTCACAGAACCTTCTCAAAAAATTGACCATATAGTCAGGCACAAATCAAGGCTCAACAGATACAAGAAGATTGAAATAATCTCTTATATCTTATCAAACAACCATGCCCTAAAACTAGACCACAACAACAACAAAAGAAATAATAAAAAGCCTGCATACACATGGAAGCTAAACAACTTTCTATTCAATGACAGCTTGGTCAGAGAAAAAAGAAAAAAAAAATTAGAGACTTCCTAAAATTCAATGAAAATGAAGTCACAACTTACCCAAACTTATGGGACACAAAAAAAGCAGTGCTAAGAGGAAAGTTCATAGCACCAAGTGACAAGAGAAAGTTTGAGAAATATCATACAAAAACTGAATGACACACCTAAAAGCCCTTGAAAGGAAAAAGAAGAAAAGAACAGACACTGAACTGCCATGGGCTACATCTGTGTAGGGGTTCTAGGTTATCTCCATGAATAGTCCTTGGTTGGAGTATGAGTCTCTGGGAAGTTCCCTGTGTTCAAATTTTCTTGTTTTGTTGCTATCCTTGTGGAGACCCTGTCCTCTCCAGCTCTTACTATTTCCCACTTCTTACATAAAATTCCATTCACCCTGCCTGTCAGTTGACCATCAGGCTCAGCATCTGCTTTGATAGTCTGTAGGGCCGGCAGTTCAGTGTCCAAGTGGGTTACATAGTAATGGGAAGAGAGACTGCCTCTTACATAATCTGATTGGCCTGCTCTTTGATCACCTCCCCCTGAGGGGGAAGCAGCCTTACCAGGCCACGGTAGAGGACAATGCAGCCACTTTTGATGTGAACTGATAGACTAAGATCAGAAAGGAGAGGAGAACCTCCCCTATCAGTGGACTTGGGGAGTGGCATGCATGCAGAAAGGGGAGGGAGGGTGGGATCGGGAGGAGAGGAGAGAGCGGCTTATGGGGGGGATACAAAATGAATAAAGTGTAATTAATAAAATAAAATAAAATAAAAAAAATAAAAAATAAAAATAAGAACAGACACATCCAGAAGAGTAGACAATTGGAAATAATCAAACTCAGAGCTGAAATCAATGAATTAGAAACAAAGAAAACAATGAAAAGAATCAATAAAACTAAGAGCTGTATTTTTTTTTTTTTTTTGAGAAAACCAACAGGACAAACACTTAGCTAAACTAACTAAAATGCAGAAAGAAACTATCCAAATCAGCAAAATCAGAAATGAAAAGGGGGACATAACTACAGAAACTGAGGAAATCCAAACAATCATTAGACCTTACTACAAAAACCTATATGCCATCAAATTTAAAAATCTAAATGAAATGGACCATTTTCCAGATAGATTCCATTTACCATAGCTAAACTGAGCTCAGGTAAACAGATTAAACAGTCCTATATCCCCCAAGGAAATATAAGCAGTCATCAAAAGTCTCCCTTCCAAAAAAAAAAAAAAAAAAACCCAGGACCAGATGCTTTCAGAGGAAGATTTTACCAGACCTTCAAAGAAGAGATTACTCCAATTCTTCTCAAAATATTCCACAAAATAGAAACAGTAGGAACATTATCAAATTCATTCTATGAAGCCAAAGTCAGATTTATACCTAAACCACACAAAGACCCAACCAAAAAAGAGAACTTCAGACCTATCTCTCTTATGAACATTGGTGCAAAAGTACTCAATAAAATTTTTGTAAACAGAATCTAAGAACACATAAATGATATCATCCACAGTGACCAAGTAGGCTTAATCCCAGGCATGAAGGGCTGGTTCAATATATGGAAATCCATCAATGTAATCCATCATATTAAAAAATGAAGGATTAAAACCATATGATCATCTTCTTAGAGCTGAAAAAAGCATTTGACAAAATTTAATACCTATTCGTGTTTAAAGATTTGGAGAGATCAGAAATATATTTCACCTACCTAAACATAATAAAGATAATATACAGCAAGCCTATCGCCAACATCAAACTAAATAGAAGAAACTTAAATCAATCCCACAGTAATCAGGGACAAAGCAAGGCTGCCCACTCTCTCTGTCTGGTCTACAATGTAAGTCCAGGATAGCCAAGGATACTCAGAAAAATCCTGCCCGGAGAAAACAAACAAATAAACAAACAAACAAACAAAGAGGTTTTTCCTCAGGAAAAGGAAGCCTCCCTCCCCTATCATTTGACCTCAGCCTATGGAGTCTCAAGAGGACTGTCTGCATGATCATGGCTGCATCACACTGTTGTGAGACTCTAATCTTGCATATATATCACAGGCAAACCAAGGAGACCAACACCAGAAGGCTTGCTAATGCTCCCATGCCCGCCCATTCCTTCAGATGTTTCATGGCTGCAGCAATCCATGATGATAATCCTGTGGTTAGTCCTGAGTCCACTCTGGTAGAATTTACTGTGACAATGGCCACTCTCAGCTGCTCCATCATAGTATCGAATTCTCCAGTCCAATTACCTAATGAACATCAGTACAAAGTCCCAATTTATTTCTAATATCAGAGATCAGACCTCTACTCTTGCCTGATGCGTCTAAAACAAAAAGGGGGAACTGTAGAGAGCTGCGGAATGCTATGCCTTAAAGATGGAGCTGGTTTCTGCCTTCCACCTTCCCGATGGTGAGTGCTCTCTGTCACGAACAATTCCACATTTGGCTAAGGCTGAGGATCTGGCTTGCTTCCATGTATGTGGACCTATCTGCATTGCCCACGTGGCATGCCTGGGTTGGCTACCCAGAGGCTATTTAAGCTGTGGGCTGGCTTTCCCCAGGGTCTGAGGATTGTTCAAGGTTCCTGAATAAACTGCATTGAAAAAAAAAAAAAAGAGGACTGTCTGCATCATCTCCCTCTGTGTATTCTAATATTAAAGAAACAAGCTATAGATATGTCACTTGATTTATTAACCCTCTGCCAGCCGTTCTGACTGTAACTGAATAGGCCAGGACTCTGGGTATTTTAATTTAGCTTTTGGAGCAATTACACAAATGATTTTGTTATATTAAATCATTTAATTCTGAATTCACTGTATGTCAGCTTCATTTCAGGCTGCCTTTTTCCTCTATAAGCTTTGTATGAGAAGTGTTTGCCATTAAATTAATAGTATACATAAAGTGAATGATCACTTCAAACTATTTAATGTTATGAGGGATTTAGAGCTTGTACAGCACTTTCAAAGCCCCCCATTTGCTGTCAAATAATTGGAATGCTAATCTGAACAGTTCTTAGCTAAGAACTATTATAAGCAATAAAAGAGTTCCCCTGGGGAATCTGCTAAGTGAGGATTTTCCCAAGATGTACAATACAAATTTAATAGTGTTAGGTGAGAACTGAAGCTTTAAAATAAAACTGAAATTCAGGATTTATACCAAATTCGAATTATGAACTTTCTCAGAATTTAGAATTAAGTTTTTATCATAATGTAAAAACTAGTATGTGCACAAAAATGTACGCAGATATTTTAAAATTCTACAGATACTTTTGGTCTAGTGTATGTACTCTTTTCTTTTCATCTTGTGTTGTTAAGAAGTAGATGTATAGTATAGAAAATGATAGACTGCGTCAAACCATCATTTGACAGAATAATGTCAAAGGTATAAAATGAAGTCAATTAATTATTAAATTAAAAGACACAAATTTGTGATGTTAGCTATGTAAAGAGAGAGGTAGGGGTAGATCTAGGCGGAGTTTAGGGTAAAAGTTGGAAAGAAACTATTTTCAAAATACATTGTATGGAATCAATAATTAATGAATTATATATTATATGTCTTACAAAATACCATTATTTTCTTGATTGTCCCTTGTGAAGATATAAATTGACTGAAACCTGTAAGTATTTTTAAAAAAAAAGTAATAACACTGCAATGTGAACGAAAGGAAACAATGGAAAACTGACTGATATTATGTGCATAAGAAAGAGTTAACATAACTTGAGAAGTGTTTATTTTAGTATATTAAGATGAACAAATAAACACAACTGTATGTGTTTGCAAAAATACCTCAGGCTGAGTTAAAGGAAGTAGAAGCACGGGCCCACAAGTGAAGGAAGCGTATTAGGTCATAAATGATATTTGGAAATATCCTTTTCATAAAGTTTTTGCTTAAGATCATGGCTTCATCAATCATAATTGTTTTCTAAAGTTATGACAAGTATAGAGTCTCCAGAAAGAACTGATAAAAGTATTTTCTCAATAAATTCTTTGTTGTGATATCCTCTATACTTACTTTTGTTAATTATAGATGATAAACCCCAATTCATACTGCATGGAGTAGTGACTACATAACGCACACCCCTGGTGAAATGGCTGATTATATAGTATTTCACATTTTTCTGAAAAAAATAAATCAGATATTTTTACTTTTCTTTCAATCCTCATTTTATGTTTGAATTTGTATTTGAATTTGTGTTTGTATGAGGGTATGTGCAGATGAAGTCTTCAAGTGAGGGTAACCTTCAGTCTGGAGCTATAGTAGATTAGCTGTAGATTACAGTAGAGCCACCCAAAGTAAGTGCTGGGAACCCGACTTAGTCCTCTGGAACAGGAGCAGGTGCTCTTCACTGATGGACTATATACCCAGCCCTGCTGGACTCTGCTGTTCGAGGTTGTAGTCCTCCCAGCCTGCATAGCCATTCTGAGCTCAGCTTTAAGGTACAGGACTCCCTCTCCCCAACAGAGCCCCTACTTTTCGCCTAACTTCATACGGAGAGTGTCTTTAAACAGAGATCCCCTAACCACATTTGATATATGGTCTTTGACACAGTTCCCTGCTAGCTCTCCCCTCCCTATGTTTATATGATGACTAGATAGTGTGCGTTCAGGTTCATATGATAGGAGTGTGGTATTTAATGCAAATCAAGGATCATTAAAGTGCCTGGTTTTAAACAATTATGTACATCTATCCTTGGAGCCCTCCACTCCCCAAGGCATATATAAGCTTTTGTTCTCTGGAATTCTTCTGCCCTTCCTGCCTTCCTGAGCTTGGGGGAAATGGCCCCCCTCCAGGCAGGAGAAGAACTACACAAAATGCTGTTGTTTTCTTTATTCTTACACTTTTTCTCTATTTCATCCACCCTCCTCTCCTCTTCTGTCCCATCTAACTGTATGCACAATATTTTCAATTATTTTTTATTTTATTTTATTTGTTTTCCCTGTGTATCCGCATGTATGCCTGTGTACCACATGGTGGTTGCCAGAATTCAGAAGAGGGCGCTGGATCCCCAAGGAAGTAGACCTACATTGCGAGCTATAATGTGGGTGCTGGGAATTATAGCAGGGTCTTTTGGAAGAGCAGCCAGAGTTCTTAACTGCTGAGACATAACTTCAGATCCCCATATAATGGTTTTTACATTATTTTTTTGCTGTTTAACTTCCTGTTCCTAGACTTGACAAAGGAAAATCAAATAATCAAACTTCTTAAGACATATCCTCTTGTGTCTGTATAACTAGCATAAATTAATAACCTCTTTATAACTAAAATACTATATTTGATTTTGTAATTCACGGTTCCAATAGCAGAAGAATTAAAATTTAAAAAAGTATGTGGTTTGTCTAAGTCCACAAACGAAGAGAGAACAAAGCTGGAATGTAATTAAATATTATAATTTGCAACCTGCTCCATAAGAAGCCTCACAGTTTGAAAATTCAAGTAGACTTCAATTAGAGCTGTTAGCTAAGGAATTGAGCTAATGAGCTTAAAGAGCAGGATGAATAGCAGTAAGAATATAGCAAATATCATTATCTTTGGATGAACCTGTGGGAGTTTTATAATTAGATCTTTTAAAGAAAAGGTCAGAGTGCATCAGGTGCAGTGATGCATAAATTCTAGCACTTGGCAGGGGGCTGGGAGGGGAGCCTGAGGCAGCAGATCACCTTAAGATGAGTTTGAGGCGATTCTGGGCAACCCAACGAGTTTCTATCTCAAGAAACAAAAGAAAAGAAAAAATCCAAAACAAGAAAAGGAGCAAATTGATAAAAATCAGGTTGGAATCTAAAGGCAAATGTATTTAAGAAAAAATGCCCCACGCATGGGGTGAAAACACTCAGGATAAGAGGCCTTTAAAGGTTTGGTTCACAAGGACCAAATATATCTGGGCACAGGGTCTTTTCTGAGACTGACATTCAACCAAGGACCATGTATGGACATAACCTAGAACCTCCACTCAGATGTAGCCTGTGGTAGCTCAGTAACCAATTGGTTTCCCAAAGTGAGGGGAACAGGGACTATTTCTAACAGGAACTAGATGACTGGCTCTTTGGTCTCCCCACCCCCGAAGGGAGGAGCAGTCCTGTTAGGCCACAGAGGAGGGCTTTGCAGCCAGTCCTGAAGATACCTGATAAAACAGGATCAGATGAATGGGGAGGAGGTCCCCCCCATCAGTGGACTTGGAAAGGGGCACGGTGGAGATGAGGGAGGGAGGGAGGGAGGGACTGGGAGGGAATGAGGGATCGGGACACGGCTGGGATACAGAGTTAATAAAATGTAACTGATAAAAAATAAAATAAAATAAAAAAAAAGAGGCCTTTAAAAATACCTTTGCAAAGAGAATCCTGTGCTCTACGTCCAGGGTTAGGGTTAGGGTCAGGCTTAGGGTTAGGATTAGGGTTATTCTCTAGCATGACTTCTATGTGGTTGCTTGTCCAAACCTTTTCTACTGGCATCCCCACACGCTCCAACCTCCTCAAACTCCACTGTTCTCTGTATAACTATGGTCTGGGAATTATCAGGAAGAACAAATGGACAATAAAGATCCTGAGAAATCAGAAGGGAGCTGCTAGCATCAGGAGCAGAGATTTAATACAGCAAGTGCTACATAACAAGGGACCTGTGTACAAGTTAGGGATGGACCACTATTCAAGTCAGCAGGGCAGACATCAAAGTCTTAACCCTTCAGTCAACAACGTAACTCTTTACCTCCAAGCTGCAGAGAACTCAGTTCCTGTCTCATTCATCGCCCATGTCGCGGGGGAGGGGCTGATATGTATTATAACTGTTTATGTAAGTTTTCTTTGATGATTTCTGTGTTTTACTGATAAAAATCTGCCTCATTCATCAAAGTTAGATGAGCAATGCCTCTGGTGAATACTTCTCCAATTGCCTTGAGGGATATTTGGCATCAATCTCTATGAAATATCTGCCCTCTACAATTAGCAACATTACTGATTTTACTTTCCTGGAATAACTACAAGGAAAACCATCTGTCAGGTTATACTATTTTACATATATTTTAATAAATATTAAAATGTATTCAAAATATTAATGTCTTCTTTATTCTACCATATCAATAAAAAGCATTGTAGATTTCAAAATAATTTCAGCTGTAATGGGGTTGGTAAAGCCTCACTGAGTACTTGGTAATTAAAGAAATTTATAAGTAGGAAGACTTGAGTATGATGTGTGTGTGTGTGTGTGTGTGTGTGTGTGTGTGTGTGTGTAATGCTAAAAATTTATTAAAGAAATTTGAACATTTTACTTGCATTTATTGATTCACATTTTGTCATAATAACAATCATTTTTTGGATAAAATATACCACTTATTTTCCTCACAATGACAAAGGTTATAACCAATATGTTTAGAAGAAACAGATTAAAAAGGGAACACATAAAACATTTCTTTAACCAAAGTTGTAAATATAGACGTATATACATAGTTATACACACACACACACACACACACACACACACACACACATATATATATATATATATATATATATATATATATTTCAGGAATGAAGACACAAATCCTCTGTAATAGTTTCATTTTTACACTCTAGCTGTACTGAAGAATGAAAAGGCATGCAGGGATATGATTAGTAGAGTGGTTTTAGTTAGTATGGTGCATGGTGGAGGAAAGGGAGGACAGAAGGAAGGAGGACAGAAGATCAAGTCTTTACTCCTGCCACCTTTCCAGTCTCTTCTGGTTCAAAATACTCAGCATGTCAAGGTACCACATTAGGGTATCATGTTCTAAACACAGATACTTAAGACATACTCGTTTATTACAAAATCGCATTGGAAGTTTTCATAATGGGAATTTAGTATCAAAACAAAGTACAACAGTACAGCATTCAATTCCAGTAATCGGTAGAATTAGTGTCAAAATTTAAATTTATGCTTTGGTGAAATTTGTTCAACCTCTCTACAAACAAGTTACTCTCAATAAACAACAACAAAAACCGTGTCTACTCTTACCATGAACAATTTCTCCAGGAGTTGTACATCCAGTGGGAATGATACATACTCTATGATGTGTTCGGAGGTTAGTGGAAGAAGACAGTTCATCCCTTGTTTTCAATTGTCACATATGGTCCATAAATGACCTTCAATACAGCTACTCAGTACCACATAAAACTGGTTGTACTCTATAAAAATGTTTGATACTTTCTTGAAAAAAAAGTCTTCTCAGATACTATAATGTGTAAAAAAGTAAAGAAAGAAGTGTTTAATTTTGACAGAAACCACTGCTTGTACTAGTTAGTAGGCTCTAGATTACAACTGGAACATCAGTCTCTGTGGACCCCTCTGGCCCCAGATTCTTTGGCTCTTGTTGGTTTCCTCGTGGAGCTCCTTTCACCTCTAGGTCTGTATATCTTCCCCTTCTTCTATAAGATTACCTGAACTCTGCCCAAGTTTTGGCTATGAGTCTTAGCATCTGCTTTGAAAGCCTGCTGGGTAGAGTCTTTCAAAGGCCCTCTGGTAGGTCCCTGTCCTTTCCTTTGTCTTCTCCTACTTCCAATGTCTATCCTGTTTGCCTTTCTAAATGAAGATGTCCATCAACGGTGGAATGGGTACAGAAATTGTGGTATTTTTATACAATGGAATACTACTCAGCAATCAAAAAGGAGGAAATCATGAAATTTGCAGGCAAATGGTGGGATCTAGAAAAGATCATTCTGAGTGAAATATCCCAGAAGGAGAAAGACAAACATGGGATATACTCACTTATATAGACCTATAAGATATGGTAAACATAATGAAATCTATACACCTAAAAAAGATAATCAATTGAGCGGACATGGGGTAAGATGATCAATCCTCATTTAGAAAGACAGATGGGATGTGCATTGAACATATGACAGGAGTCTACTGAGCGCATCTGAAAGACTCTAACTAGCAGTGTTTTCAAAGCAAAGACTCATGACCAAACCTTTGGCAGAGTACAGGGAATCATAAGAAAGAAGGGGAGTTAGTCTGATGGGGAAAGGATAGGAGCTCCACAAGGACCAAATATATCTGGGCACAGGGTCTTTTCTGAGACTGACATTCAACCAAGGACCATGTATGGATATAACCTAGAACCTCCACTCAGATGTAGCCTGTGGTAGCTCAGTAACCAATTGGTTTCCCAAAGTGAGGGGAACAGGGACTATTTCTAACAGGAACTCGATGACTGGCTCTTTGGCCTCCCCACCCCCGAAGGGAGGAGCAGTCCTGTTAGGCCACAGAGGAGGGCTTTGCAGCCAGTCCTGAAGATACCTGATAAAACAGGATCAGATGAATGGGGAGGAGGTCCCCCCCATCAGTGGACTTGGAAAGGGGCACGGTGGAGATGAGGGAGGGAGGGAGGGAGGGACTGGGAGGGAATGAGGGATCGGGACACGGCTGGGATACAGAGTTAATAAAATGTAACTGATAAAAAAAAAAGTTAAATAAAAAATTAAAAAAAAAAAAAGCATCTTCCCTAGTGTCCTTCTTGTTGTTTATCTTCTTTAAGACTATACATTTTACTATGTTTATCCTGTATTATATGGCTAATATCCCCTTAAAAGTGAGTATATACCTTGTGTGTCTTTCTGCTTCTGGGTTACCTCACTCAGAGTGATCTTTTCTAGTTTCATCCATTTGCCTGGAAATTTCATAATTTTCTTGTTTTTAATTGCTGAGTAGTATTCTATGTGTAAATGTGCCACAATTTCTGTATCCATTCTTTGGTTGAGGGACATATAGGTTATTTCCAGATTCTGGCTATTACGAATAAAGCTGCTATGAACATATTTGAGCAAATGTCCTTGTTTTATGGAACCATGTCTCTGTTCCTTCTTGTCAATTCTGAATTCAACTCACCCAAGGGTGAGGCTTATTTTGTTCAGTGTCCCAATCTACACATTCTTTGTGTGTATTATGAGAGTTCATGGAAAGGGACTCTTTCCTACATAGTAATTTTAATCACAGCTTCACAAATAAAAATTTAAAACGTTCCAGACGGTTCTATGCACTGGCCTAGAAGTTTATCTGAGTGAGTAGTGTGCTTTTAATTGGAACAGCTACCTCTTTCATGTCCTTGAAAAAAATAAACACACAAATATCTATAATCTTTGAAGTATTTCTTGGTTTCTATAGTAATAGTCTTCAATAGGAAAATTTTAATACATATATACATATACACACATATGTGTGTTCACAATATATACTTATTATGTGTGCGTTATTATTATATGTATACTTATATGTGTGTAGATTAATATGTAGATGTATATATGTACATATATGTTTATGTTGTATATGTTTATATGTGTACATATTATGTGTATGTGTGTAGAACAATATACACATATATATGTGCATATATATGTATATGTATATATTGAAAAGTAGATAGTAGGTTTGTGATGCAGCATCAACACAATACTGCTATGATATTAAGCATGCCAATCATGTTTCTTCCTGTCCTGCTGTGTAAGAGCAGCTGTAGTTTCTCTTGATGCTCAGAGTCAATAACCTGCCAGGATGATGTCTTCTTTTCTCTCCTGCTGGTCCCTTGGCAAAATGCCCAGATATTTGAGTAGAGGCCATAGCTTAAAGTTTAATTCCTCTTCTGTTGACTAGTAGAAGAGATCTTCCTCTGGGAATCAAGACCTTTAAATCTTTTCAGTTTAGAATGCAAAGGCAGAAAATAAATTCCCATGATATATGACAAGGAGAGGGAGTAAACATAGCTTCTTCCACTATAATCCCTCAGTTACCTGGCCTGTGTATACTCGCTGCTAAGGGGAAACAGTCCCATGTAATTGCTTTGTAAAATGGTCACCTATGCTTTCTAGGAACTATCACAAAACTGATTCTACAATAGTACGTTAGCGTGTTTTTCTGTTTCCCAACCAGAGCTACAGATGTTTGGACAGGAGGTTTCTGACAGTTTAGTCTATGCTTCTGTACACAATATGATAATTCATATGCAATAAAAAAACTTCAGAGGCTAGAACAATGGTTCATTGGTGTAGAGTATACACTGTTCCTGCTGAGGTTTTGGGTTTGCTCCTCAGTACCCATGTCAGGCAGCTTTCAATGATCCACAATTCCAGATCTAAGGAATTTAATTTCCTTTTCTGGCCTCTGTATACACTTTCTCACATGCAAGAGTGAATTCCTGCATGCAGAGGCATACACATAAACAACAAAATGAAATAAATATTTTTGTTTTTAAATATCCAGCTCTCTGCTGCATCAGATGAATATTTTCCTTTTTTCAGAGGAAAAAAATATCTACTATGAGGAACCTACAATTTTTAACAGTTAGCTTTAAACACAAGGGCACTCAAGTTTGTAAAAGAAACATTTAAACAGCTTGAAACACAAATAGACCATACAACATTGATAGTGAAAGACTTCCATACCCTTATCTCACCAATGGATAAGTTATCCAGATAAAACTAAAGAGATACAGTAAACCAAGTGGACCTATTGGGTATTGACAGAGCATTTCTCCCAAATAGAAAAGAATATGTATTCTTATCACTTCATGAAGCTATCTCCAAAACTGACCATACTCAGACAAAACAGAAATCTCAACAAATACAAGAAAATTCCTCTTGCATTTAGTTTTCATGCTAGGTCCTGTTGGTATGACTGGGAGGCCTGCTCTTTCCTAAAGGGAAACAGAAAAGCAATGGAACTGGGGGAAAGGAAGGTTGGGAGAGGTCTAAAAAGAGGGGAGGCAGTGGAAACTATTGCATTGGATTGTATAATCTATCTGTTGGACTTTATAAAAGAAGAATAATAAAGAAGAAAAAAAATGAAATAACTTCCTGCATCCTGTCAGACCATCACTAAGAAAGGCAGGATATCAACAACAGCAGAAACAAGAGAAAGCTTTCAGACTCTTGAAAACTGATCAACTTCACATCATGACGTGAAGGACTCTGCCGAACTCTTTCACTGCCATAACATTCTGCACAAGCTCATTGGATAAAGTCATCACCCATTTATCTAAAAACAAAAGCTAAATACTTTATCACTTAAGCTCTTATTGAGAAATATTTGGTCATAGCACTTTAGTTTTTAAAATACAATTTTATATTATATGTTAATAAAATGTTAAATATTTGTAAAATATTGAAGCGTTATAATAGTACAAAATTAGATCTATGAGATGAAACACTATATATATTATATATGTAATGTAAAAGATATCTGGATTATAGAATTATAGAAAAAAAAAGCTGTGGGATATCTATTTCATATAAATGAAAATGTTCAGATTTTCTACAGTAGAGGAAGACAAGAAACCATGCTACAGCTTCAGCTGATACTTGAACAAACCTGCCTGGAAACCAAAGTATGGATTGATTTTGGGAAAGGGCTACCATTGAGGACCAAGAAAAAGGGACATTTGCTAAACACTAAAGACTAACAAATTTATAAGCCACATGATTTGGGAGTATTGAAATTCAAATAATAATAATAAGCTTAATGGCCAGTAAAAAAATCAGAGTTTTTATTGTAGTAACTGAATGAAACTGAATCACATGGTGCATTCAAAATTCAGTGAAGACTGCTGTTAGAAGCAGCAGCAAACAGAGATTTGGGCTCAAATTTGTATTACTATAAAGGCAGATTTAATCAATATAATGGTTCACATGTAAATTAACAACACAGTAAAAAGGATACATACAATGATCAAAGTAGTTGCATTGTAGTATTATCAGAATTTCAACTTACATAGCCCAATAAACATAATACAGTCATATTTGTTTCTCTCTCTTCCTCTCTCTCACATTCTTCTTTACTTTCTTCTTCCTTTCTTTCATCCTTCATGATTTTTAGTTTACTTATTCATGTATTTTAATTTGTTTTGCTTTTCCTTTTATTGAAAATAGTTTTTCTTTTATAATATATCCTGATTATGGTTTACTTTCCCTCTACTATCACTGATTAAATATTCTCTGTTACTGTAAAACGATTCTTTTCTCATACAATATATTCTAGTTTCACTTCCCTCCCTCTCATTCACTTAGTTTCTCTCCAACTCCCCTCTCATATGGATACACTCTTTTTCTGTCTGTCATTAGAAAATAACAGGTGACAGGAGCAGCACAAGGAGAGCAACAGAATCAAAATATCTAGGCCCAGGGGTCTTTTCTGAGACTGATACTCCAACCAAGGACCATTCATGGAGATAACCTAGAACCCCTGCTCAGATGTAGCCCATGGCAGCTCAGTATCCAAGTGGGTACCCTCGTAAGGAGAACAGGGACTTTCTCTGACATGAACTCTGTGGCTAGCTCTTTGACCTCCTTCCCCTGATGAGGGAGCCGCTTTGCCAGGCCACAGAGGATAACATTGCAGCTAGTTCTGATGAGACCTGAGAAGCTAGGGTAAGATGGAAAGGGAGGAGGACCTCCCCTATCAGCAGACTTGGAGAGAAGAATGGGAGGAGATGAGGGAGGAAGGGTAGGATTGAGAGGGCATGAGGGAGGTGGCTACAGCTGGGATACAGAGTGAATAAACTGTAATTAATATAAAAAATAAAAATTCTAGTTAGGGTCCTCTCTCTTGCTTAGTTTCTTTAGATGCACAGGTTTTAGTGGGTTTGTCCTATGTTGTATGTCTATATGACTGAGTATATACCATGTGTGTCTTTTTGCTTCTGGGACAACTCACTCAGGATGATCCTTTCCAGATCCCACCATTTACCTGCAAATTTCATGATTTCCTTATTTTTAATTGCTGAGCAATATTCCATTGTGTAGATGTACCACAATTTCTGCATCCATTCTTCAGTTGAGGGGCATCTGGGTTGTTTCCAGCTTCTGGCTATTACAAATAAAGCTGCTGCAAACATGGTTGAGCAAATGTCCTTTTTGTGTACTTGAGCCTCTTTTGGATATATGCCCAGGAGTGGTGTGGCTGGATCTTGAGGAAGCGCTATTCCTAGTTGTCTGAGAAAGCGCCAGATTGATTTCCAGAGTGGTTGTACAAGTTTACATTCCCACCAGCAGTGGAGAAGGGTCCGGAAAGGCAAAGAGGATGGACATCAGAAGAAGAAGAAAACAGGAAACAACCTAGGAACCTACCACAGAGGGCCTCTGAAAGCCTCTGCCCTACAGACTATCGATGCAGATGCTGAGCCTGATGGGCAACTGTAGGGCAGAATGAAGGGAATTTTATGTAAGAACTGGGAAATAGTAAGAGCTGGAGAGGACAGGGTCTCCACAAGGAGAGCAACAGAACAAGAAAATTTGAACACAGGGAACTTCCCAGAGACTCATACTCCAACCAAGAACTATTCATAGAGATAACCCAGAACCCCTGCACAGATGTAGCCCAGGGAAGTTCAGAGTCCAATTGGGTTACATAGTAATGTGAAGAAGGACTGCCTCTGACATAATCTGATTGGCCTGCTCTTTGATTCCCTCCCCCTGGGAGGGAGCAGCCTTACCAGGCCATAGTAAAGGACAATGCAGCCACTTTTGATGTGAACTGATAGACTAATATCAGAAAGGAGAGGAGAACCTCCCCTATCAGTGGACTTGCGGAGTGGCATGCATGCAGAGGGAGGAGAGAGGGTGGGATTGGGAGTAGAGGAGGGAGGGGCTTATGGGGGGATGCAGAATGAATAAAGTGTAATTGATGAAAAATTACACTTTTTGAGTGTCTTTTCCCTATTTTGTCCTCCATGCCTTCTGACTCTTACACTCTTTGCTCTTCTTCCATGGGGTTTCTTAAGCTTTGAGACATGGGAACCTAGTATAGAAGATATATACTAAAATATATGAAGTCTGTCATAATAAAGTATCCAAATAATGAAAAAAAAAACAGAGTCCCAACTGGCCATCTTTTGTTACCAAACTAAGCTTCCATTACTAGGACTGGATTACATCCATTTGAATTGTTGGCCAAAGGGTTTCATGGAAATCCTCAAACAACCAGACTGTTGCCAAGACAAGAGGTTACTCTGGAGAAACAGAC
This sequence comes from Meriones unguiculatus, assembly GCF_030254825.1. Taxonomy (NCBI): domain Eukaryota; kingdom Metazoa; phylum Chordata; class Mammalia; order Rodentia; family Muridae; genus Meriones; species Meriones unguiculatus. Next base: position 62,996,823 of record NC_083364.1, read on the forward strand.
AGCAAGGCATCATTGCTGAAAGCGATACCCACACAACTCACTGAACACAGAGTGTCAGGGTGGTACCTATATAGAACCTTCATTCCTACATTGTAGTGTCTTTCAGGCAGGAAGGTATATGCAGATTACCAAAAGAGAAACGAACACCAAGCCAGCCACAAACACTTGCTTCTACAAAGCTGTCCTGCCTGGAAAAAATTCTAAGGCAATAGAACCCATATCTGACACAGCTTGAATGACCCAAAACTAGCAAATAGATTGCCCAGAGACCTCAGGTAAAACTAACTACTACTGGTCTAAAAATTAGTAGTGATTAAGTGATATTCTGCTCTACTCAAAGATCAGTTATATATAATTTGTGTGCTTGTTTGTGTGTGCATTTAAAGATAATTAATAAAAATAGAGGTCACGTATTTGAAAGAAATCAAAAAGGATGTATGGAAGAATATGGAAAGAGAAAAAAATAAGGGCATATAATGTAATTATATTATAAAAAAGTAAAAAGGATGGAATAAGGGAGGTGGCTCCAGCTGGGATACAAAGTAAATAACCTGTGATTAATATAAAAAATAAAAATTTAATTAAAAATTAAAAAAAACAATACAACAACAACAAAAATACTGTGTTGTCATTCATATGGTAGGAGTGTACTGTTTAATGCAAACCAGGTATCCTTGAAGTGCCTAGTTCCAACCAATTATGTACACCTATTTTTGGAGCCCTTCCCCCATCCCTTCCCCAAAGTGTATATAACCTTTTTTTATCTGGGATTAAAGGTGAATTAGCTCCCTGCTGACTCCTGGTGTGTATGATCTCTGTATGATGCTCCCCGCCTAGCTGGCCATTCCAGGCATTCTTCTTGTCTCTTGCCCTTCCTGACTTCCTGGGCTGAAGTAATCACAGAGGCCAACAGCCTCCAGGCAGGAGAACTAACAAATGGTGCCCAATGTGGGCTCTAGACTGCACCAAGAAAGGGGAGTACTCCCTTTTTACCCCTATAAAGAGGGAAGTTAGATTCAGTCTGCCCTCCCTTGAGGGCTAGAGAAGAAGGAAGTGAAAGTTTTGGCCCAGGCTTCCAACTTTTACAGGTTTGCAAGTTCTCCCACAGCAACAGGTGGTTGGCTGTCTGTCTCGGGCTCCGGAGGGCTCTCCTGCACAAGCAGAGGGTAGAAAATTTTACCTGACCATCCCATCATGAGGACTGCTAACTCTCTCTCTTTATTTTACTAGTTTGCACTCCTCAGGACCTCTTACTTTCCCGAAATGATTGTCCCAGAGACAATCATTAAAGATATGTCTGCATTCTAGCCTGAGCAGACATGTTGTAAGATGAAAATTCCTCTACAGAAGGTTAAAACACAAATGCAATAGTTTATTGTGTACATTATAAGGTTAAGAAAACAGAAGAAAGAATTTGTTTTTGAGTGGACTTTTGCTGTGAAAATTATTGATGTAATTTTTGGAGGCAAAACCAATACTATTTGGTAATAGTACTGCTACTTTAGGATAATATATGTTTTAAAGTTATATTTTATTTATTTTGCTGTTCTTAATCCCTTTTTTTTGCTCTTTGCAGCATATCTATTTCTTTTTAAAATTTATTTTTTTGAATCATCTGAAGGAATGGGCGGGCATGAGAGCGTTAGAAGGCCTTCTGGTGTTGGTCTCCTTGGTTTGCCTGTGGTATATATGCAAGATTAGAGTCTCACAACAGCGTAATGCAGCCATGACCATTCAGGCCTTTACAGCCATTGAAGCAGGACAGTCTCCCCAAGCATGGTTGGCTACCATAAAAAGCTAAAATGATACGCTCAGGATGCGAGGCTAAGCACTGCACTCAGGGTCAGCCGCTTTCGACCCAGAGAAGAGCATGTCTGATTGCATGCGGGTTGATGCCCCAGATCCCGCCTCTGAAAAGAAGGTATCGGACGGGTCTGATGCTCTTTGGGTGGATGACACCTAAATGAACATCGGTACAAAGTCCCAATTTATTTCTAATATCAGAGATCAGACCTCTACTCTTGCCTGATGCATCTAAAACAAAAAGGGGGAACTGTAGAGAGCTGCGGAATGCTGTGCTTAAAGATGGAGCTGGTTTCCGCCTTCCACCTTCCCGATGGTGAGTGCTCTCTGTCACGAACAATTCCACATTTGGCTAAGGCCGAAGATCTGGCTTGCTTCCATGTATGTGGACCTATCTGCATTGCCCACGTAGCACGCTGGGGTTGGCTACCCAGAGGCTATTTAAGCTGTGGGCTGGCTTTCCCCGGGGTCCGATGATTGTTCAAGGTTCCTGAATAAACTGCATTGAAAAAAAATTATTTTTTATTATTAATTACAGTTTATTCACTTTGTATCCCAGCTGTAGCCCCCTTCCAAGTGCCCTCCCATCCCACTCTCCCTTTCTCATTTCCTCCCATATCCCTCCCCAAGTCCACTGATAGAGGAGGTCTTCTCCTTCCATCTGACCCTAGCCTATCAGGACTGCCTGCACTGTCTTCCTCTATGGCCTGGTAAGGCTGCATTCCCTTCAGTGGGAGGTGATCAAAGAGCCAACTATTGAGTGCATGTCAGAGACAGTCCTTGTTCCCATTACTAGGGAACCCACTTGGAAACTGAGCAGTCATGGGCTACAACTGTGCAGGGTTTTAAGTTATCTCCATGCATGATCCTTGATTGGAGTATCAGTCTCAGAAAAGACCACTGTGCCCAGAGTTTTTGGTTTTGTTGTTCTCCTTATCAGTGTATCAAAGCAGATGCTGAGACTCATAGCTAAACTTTGGTCAGAGTACAGGGAATCTTATGAAAGAAGGGAGAAATAGAAAGACCTGGAGCAGACAGGAACTCCACAAGAAGAGTATATCTATTTCTTAATCTGGACAGTGTACTGTGATCTTTAATCCACACGAAAGGCTCAAGGAGTCTAATAGGAAACAAGGAGTAGTAGACAAGACATGAGAAGGGAAAAGTAGACCTGTATGTTGTGAGTCAAGAAATAGCAATAATAAGTAACACAAAAAGAGGTTCTAAAAAGAATAAAGTCTTGACATGTTCACAATTACAGTGTTTGTGATAGGACCAACTAATTGTTTCTGCTGTGTTATTAATATTCTTTGAGAATTTAAAACATGAATAAATGTAATTTTATCATCACTACATTTCACCCCTGCTATCAACCTTTACAGTTCCCTCCCCTCCTCCAGTTCAACTTTATGTCAACTTCCTTCCTTTATTTATTTTTTTTAAGAATATAGAACCTACAGAATACAATTAGTGCTGAGGTTTGCATCAGAGAAAAAGATATGAATTCAACCTAAACCAAGATGGAATTAACTTTGGCTGCTGTCCAGTTTCCTTCCTTCCTGGTTTCATAGAGAATAAAACCCTCGTTTCTGATTATCCTAAATAACACACCTCAGATAAGAATGAAAGAACAACAGAATGAGGATATTTTTTTTGTGGTGATTCTCAGGTACAGCTGTACTGCCTAGAAAAAAAAATGATGTTTTTTGGGTTAATGAGATAAAACATAATAAAGGCTAAAGGAATTCAGCAGAGAGAGTCTTAATGCAAACTGTATCAGCTATCAGTGGTTATCTATTTTCCCACCTGCTCTTATTGTTTTCTCTATGTAATCTCTTTGCTTCCCTACAGAGCCCCCTATCACTTTGATGTTCCAGTGAAAGGTGATATTGATTAGTTACCATGAGTGCTGTGGAATTTATAAAATTTGATTTTTCCTACTGGTAGGTTGTCAGCTAATGTTAACTTTGTTTGTTAGGTCCCAAAGCCTATGTAAGATACCAACAACCACCGACATAAGCAATATCCATTAAACTACCAGACAGCTAGACATGCCTTGAAATCCACAGGCACAACGTTGTCATTTATTATAGAGTTACATAGTACATACTGTGTGGACTGAAATTTTCAATGATAAAGAAATATTATTCTTTCATTTGTAAGTGGAACAGATTTAGATGCAAGATGAATGGGAGAAACAGAAGGATTTATAGTGGTTAATACTAATTAGAAAATTTGACCTTACAAGTCAAAATGACATGATCACATCTGACCCATGAACTGGTAATATTTAATGTCCTGGTCAGTGGCAGAACAGGACACCTCAAGCTTTTCACCAGTGCCACAGTTTTTTTCAATGGAACTTATAACAGGGCTGTATACTCTGATAGGAAAGACAAACACACACGCACACACACACACACACATTACCAATGCTGGTGGAATCTCAGTGTCCATCCATAGTTTGAAGGAAATATCCCTCACTTACTCTTCCTACCCTGATGAAAAAGGAAACTTGGTCTTTTTACTGATGTAGAAATCCCTAACCTTTCTTGAAGATTTTGGAGCAATTCCTCATTTCCCAAAAAATGCATAGTAGTATCTGTGAGTGGGTCTTCTGGTCAGCACCATTGACACTGGTTTTACTTGGAGAATGACAAGATTTGGCTGTAGGACAGAAGGAAGGAATGAAGGCTATCATTAAAGTGCATTAAATATCAATCTTAAAATGTTGTTATGTAACCTAGTAACAATCGCCATGATTATATACTAATAAAGCACATGGAGAAAAAGAGTGGGTGTTGACATGGAAGCTTAATTCCTGGCAACTACATCTCACAGTTCTAGAAGGTTCTAGTCATGCTTTGGAGGAAGAAAAATAATTGACCTTATGATGCAACTATGAACCCTACAAAAAACTATAACACCAAGTGGTCTGTCATGATACCATCATGGCTAGGATGCTATGATAGCTAGCAATGAATGCTATGGGACTAACTAGCCAATTTCTGTTTGAATACAAAGTTGGCTTCACTAGACAGAACTCATTAAGGGTGCTGTTTACTGGGTCTAAAACCCATGAGTGAATGTGTCATAGTCACTATTTGAGAACCTAATATTATTATTCTGTGAAATGCTCATGATTTTAAACTTTTCCCTAATTTTCCCTTATTGCTTTTTATAACTACAGATTAATTCATCTCTCATATGTCAAATGAAAGGCTTTTCTGGTAGTGAATGGTGAATAACACAAACCCACAATGGTCAGCATCCTGGGTCTAAGAGACTGTGCAGTGCTCAGCTCTAAATGGAACAACTATTTTATACATCCTTCCTCAGAGGTTCAAAGAACATCATGAAAATGGGGCAGAAAGACTGTAAGACCCTACATTAGTGGATACCTACAATGAAAGAAACAGTTTTAGTGGATGTGATAGAGTCACTGCACCTATGAAATACTAGCTACTGTGATTGCATAAGGCCTGCACAAAACCAAGCCAGCCAGAATTCCAGACAGTGAGGTGATTCATGAAGTCCCATCTTACTTATGAATTATTGACTGCTAACTGTTCCCGGGAAGTGAATAGACACTTTTCTTCAGGAATATGGCCCATGTGAGGCTATTTTCTAGCAGGTGGTTCTAGCCCTAACACTAAATGGTCTTTATAAAGTATTTCTGTCTGTTTAAAAAAAGTCATATGAAGTCAGAAAGGAAAGGCATTATGGGAGTATAGAGATGAAAATCAAGAGGATGAATGGAGGGAATTTTATCCAGACAGATTATATGCATATATAAAATTCTCAAATATTAAAAATGGAAAATGAAGAGTGCTTCCTCAAGAAGCTGACTATACCACTCCTAGGCATTTATCCAAAATATGCTCAAGTACACACAAGGATATTTGCTTAATCATGTTCATAGCAGTTTATTTGTAATAGCCAGAAGCTGGAAACAGCCCAGATGCCCCTCAGTTGAGGAATGGATACAGAAACTGTGGTATATCTACACAAGGGACTATTACTCAACAATAAAAAACAAGGAAATCATGAAATTTGCAGGTAAATGGTGGGAACTGGAAAAGGTCATCCTGAGTGAGGTATCCCAGGAGCATAAAGACACACAGGGTACACACTCACTCATAAGTGGATATTAGATATACAATATAGGATAAACATACTAGAATCTGTACACCTAAGAAGCTGATCAAGGAGGACTCTGGCTAAGATGCTCAATCCCCACTCAGAAAGGCAAAGAGGATAGACATCAGAGGAGGGAGAAAACAGGGAACAAAACAGAAGCCTACCACAGAAGGCCTCTGAAAAGCTCTACCCTGCAGGGTATCGAGGCAGATGCTGAGGCTCATGGCCAAACGTTGGGCCAAGTGTAGGGAATCTTATGAAAGAAGTGGGAGATAGTAGGATCTGGAGGGGACAGGTGCTCCATAAGGAGAGAAACAGATCCAAAATGTCTGGCCACAGGGGTCTTTTCTGAGACTGATACTCTAGTGAAGGGTTACTCATGGAGATGGCCTGGAACCCCTGCACAGAGGTAGCCCATGGCAGCTCAGTATCCAAGTGGGTACCCTAGTAATGGGGATAAGGACTATCTCTGAAAGGAACTGATTGTCCTGCTCTTTGATCATTTCCTACTGAGGGAGCAGCAGTCTTACCAGGTCACAGAGGAAGTCAATGCAACCATCCTGATGAGACCTGATAGACTAGGATCAGAGGGAAGGGGAGGCGAGAAGGGGAGTCCCTTACCAGTGGATTGGGGGAGGGCTACAGGTGGGGAAGGAAGGAGGGTGGAATTAGGAGGGAAGGTAGGAGGGAGCTACAGGGAGGATACAAAGTGAATAAACTGTAATTAATTAATTAATTAAAAATTAAAATTAAAAAATAAAAAATAATTATGAAAGAAAAAATGGAAAAAGGAAGAATTAGTAGTAATGGCTATATGTGGCTTCTTTTTTTATTTTCCATAATAAAACCAGTAAATTCCTAAATATAATGCTTCATATTCAATTTCATTTCCTGTTTTTAGTTCTACTAATTATTTTTTTTGGATTTCAGTTTTCCCCCTTATTAAAAACTTTATTATGACTAAAGTATACATATTCCACATTTACAGTCTGATGAGTATAGAGAGGTCCATCTGTCCTGTCCTCATTTTCTTCTTTTGCTTTGCATAGTTGTTTCAGTGTAATGAAAAGTTAATAAAAATTGTTTTTGTCTTATGACAGAAGACAGTTGAATGAAAGAAATAACCTCTACTTTATCATGTGTCCAGGTTTCTCCCATTTATGTGAAAAAAAAAAGTCATTTTTCATCATTGCTTTCATTACTCTAAGTACTTTTATTGGTTGGATGTTGTTACAACTTTTCTTTACCCATACATTACTCATATACACACACTGGATTTCCTGAAATACTATTTGTTTGTAACATGTTTGCATATCTTAAGAAGGAAAATTTGTATGTGATGGTATAATATTATTACTATTTGTCATTGGTTTCACTTCTTGCTTCAGGAATGGAGAGTCTGTGCTATATCATACCTTTATGTGATTCCTACATATCTTTTCTCTCAAGCCTGTACAGCAAACATTTCCAAAATTTTTAATTTTTACATTAATTACATTTTATTTGTTTGTATCCCAGCTGTATCCCCCTCCCTCATTCCCTCTCAATCCTACCCTTCCTCCCTTATCTCCTCCCATGCCCCTCTCCAAGTCCACTGATAGGGAAGGTCCCTCTCCCCTTCCATCTGACCATAGCCAGTCAGATCTCATTAGGACTGGCTGCAATGTCCTTCTCTGTGGCCTGGCAATGCTGTTCCTCCCTCAAGGGAGGTGGTCAAAGAGCCAGCCACTGAATTCATGTCAGAGACAGTCCCTGTTCCCCTTACTTGGGTACCCACTTAGATACTGAGCTGCCATGGGCTACATCTGAGCAAGGTTTCTAGGTTATATCCAGGAATGGAGCTTGGTTGGAGCTAGACCTATAATATAGGCTAAACATTCTAAAGTCTGTACACCTAAAAAAGCTAAACAAGAAGAAGGACCCTGGGTAAGATAATCAATCACCACTTAGAAAGACAAAGGGGAAGGACATTGGAAGAAGGAGAAAACAGGAAACAAGACAGGAGCCTACCACAGAAGGCCTCTGAAAGACCCTACCCAGCAGTTTATCAAAGCAGATGCTGAGACTCATAACCAAACTTTGAGCAGAGTACTGGGAAGCATATGAAAGATAGAAAGACCTGGAGAGAACAGGAACTCCACAAGGAAAGCAACAGAACCAAAATATCTGGGCACAGGGATCTTTTCTGAGACTGATACCCCAACATTCTCGATCTTTTGAAAAATTTTGAAAATATTTGAGGGTATGATGAAGATATTGAATAACAATCTGGAAGAAGTGCACATTTTTGTTTCTAAGACTTATTTATTTTCTTATAAACATATATTGTACTTCCGTATTTTTCTTTCTGATAATTTTGGTCTATCCTTAGGTTTTAGTATATTGCTTTCTTGAGAACTTAAATAAATATATGTATGTATGTATGTATGTATATATATGTGTGTGTGTATGTATGTATATAAAGCTGTTTATTTCTGCTCTTGTTGTGAAGTATAGAATTTTTAATATTTTTAAATATTAACTTCAGAAAATGGTCTCCTTAAGTGTATATGATCTATGTTCCTAACATCTGGTCTAAGATTTTAAGATGATTATTAAAACATATAAGTTCTAGAATAAAAAGGAATTGTTCTCATTCTTCTGCATTGGGTTTGTGATGGGTTAATACTGATGACCCTGCCTCAGCAAGGCAAGTGAAATCCTCTTAATCCCTGATAATAGTTGATGATTTCTTTTTCCCTGAAGCTTTCCTCACATTCTGTGCTACTCATGACTAACTTTGAATGCTACATGAGGAGAATGCAAAAATGTATACAGTGGATTATCAAAGTAAAACTGAATTTGGGAGATTTTTGGGTGTGATTGGTTTGAGTGAGAATACTGGAATGAGGAGCGGATATAATCATATTAAGCAGGATACATGTATGACATTCTCAAAATAAAGAAAAAATACTACAAAGAATCTGAAAGTGAAAGAAAATACATTTCTTTTTTCCATAGTGTTCACTTGCAGGGTTTTTTTTTTTGTACAAATGAACCCCATTATTCTATAATTCTATAATTCCATCTTTTAGACTGTCTGAATACTCTCACAGTGCTATCATTGAATATGAATGTAATTAACAATCTTATAAACTATAGCTACTATTTTTTTAGGTATGTGATTGAAATTAAACTTCATTATTAGGACCCTATGATTTTGATTTTGAACAAATGGGTACATGTTTAATTAATGGAAATGGAAAGATAGTGTTTTTGATCTACCAGTCAAAAAATTAATTCAGATATCAATATAAATGTCTGTATCATAATTTTAATAATTTGCTTGCTTGTATTTGCTAAATATTATAAGTGAGATAAAATGCAAAGTGGATTTATTAGTATATATCCCAATGAAATTTAAAAGTGTTTAAAACTGTAAAACTATATAGAAAGACTTAACTGTCCAATAAATATTTAGATGATAAAAATTGAAAATGCCAAAAAAGATATATTTTAAAATAGCACATATTTTAAAATATGACATTTTATTTAGTATTCATAAGGAAATCACTTTGAAGCCCATATAAAAACTTTATAAAACTGCCAATAAATGTATTTCAGGGCTTCTCTTTGTAGATGCAGGTAGTGATGTGTGTGTAAATCAGTAGAAAACCCTCATGTGTTAGTCCTCACCTTTTTACCCTGTTTGAAACAGTGTCTTTAGAGTGTAGTAGTCCAATACTTGGCCTGGGAGCCTTGAGAATCCACTGTCTGCCGTTTATTTCTACAGGTGTGCTGAGATTACAGATGCTATTGTATTTAGCTTTTATATGGGTTCTAGGTGTCCAAACTCAGGTCATGAGGATTGGGAAGAAAAGTAGTTTTACTTTCTAAATCATCTCGTCCATGCCTTCAATATTTTTTATTGTCAAATAGTCTTATAAAATGCTTTCCCTATTGAATGAATATTTTATCATGAGTACTATAAAATTAATATTAAATATTCACAGAGCTAGCTATCTGATGAATTTTAGCAGAAACTTCAGTAATGCTTTATGATATATCAATATAACTCTGAAATAAACTTTTAGTAAGGACAGTATCTTCTAGTAATGTACCATAAAGAACAGGGTAATTGAGCAATGAGATTAGTAGATGGTAAAATATTTAAAGTTTTGGGATGCTTCATGAAGTCCAGTCATTCTGTAGTGAACAGTTAATGTAAAATTAACTTCTTTGTGGACTTCCATAAATGATTGCTTCCAGGAATCATAAATAATGTAGAATACTTTACATAATCTGCTGTAATTTTCTATTCAGTAGAAAATGAAATCTCACAGCATAGTTAAACTTCTCACAGTTGATGTGTTTGGATAAAGAAGGATTTTAGACCATGGTAAGCTGTTTAACAGGAAAATAATTTTAAAATAATGAAGTTTTAGAAGATAAATTTTCTTCTTAATTATTGATATTTATTGAGAAATGTCTCAAGTTCCTTTGTTTTGTTTTACAAGGCCAGTGACAGAACTGAAGTGATACATATGTTGCTATGGAATGTGTATCTGCTCTTGCTTTGTTGTGCAGTTATTTGCTAAGACTGTCACAATTTTCTAATTTGCTTGGAAGTTAATTTTCTTGATGGTCCTCATTTTTTTTTAATCTAAAGTGTGAATTTACATAACTCTGTATTCCCTGCTCGAAAAAATGTTTCTGGGAAACATAACTGTACCAAAACCTGCTTGGAGTCTTTACTGATTATATAGTCTATTATCTATCTGATTATAACCACTTACAAATTCAATTCTGCAAAGAAAAAAATACTAAATCATAAAGAAGATGTATTGAATCATTCCTTCAGTTTTTCTTGGAGTTTGCACAGAAATTATGTTTGAGTATACTCAAGGAAAATGACATTTGTTTAAGCTAGAATTCACACTTTGCCATAAATTTAGTAAGTCAATTTTGAAAGAAAAGATCCAGTGCTCATGAAGTTCATATAGAAGGCACTGAAAATTATACATTTTATAATCACATTATATTACTATATTATTTATCATTATTATCATGTAAAGTAATTACAAAAGTAATAATTAATTAAGCAAAGTTAGACATAGGAATTTTTTCAGTTAAAAATAAAATGAAAAAGTGAAGATATTTTTTACCATAATGTTAATCTTAAATAAGATGTTATAAATATGGTCTTTTCATATGCACAGACTTTTAGCTTTCTTGAACTATTTCTTAGGTAGTTTTAAAATTTGTGCTCTTTGCAGGGGAATGTTCCAGGCACACACTTAGTAACTTATGCACTTTTGGGAAAGTCAGTGAGTTTCTGCTTTACTCAGAAGTTAAATATTGCCTGGTGTTCCTGAGTATGCTAAGGGGTAAGGGTGCCAGTTTCTACATCAGTGCCTGTCTCTAAAAGCTGACTGCCTTTGCTTAAGAGCCACAAAGTCCTCTTCATTTCTAAATCAGAAAGCTTTCCCTAATTAGTTTCTTCTCTTTCAACTTTTTTTAATGGATAATTACATCTTCCCTTTTTTAGTTCTTGCCTTTCAGAAATCTCAACCCTTTAGTATTTTGTGCCTGTTACCACTCTCACGATCTCTAGGTTTGGAGGAGTGATACCAGGTGGGTGTGGAGTGGAGTCATCAGCTTATTACAAAAGGAACTGGGAAATTAATGGTGACGAGTCCTTATCAAGGTCTGGAATGCACAACCCTGGCACATAATCCTTATTCTAGGGTTACTTCAGGGTTGGACTCATCTGATTCTGGGTAAGCGTCATGTCCTGTCCCCACTGTTTCCTTTGGCACATCTTTGTGTTTTTCTCACACCAGCCTCTATTCTCAAATATTTCCAAACTAGTCATGAGTTGCTGGCCTACTTACTGAGTACATAGCCACAGAACAAAGAGGCTAGAAAAAAGCAGGACCAGGCAGGTGTCTGGAAAGAGGTCACCTGAGAGGAAAAGATGGAGTTTTTTCTAAATCCAGAAAGAAGACTCTGGCATTTTCCAGAGTTGTCTGAAATGCCATAGTAAAGTTGGGGTCACCAGAGACTGAAACCAGAGACTTCCAACGCAGGGTTGGAAGTAGGCATCCTTAACCAGAAGCTCTTCCTCACACAGCCTCTGGGCAGTATCTATGGTTATAGCTCCACAGTGATTGCTCTCTGAGAGGGAGAGTCACTGACTCGGAGAGCAACACACAGCTGTAGGTCCTTTTCAGAGGAGAAGGCCCTGGACACACCCTCGGCTACCCTGATGGAGAAGGAGAGCTGTCCAGCTCTCTGTCGAATGATTATAGTTGTTCCAATGTAGGATCTCGGATCTCTACGTGGCTCCCTGAGTTATCAGTTTGAATGGACAAACTCGAGCCCCTAGGTCGGTTGCCTCCTTTGATAGCCTGCAGGAAGACTGTCCACCTAGGCCTGGTAGACTTTCTGGTCAATGCATTTCTGCATTTGTTTAAATATGATGGTGCTCTTCCATTTGGTGGTTGCATTGGCTCCTGATGCCATCGGGGAGCTGGCGTCCTGGAAAAAAAAGAAGTCATTATCCAGCAGGAGCCAAGCTTCTTGGATAACCTATACGTGGAAGTGTTGGTGGAAGAGGCATACATGGGGTCTCCAAAGGAGGCACAAAGAAAAAAGCCGAGGGCCTAACCATGCAGCCAGGAAAACCGGACCTCATAGTCACAGGGGTCTGGGGTTAGGGGCGCTGGGCCAGCACCAAGAAGGGTGAGGCACTAGGCTGGGGGCAGGGTTGTGCTGCATCATGTGGTCCTGTTTGCCTTGCACTGTGGATTGGAAAGCCAGGCCTATGAGCTGAGTGCAGATCACATAGGAGCACAGTGAGCGACACAAGCCACCTGAGGCCAGCCCACCAGGCCACTCCACATGGCGCGCTTGGTGAACCCTGGCCCCAAAGGCTCAGAGTGGACAAGACACACTTGGCATTGAAGCAGAGGGTCCTGCACTGGGGGTGACTTATTCCAGGCATCGTAGTTCAGACTAAATGTTGGGTGTCGTCCATCCCACCCCGTCCCGGTGCTCAATCCCGCTACACCCTCATCCACCATCACTCCCTTCCCCCAGCCTCCTATTCCCTCGATAACACCCACCCACCCCAGCCCCTGGAGACTTATTTTTAACTGGAAGACTTTATGAGGAGAAATGGTACATACCTAAGCAGGACCCATAGGGGTTAAGTGGAGGATCTAGGGGGCAGCAACAGTTGAACAGACTCCAACCATTAGCTTCCCTATTTCTATCACTTGGTCTTTTATCTTTCTAGGAATTCAATTCTTTGTCCACACCAAACAAGTAGCTCAGTACGTGCCTGTACAACTGTCAACACCCTTTTACTTACTTTGTTTTAGTTTGTTTTACTCCTAAGCCAGTATGGACTTTAATAACTCAGTGCCAATAACAGTTCAGCAGCCCTGTTATAAAAAATAGTCAGAGATACATGTTGATGACCATAGGGTATTTAATGTTCAGCTTAATCAGCATAAATATTTTAACCACCAAGTACAATATTTTTACTCCTTCATTGCATAATATTAACCCTGATGCTTTCAGGACAAAACCTAATATAAGTTCTAATAATAGGAAAATCTAATGTAAAAAAGTATTGATTTCCCAAAATCAAAAGTAAAAACTTATCTAAATAGGACCCATATAGGGTACTTGAAGGACCTAGGGGGCAGCCTCCATTTAACAGGCTTTCTGCCTTAGGCCTTTTCCACACAGAAAGGATAAAACCGCTAGCTTCACTCTTTCTCAATATTTATCCACTGTAAATATTGACACGATGATAAGTTAAAATAAGGATAACAGGCTCACAAGGGTGCTTATAATAGCTAGAGTCTGAAGGGGAGACATAGCTTTAATTAAGGAATAAAAAAAAACATTAGATTATACAACTGAAAAGAATCAAGTCTCTGTTTTAACCAGGAGACTGTTAATCCACAACTCATAAAATGCAGAAAACATCAGGTCATGGTATGCCTAAAACAAACTGATATCTCTACAATCCAACTGCTACCACTAAGTAAGCCTCAGGGAATACCATAGAATATGATGCTGTAAAATTCTTATCCAGAAGAGTATGCTGTCTGCTTTGAGATAGTATAATTTACTTAGTGCTTTATTTCCACCACATTCCCTCTATTTAATATATTCACTGTGTACATATTTTCTGTATAGTGAAGGTGAACCCATACAATCGCAGTAATGTCACCATCTAACGAGGGTCTATGCAATGCCACTTGACATGCTATTGCAGATTCCTGAAAATCTCATTTGCCTCTTATCCTCCAAGAAGAGCCATGGGTGATTAAATGATGCTGGGAAAGGGAGAATAAGACTTTTCCAGAGAAGAGCCCTAGGTAGTTCTCGAACCCCAAAGAGGCAGCATTAAACACACATACATAATACTAAATACTAACAACACTAGATAAATCAGAAAGTTGTTTGTGTAATGAAAATAATTGTATATACATATATATATATATTCCACGTTAATAATTTAAAAGAGAAGAGGTCATAAATTTAAGAGTTACTAGGTAGGAAATGGGAGGACTTTGAGGGATAGAGCTGGGTGGAAGGGGTGTACATATGGGACACAAATGGGAAGTTCTTTTCTAAAATTAGAAAGGAAATTGGGAACAGTAAAAAAAAAATCTGTGTTTATCTTTCCTTGTATTTCTTACCCAATACATCCATATTCCTCTAAAAATAAATCATGTGATAGTCACATTCTAGGACATCCATTCAGTAGCCCCACATGAATGAACATATTAATAATTTGTTGAGACAGAAATTAATTTAACCTGGGTTGTCCTCAAGCTTTCTGTGGTGTTGAGTCTATTTGAACTTCAAATTCTTCAGGATTCTCCTGCCGAATGCTTTGATCACACACGTGTTCCCTCAAGTCCAGTTGGATGTTCATAGTAATAGATCAGGCACTGTGGTGGTTTGAATAGAAATGATCCCCATAAACTAATGTGTTGCAATGCTTGGCCCCTAAGGAATGGCACTGTTAGGCGGTGTCACTGTGGAGGCAAGCTTGCAGGTCTTATATGCTCGAGCTAGGCCGAGTGCAGCAGTCTCTGCTGCAGCCTGTGATCAAGACTTAGAACCCTAAGTTTCTTCTTCAGCACCCTGTCTGCCTGCATGCTTCCCACTATGATGATAATAGACTAAATTTCTGAAATAATAATATAAATATCAATTTTTTTTCCTCAGATGAGGGGAAGAGATGAGAGCAATACCCAAACTTTAGAAATACATGAATGGGATGATCCTAGAGAAATTTCTATCTTTTCTACTTATCTCTATGCCTAGGGCCAAAGCTTCTAGCCTTTCTATATTCTAATCTTCTATAAGCCTGGAAGTTGAAGGCTTGAAAACTGGAAGCTTCAGCTTCCAGCCTCTGTCTGCTAATTTTTATACCTGTAATATGTTTTATGTTATAATATGCAAATGAACTGCTTTACTTTAACAGAAACATAATCGGGGGCATTATCAGTCTTAATTTGTAAAGGTATCTTCATGATAGGCATCACATCCAACAAATGTGCAATTACAGAATCACCCTTTTCAGAACTCATAACAGAAGCTCACTGAAATCCTGAATATGTATCCATAATATGATGTGCAAATTTAGTTTCAAAATTCTGCAAAGTGAAACATGTCAATATCCCAAATTTCATTCCTTTGGATACCATAAGAATTACTTTCTGATGGTAATGGAACTTGATTATACAAATAATAATTTAAAAAAAAAAGACTTAAACAAATTCTTTGGGTTGTTACCAAGTAATCGAAAAATTTCTCTTTAATCCTTTGCTGTTGACAGTATGTTTTCTATAAAATTCCAAGGTTTCTAGCTTATTTCTTATAAATAATTCTTCAATCTCTTCTTTCTTTGTGCCAATGGGACCAGGCAATTGTTGCAGGTTATTTGATCCCATTTGAACTCTGAGATTGTGAACTGTAAAAACCCGTTTCTTGTTTGGTGTGGCTCAGACCTAACAAACACCTTTAATCCAAGAACTTTCTGAAAATAGGATTAAGTAAAGTTAACCCTTTGTTAAGAAGCAGAGCAGAAAACCAACTGGCCAGGAGTAAACAGAAAGGAGGGGCATTAAATTAAAGGGTATTCCAGACAGCCTGGAGAAGAAGAAAGGGCTTTTGGCATTTTCCTTCTGGAATCTGAGCTGAGTAGAAAGTAGAAATGTTTTTTTTCTTTCTGTGATGCTGAATAGAAAGCCGGATTAATTTTTTTTCTACCAGCTCAGGCTAGTAGTCTTTCGCCCCAATATCTGGCTCCTGAGTCTTTATTGGAAAATTAAACTGCTGGGATTTTCTTCTTTATAACAAAGACTATCCCATATGAGGTCAAATATGGGTGATATGTAATGGACATTTTCTGTTTCAAATATTTTGTAAGTGAAATTTTGTTTGTACCTAAGTATTTTCCTTTAAATTCTGTATTCTTTTAAGTCACAATATTTTAATGTTATAAATTATTATTACATTATTTTTTTTTAGTTTCCTACATGATATTTTAAAAACAGAATATCCTTCCAAGTGTTTCTGCTGCCCGTTTTTTTTTTTTGTTTGTTTGTTTGTTTTGATTTTATAGTTGAGCTTTGCAAAGAGCTTGCTGCTAGATGGTCCTGGACCAAGGATATAATATGAGACTGTAGGCGTGACTGGACTGCTAGGAGATCTCTACATGACAAAATTGACTTAGACATATTAGACATTATTTCCCTACAATGTTGTTAATAATTATTAACAAAATTTCAAAACCAAGCAGTATAAGGAAAAAGAAAAAAAAATATTGCCATATTTTAAATCATAAAAAATAGTAGTTTTCAGGAAATATATTAACATAAACATAAGCACTTAGGTATCAATCAATAATTGAATAGGCCCTTAACCTTCAGCTATTTCTTGTGTTATGCTAGAAAAGCTGATTTGTTTCAAAATTATTAAGAGTAATTTTTTCTTTAATTTTCTGTAGGGTAATAGATATGGGTCTATTTGCATTTTTCTACATGCAGACTTCCAGTTAGGCCAGCACCATTTGTTGAAGAAAAAAATAAAAATTACAAAAGAGTAAATTTTTCTACCACCTTTCCAAACTTTGACTGTAAATAAGCTTCACAGAATTTTTTAAAGAAAATATATCGTGACTTTAAAAAACGAGTGTATTTTTTAGGTTTCTGATAAAGTAAAGTAAGTTATATCTGATGCAAAACCCAAGTTAAGGTAATAGCAATATTTTTAGATATTTTGTTTCTAATAATTAAAGTACCAATACATAAAATATGTTCAAGGTACTTGAAAGAAATATGAATTACCTAATATGCCTCAAAATTCCAAAGTCAAGTTGTACTTTATTGAAATAAATAGGCCTCAGACTACACATTTGTGTTCAGGAAATGAAAGTAAGTTAACCTATCAAGAAGAGCCAGCCAAAATGAACTTAATATTAAACAACAACTATCTAAAGCACGGTAAAATCATTTGTTTGTTGGTTTGTCTGTTTTGTTTTGTTTTGCTAATAGATTGTTCCTCATATAAATACTTTGTTTTTAGAATTTTAGATTAATTTTTGTCCTTTGCTTACAAAAACTAGCAATGTTTTAAATGTTCACATTTTTTCCTAAGACTAAATATCCTTCCTTTTCTGTCTCCAAGTCACATATGATTATATCATTGAGTATTTATTCCAGAATGTATCTCACATTTGAGCATGTGATCTTTGGTCACAGACTCACTGCTCTACAACCCATACATTCAACTCACATACCTACAGAAGCCATGAAGCAAGCACAGCCTGGGAAGTGACTGTCTGAGATGATTTCTGGGCCTCCTCAATTTTTCTCAATCTTTTTTGAGTTAGAAGGAAAGAGTGCTTTCACTAAAGCACAGGTGTGACTGCACTCAGACACAAGATAATTTTGTGATGTCGACCAGTAGTCCTCATGGAAGCAAGTGGTATCGCTGCACATAAATGAACCTGCAACACAAAGACCAGATCCTGAATTGATTTTGGCACAGACATCAATCAGTCACTTAATGGCCTGCTTCACTCTCTATCTAGCTGGAGATCTGTCTCTCTAAGTTTACTCAAAAATCACCTTCCGAGACTCATATTCCCTGTTTACCATTCTTCTGTGAATGTTAACTATTATGTGATCACCCATTGTGACTAGTAACCTGACTACATCTGCAGTCAACTGAAACCCAAACTGTTGTACACACCTGGAAGGTATTTAACTAAAACTCAAACTGTTGTACACTCCTGGGACGTATTTTCTTAATTAGATTATTTGAAAAAGAAAAACCTATCCTAAATCTGAACCATGCTTTCTGGTGGCAGCTTACATAAATGGATGTGGAAGAAGAATAGTGTTTGTTTCCTATTTGTGTGCTTTTCCACTGATAAGTTCACCTCTCTTGTTGCTGGAGATAGTTTTATTCAACTTCTCCAGGATTCCAACTCAGACTGACAGGCAAGAGCAATCATGAGTCCTCCAGGATTCTAATACCAGATCTGCATTGCAGAGACAACTCTCTTTGTGGTCTCAATATCTAATTGTCTCTTTAGACTGAATGTCTAATTGTCTCTAGGCCTTCTGTCTTGAGACAGCCATTGTTGGATACAACCTTTGTCCCAGCCTAATTAGCACATTTTTAAACACAAACTGCCATTATCACACCCAGTCTGTTCCATTGGAGAACCCTGATTAGTACATATTAATTCTTTAGGAAACTTACATTATTTTATAAGGAAGAGGTACTGTAAACTACATATAATATTGCTCATGTTTACTGACAAAATACAACATCTAAAACTCTTCTGAAATATAGAAAAGTAATCACTGAGTCAGAGTTCAAAGGATTTTTATGATTAATTTTTATCCAAAATAGATCATTTTTGGTTTTTCAGGACAAGGTTTCTCTGTATATCCCTGGCTGTACCCGACTTGTTTTGTAGATCAGGCTGGCCTCGAAGTCACAGAGATCTGCTTGCCTCTGCCTTCCCGAGTGCTGGGATTACAGTCGCATGCCAGTGTACCTGGCTGCAAAATGTATCAATTTGGATTGATGCAAAAAAATATGCCAAATAACAAAAAGCACATACCTGTCTATATAGGATTTATTTTAAATTCAGTGGTTATAAAATCTGCTTAGAACATAAAATAGAATGGTCTGTTTACTCATTGACTACAATGTGTCAGTACCACAACTTAACTTAAAATTGTACATATGCATCTTGGACCTTTGCTCATTAGTGCATATGCATTGTACTACTTATGACAGTGTTTGGATATTTCCCCTTTATTCATTATCATGGATCCAAGTTAGCCTGTGTAAGAACTGTCAGAATCCACTGATGAATAATCTTTGCTCCTGAAAGACCAGCTGTGCCCGTCATGAAAAAATTATATATAGAGCTAAACTTTACCACACTGTAGGAAGAAATCAGAGTATGGAACTACATGTATTCATGGTTTCTTTGAAATACGTCTGAAAGGAAAGATTTGTTACTGTTGCTGTTGTGATTATTAACCTTTTGCAGAAAGAAAAATAAAGAGGCAGTCTGAGGAGGTTCACCATGGTCTCAACACTGAAGAAATTATAGCAATGAAAGTCACTGGGAAGAACCTTGAGCTTATAATTTCCTCATATTTTACAGTAATTTCCTATGATGGTTAGGGGAAGAAAACAACAGAACAAAACAGAAATCAAGAAGCCTTTCACTGATATTTTTCTTTTCTTTTTTAATGATTCATTATTTATTACAATTTATTCATTTTGTATCCTGGCTATAGCCCCCTCCTTTATATCCTCCCAGAGGCATCTTCGTTCCATCTTCTCCCCCTATACCTTTCTCCTAGTCCACTGATAGGGGAGGTTCTCCTTCTCTATTATCTGACTCTAGTCCATCAAGTCTCACCAGGATTGGCTGCATCTTCTTCTTCTGTGGCCTGGCAAGCCTCTGCACCCTAGGGGAAGTGATCAAAGAGCCAGCTATTGAGTCCATGTCAGAGACAGCTCCTGCTCCCCTTACTAGGGAACTCACATGGAGACAGAGCTGGCTATGGTCTACAACTGAGCAGGGGATCTAGGTCCTCTTCATGCATGGATGGAACTAGAAAAGATCATTCTGAGTGAGGTAACCCAGAAGTAAAAAGACAAACATGGTATAAACTCACTTTTAAGTGGATAGTATCCATGTAATTTAGGGTAAACACACTAAAATCTGTATTCCTAAAAATGTTAAACAACAAGGAGGACCAGAGGGAAGATGCTTAATCCTTATTCAGAGGGGAAAACAGGATAGACATCAGAAAAGGAAGAAGACAAGGAACAGGGCAGGAGTCTACCACAGAAGGCCTCTGAAAGAATCTACCCAGCAGAATATGGAAGCAGATGCTTTCACCAATTTTTAAAGGAAGAAAAATAATATACAACAAAGTGCATATACTTCACATGAAAGCTATTCCAAGTGTGTGTGGCAGAATACAGAAAGTGGCATCCAGGAAGCTGCTTGTGTCCAGACATATTCAGATTTATGTTACTAATCCAACCTGTTTAAAAAATTTCTCTTGCTGAAATTCATAAGATTTGACTGAATAAGGCCCTGACTTCAAATGTTGAAAACTACTGGTTTTACTTAAAACAAATGATTTTGTGACCTTGTTAAAATATTCAAAAAGTAAATTTCTGTGTCCCAGACAGAATCTGCAACTAATAAAGGTCATTTGGCATTGTCTTTGTAAGTTTTCAGATAATAATTAAAAATACTTTTTATTATTATAAGGTTTTCATAGCAATTTGTATCTACAGTCCCAAGAGCAATATGTAATTATACCTTGTAAGACTATTTTCATGCACTGAGATAATAATGTTAATTTTGATAAAAATCAAATCACCCAGTAATTATCAAATACAACTGCCTTCTTTCTGAACTGCCATGGAGGATTCAATCAAGGAATAAATACAGTTAGATTTTAGATATCCATGTCAACTTCTTATACAAAAGTGCTTTTCTTTCATCTTTAATTGCTATATTTAAATCAAAGGAGCAGCAACAATGCAATGGTGTTTATTTATTTATTTATTTATTTTATCAGTGCCATTAGAGGAAACCTGTTTTGGTTGAATCCTCATTGTCCCCTGTGGTTCATATAGTGAACAGTACTTCTGAAACTGACAGTAAGTAATTTCCAGTCAACCCTGTAAGAGATGATGAGGCCTAGCACAAAATGTTAGGTTGTAAAGTATTTTCTCCTTAAAGATTATTTTGGCCTCAGAACCTTCTTCATTTTTGCTTTGCAGCCACCACCAGACCCTCACCAGATCTTCACCAGATCCTCACCAGGATAATGTTCTGTTTGGTCACAGGAACAGAGTCAACAGAAATAGGAAGATATAGACTGGAAAAACTGAAACCATTTGCCAAACATCAGTTTTCTCAATTTAAATGGTTAGCTCCAGTATTATCTTCTATCTCCGGAATGTTAGTGTAAAGCTGGACACACTGGATGAAAAAAAATTTTTTTTCTTTCGTGAGAATCTGGCAGAAAATAAATAAATATTTGTGTGATAAATTTATCAAATGTATTTAAGAAAATGATTTATTAACTAATAATTAATAATTTAAATAATTCCAGTGAGGGGAAATGAATATAATGAAGTAATCTCTGTCATTTTCTTCAGATTTCAGTTATACTGAGATGTTAAGTACCATAACTGTAACCATACTTTATGTTAAAAATGAAAAATAGAGAGGTCCAGTATTTAAAATTATTCCAAATCAGTTGTAAGCAATAAACAATTGCACAGAATTTACTATCTTTAATAACAATACACAAAGAACGTAGTTCTTGTTGAGGTGCTGGTGGCTCCACAATATGAGAGCATTACCAAACTACACACTCACTTCTATATATCTTCCATGACCTTCATCTTCTTTGCCTCACCACATTTGATTCTCACTATACAGTTCCTCTGCCCATCCTCCCATAACTATTCTATTTCCTGTTGCTAGGGTGAGCCACGCCTACCCTTAGCACCTTACTCTATACTTAACCTCTAAGGTCCTAAAGAACGTAGCCTGCTTGCAGAAAACTCAACAACATCTAAATATAAACATTCACACATTTGTTCTCTTCAGTCTGGGTTACTTTACTGAAGATCATTTTTTTTTTCCTAGCTACATCTACTTACCTTCAAAACGCAGGATTTCTTTGTTTTTAACAGCAGAGTAGTATTCCATTGTGAAACTGTACCACATTTCCATACCTATTCATTTGTTGATACTCTTCTAGGCTTTTCTGATCTCTGGCTGTTAGAAGCAGAGTAGCATTGAACAAGAAGAAACAAATGTCTCTGTAGTAGGATAGTAATAAAAATAGCATGACATTGGCATAAAAACAAACATATTGCTCAATGGAGTCAAATTAAAGATCCAGACATAAATCTACATACAGATTACTAATAAATCTGTCAAAAAAACATACTTGGAAAAGTGAGAATATTAAAGAAGAATCCAAATGAACAATATATCCAAATACAGAAGTAGTATGTATGGACTAATTATCCTGCACAAAACTCAACTCCAAATGGATCAATGACCTAGACATAAGACCAGATACACTGATCCTGACAGAAGAAAAAGAGGGGAATGGCTTGAATTCAATGACACCAGAAAAGACATTTTGAACTGAACAGAATTAGCACAGGCTCTAAGATCAACAATTAATAAAGGGAACGTCATGAAACCAAGATGCTTGCTTATGACAAATGGCACCATTATTTGGAAAAACTGTCAGGCTTAAGGGTGTGAAGAGATTTTTACCAATTACACATGCGATACTGAGATAATACTAAAATACACAAAAATCTTAAAAAATAACTGGACATAAAAATAAATCAAATAACCTAATTTAAAATTGGAGTATAGATCTAAACAGAGTATTCTCAAAAGAGGAAATTCAAATGGCTGAAAAACACTTAAAGAGATGCCCAAAATCATTAGCCATCAGGGTAATACAAATCAAAACTACTTTGTGATTTCATTTTACCCCAGCAAAATGGCCAAGGTCAATGCACAAATGATAGCTAATACTGTGAGGATATAGAATAAAGGGAACACTTATTCATTGCTGGTGGAAATATGCACTTGTACAGCCACTAAGAAAATCAGCAGGGCAGTTGCTCTAGAAGCTAAGGTTATATCTATCCTATAACCCAGCTACATCATCATAGAAATTCAAAAATTTCTGATTGTATTATGGAAAGAATTTCATAAGAAAATATTCTAAGACAGCATATTGAACATCACCAAAATGTTACGCTTTTTTAAATGTAGGAGTTTGGGAAAATCTTACAAAAAAATGAAAAATAAATTGCTGGTCAATATAATAAGGCACACAGATTTAGTTAAAATTGGTATGAAAAGAAAAAAGAATGTATTAACAACCACATGAAATAAATTATATTTCTTTTGTTTTGGTTTCTTTGCAATCATAGCAACAGAAAGGTTAACAGACGGAGTACAATACTACTTATTTTAGTGAACATATTTATTAACCTGTATGGGCAAACATTTTTATTTTAGGCACTGAAGAGTAAAATGGTTTGATCCTATTCTTTTTTTAATTTTTATTTTTTTAATATTAGTTTATTAACTTTGTATCCCAGCTATATCCTGTCCCCTCATTCCCTCCCGAACCCCCCCTCCCTCCCTCATCTCCTCCCTCCCTCATCTCCTCCCTGCCCCTTTCAAAGTCCACTGATTGGGGAGGACCCCCTCCCCTTTCATCTGACCCTGTTTTATCAGGACTGGAGGCAAAGACCTCCTCTGCGGCCTAGCAGGGCTGCTCCTCCCTTGGGGTTGGGGGAGGTCAAAGAGGCCGCCATTGAGTTCATGTCAAAAATAGTTCCTGTTCCCCTTACCTAGGCACCCAGGATACTGAGCTACCATGGGCTACATCTGAGCAGAGGTTCTAGGTTATATCCATACATGGTCCTTGGTTGGAGAAACAGTCTCATAAAAGACCACTGTGCCCAGATATATTTGGTCCTTGTGGAGCTCCTGTCCTCTCCAGGTCTTATTAACTCTTCTTTCTTTCATATGATTCCCTGCACTATGCCAAAAGTTTGGTTAAGAGTCTCAGTATCTGCTTTGATACATCGCTAGGTAGTATTTCAGAGGCCCTCTGTGGTAGGCTCCTGTCCTGTTACTTGTTTTCTCCTACATCCAATGTCCATCCCATTTGTCTTTCTAAGTGAGGATTGATCATCTTACTCCAGGTCCTCTTTCTTGTTTATCTTCTTTAGGTGTATAGATTTTTTGGTATGTTTATCATATCTTATAAGTCTATATAAGATATATACATGTAGAAAAATGAAAATAGATCCATATTTATCACACTGAACAAAACTGAAGTCCAAGTGGATCAAAGACTTCAACATAAAATCAGATACTCTAAACCGGTTAGAAGAAAAAGTGGGGAAGAGCCTTGAACTCATTGGCATAGGAGACAACTTCCTGAACAGAATACCAACAACACAGGCTCTAAGAGCAACAATCAATAAATGGGACCTCATGAAACTGAAAAGCCTCTGTAAAGTAAAAGACACTGTTGTCAAGCAAAATGACAGCCTACAGACTGGGAAAGGATCTTCACCAACCCTCTATCTGACAGAGGGCTGATATCCAGAATATATAAAGAACTAAATAAGTTAAAAAGTAATAAATCAAGCATTCCAATTAAAAAATGGGATATGGAGCTAGACAGAAGTCTCTGTAGAGGAATACAGAATGGCAGAGAAACACTTAAGAGATGCTCAACATCCTTAGCCATCAGAGAGATGCAAATCAAAACGACCCTGAAATTTCACATTACACCAGTCAGAATGGCTAAGATCAAAAACTGAAATAACACATGCTGGAGAGGTTGTGGAGAAAGGGGAACCCTCCTCCATTGCTGGTGGGAATGTAAACTGGTACAACCACTATGGAAATCTGGTGCTTTCTTAGACAATTAAGACTAGCTCTTCCTCAAGATCCAGCTATACCACTCCTAGGCATATAACCAAAAGATGCTCAAGCACATAACAAGGAGATTTGCTCAATCATGTTTGTAGCAGCTTTATTTGGAATAGCCAGAACCTAGAAACAACCCAGATGTACATCAGCGGAGAAATGGATACAGAAATTATGGTACTTTTACACAATGGAATACTACTCAGCAATTAAAAGCAAGGAAATCATGAAATTTGCAGGCAAATGGTGGGATCTAGAAAAGATCATCCTGAGTGAGGTATCCCAGAAGGAGAAAGACAGAAATGGTATATACTCACTTATACAGACCTATAAGATATGATAAACATACAGAAATCTATACACCTAAATATTCTATTCTTAAGAACATGGACTGTCTCTGAAATGAACTCAAGGCTCTTTGACGTCCATCCTCCCCTTCCCCCCTGAGGGAGGAGCATCCTTGCTAGGCCGCAAAGGAGGACATTGCAGCCAGTTCTGAAGAGATCTGATAAGCTAGGATCAAATGAAAGGGGCAGAGGACCTCCCCTATCAGTGGACTTAGTGAGGGGCATGGGAGGAGATGCGGAGGGATGGTGAGATTGGGAGGGAAGAAGGGAGGAGGCTACAGCTGGGATACAAAGTGAATAAACTATAACTAATATAATAAAAGTAATTACAAAAATGAAGTTTATATGCTAAATAACTAAAACAAAATCATGCTTCCAAAAATAAAAAAAAAGATTTCACATAATAGAAAGTGTATTTAATTGATTTTTTAAAGTGTTCATTACAATTGCATTTTTTGTTTTGT
Source organism: Meriones unguiculatus (assembly GCF_030254825.1). Taxonomy (NCBI): domain Eukaryota; kingdom Metazoa; phylum Chordata; class Mammalia; order Rodentia; family Muridae; genus Meriones; species Meriones unguiculatus. The sequence goes on from NC_083364.1 coordinate 63,022,643, forward strand.
GATTTTATATATTGTTCAAAATAAATAAAGCAATGGGATGCACTTTTCCCTTGATCATATTTAATAGACCAATCCATTTCAATACTTCTGAAAAGCCCATGGTTAGCATCTGAATGCAATTTTCAGGAGACTTTGTTTCTAAAAATCATGCATGTTTTAAATTTCAATGGAGGTATTTTCATTATATTCCTGAAACAAAGGCATTTTTGTAATGAAAATAATTTTGCCTAAATAACAAAATTATACTTCATTATTGTCTAACGATAATAATAGGAGGGGGGAAATGTTTTCTCTTGAGTCACTCTACAATTTTCCAGGGTTTTCCTTGGACAGATGACTCCTGTGAATACTTCAAACTAGGTTAATACACAATTACTCTAGGCCATAATTCTAGAAAATTGAAAACATCTTTTTTAGAGTATCCTGCCCTTTTTCTGATCACAATCGTCATTGTTCAGTGATATCCACCAGCAGTTGATGACATGCATTAGATGCTTCTAACATCCTTGTATCTCGTACAGCGTGGGCAAGTCACTGAAACAGTTTATGAGATAAGGATGAACCCATACTTTATCTACAATCATCTTCTTTCTGAGATCCTTCAGCATTCACATTATTTCACTATTCACTAGCCACTCTAACGTCTTTCTCAAATGATCCCAAACACACCCTCACTTAAGTTTGATTCTACCAAATTCAATTTTAATTATTAGTCATTACTAATTAGCTATTACTGTTCTGAATAAAATATACATCATTTTCTGATTAAATTTTTGCTCAATTATGGTATAATTTCAGACACCTAGAAATATTGAGGGAGCAGAGAAACAAGAATGAAGTGCATAAAATTATGATCTTGTAAATCAATTTAAGCATATACTTAACAGGGAGTTTGAAGGGAGATATTTTTCAAGGTTAGATAATGTTTCTCCTATAAACTATTAGCTGATGAATGAAAACATCTGAGTGCTAGGAGTGGGATAATCCTTATCAGTTGATGATTAGGTGGGCTCCAGGGCACACCAAACAATACTGGCTTTTGTAATTGCTCTTGGCTGTACATCAGGATTAGATGGTAAAGCCAAATTGCTGAAGACATCATTCCCTTTGGTTGAAAGATATGAAGAAATAAAAATGGATCTGAAAAGACCACTATTCCTTGTTCCCTACATGCTCCAGTGACACCAACATCTGACAGTATACATTTCTGCAAGTATTCCTTACTCATATCCTCATTTTTATTGCTACTTTTGAGCTTGTAAATATTCCAGGTGTTTTATTACCCATTGCTTTTGTACTAATTTTTACATGTCCCTTTATTGGTAAGCATTTCACTAAACTATCTTAAAAATTAATCTTGCCTAGGGTGACTGTGTTTCTTCCCATTTTCCTAATTGTTATAATTTAACTTGAAACTTTATAAATATTTATTTTATTAGTAGTAGTATTTATTAAAATTTATTCTATTTGTATCCCTGCTGTGGACTGCTCCCTCATCTCCTCCCAATCCCACTCTCCCTTCCTTTTCTACCCCTATGCCCCTCCCCTATTACACTGATAGGGGAAGTCCTACATCCCATCTGTAGAAATACCAATTTTATACCATCATTCCTTTTCTAAATAAAGTATAAAATTTAATAATTGAGAAAATCATTTAACTTTAATCTTTTTCTAATTGAAAGGTAGTAAACTATAACATAGCAAAATGGAATGTACTTTCATGAAATTATGTCTTATCTTTATGTAGGTAAAGGAACATTCATAACCCATTTTGTAATTACGTTAATGGCTTTAAGAAGAGCAAGACAATGCAGTCACTCCTGATGAGACCTGATAGACTAGGATCTGAAGGAAGGGGAAGAAGACCTCCATATCAGTGGACTGGCGGGGGAGGAGGGGGTAGGTGGGTGGGATTTGGAGGGGTGGAGGGAGGGAGCTACAAAGCAAATGAACTGTAATTAATAATAGAAAAAGAAAAAAAGAATATATTAAAGTGCTGAAATTGTGTTAGAAGTTGAACATAATGTTTGCTATATTACAGTATGTAAATATAGTGACCAAAATTAGACCTTGTGAGTAATTTAAACTGAAGGGATGGAAATTGTGCAGATCAGATAAGATGAGTATTTTTTACATAAAATTTTTACACTACATACTGGTTCTTCACATAATCTTAGATAGCATATTTTTTAGAAAAAGGGAATATTCAAAGGAAGTTATTTGTGTACTATAGTCAGAATTAAGATTGCACACTATTTGTAACTTTAGACATTTGTAAAAACTGTGTTTTATGAAATCACACAATTATGAAAAAGGAAACTTTAAAAACTTCTTAATAGAAAAAATTATCTCAGGTCCTGATTTGACTGTGTATGTCTTTTCTCTCCCTATCCTCTCTTTCTCTCTCTCTCTCTCTCTCTCTCTCTCTTTTCTCGCATTTACAAAGTTTAAAACCATGTTATTCAGATCATTCTGAAAGGCTTGTAACTTATTTTTATTATTTTTGAGATGATAATATAATTACATCATCTTTTATTTTTCCTTATTTCAAGCTGTCCATACATCCCTACCTGCTCTCTTTCACACTCATAGTCTCTTTTTGCATTAAATATTACTGCATGCATACATGTATACGATATCCCTAACTATAATATGTGACACTGCCAGAGGCTTGTGGTTAATTTTGTTCAAGATCCAGTCATACTGACAATCAAAACTAATCACCACATAGGATATACCAGGAAAAAAAAATTGAAAAAAATGTTGCTGATATGAGGATATTCAGAATGGTCAGTCATTAAGTTGATCCCATTGAGTCATATGTAAAACAGAAGTGAAATTATATAGTGTATGGACAGACTTTTTTTATTATCTAATAATTTTATAAATTTTTATTTTTTATATTAATCACGGGTTATTTAATTTGTATCTCAGCCTCAACCCCTTCTCTCATTCCCTCCCAATCCCAACCTCCATCCCTCATTTCCTCCCTGCCCCTTTCCAAGTCCACTGCTAGGGGAGGTCCTCCTCCCCTTTCATCTGACCCTAGCTTATCAGGTATCTTCAGGACTGGCTGCCATGTCCTACTCTGTGATCTAGCAAGACTGTTTCTCCCTTGGAATGGGGTGGGAGGAAAGGAGCCAGTCACTGAGTTCATGTCAGAAATAGTTCCTGTTCCCCTTACTAGGGAAAACACACTTTTTGGTTACTGAGCTGCCATGGGCTATATCCAAGCAGAAGTTCTAGGTTATATCCATTCTTGGTTGGAGAAACAGTCTCATAGAGAGCTCCCGTGCCCTGATATATTTGGTTCTTGTGGAGCTCCTGTCCTCTCTAGGTCATACTAACTCCCTCTTCTTTCTTATGATTCCCTGCACTCTGCCAAAGGTTTGGTTATGAATCTTAGTATCTGTTTTGATACACTGCGAGGTAGAGTCTTTCAGAGGACCTCTACGGTAGGTTCCTGTCCTGTTTCTTGTTTTCTCCTACTTGCCCTGTCCATCCCATTTGTCTTTCTAACTGAGAATTGATCATCTTACTCCGGGTCCTTTTTCTTATTTATCTTTTTAGGTGCACATATTTTAGTATGTTTATCCTATTTTATTGGTGAGTATATACCGTGTGTGTCTTTCTACTCCTGGGATACCTCACTCAGTATGATCTTTTCTAGATGCCGCGATTTGCCTGCAAATTTCATGATTTCCTTGTTTTTAATTGCTGAATAGTATTCCACTGTGTAAAAGTACAATTTCTGTACCCATTCCTCCATTGATGGACATCACGGTTGTTTCCAGGTTCTGCCTATTAAAATAAAGCTGCTACAAACATGGTTGAGCAAATTACCTTGTTGTGTAGTTGAGCTTCTTTTGGATATATGCCTAGGAGTGGTGTAGCTGGATCTTGAGGAAGCACTATGGGCAGATAGTTTTACAGGAAAGAAAATTTCCAACCAGTGACTTTAATAGATCTGTCTACAAAAAAAAAAAGCTTTTTGACAATAGAAATAAACCAGTTTAATTATATATAATAATTTATATATCAAAAAGAAACTTTTAAAGTTAAAAATATCTTGGTAGATATTTTTGGTACATGTTCTTTATTTTGATAGGCACCTGTTTTATAAGACCACTATGGAAATCAATTATTTGGCCTGTATTTATGTAAAACAGTTATAATTATAAAATAATAACTTGGGAAAAAATTGCCAAGTGGTAAATGATAGCTGCATCATGTAACAAACATAAAAGAAAAATATTTTAAAATAAGCAATAAGGCATAAGAATAAGGATTTTAAGTGGTCAAAAAAATCTACGTAAATGTACCATCAGATAGACATGTTTCACAAAGAAAATCTTATTCAACTTGTTTGCAATTTACAATGCAACATACTCGACTTCCAACTAAAATCACAAAGCATTTTATAATGTAAGGAAAAACATATTCTAAAGGCTTTTGCATTATTATTAAAATAAACTCAATTATAATGCAGATTTTGAAATTAAAAAACAAGGACAACAATATAACCACTCACAATTTTTTATGATAACCAATAAAAATTAGATATCTTATAGCAACACATGGGGAATTTCAAAAGAGTAGATTTTCTCTAAAGAGTAATCAAAAAGAAAAGCAGCATATTATAACTCCATAAACAAAATGAAAACGTCTTCAGCAGTTCATAATCATCTTGGATATAACTGACTGAGGAGAGAATCAGAGACCTGAAGATAGGTCCACTGAGGTTTACAATGGTGAAATTAAAGGAGGAGAAAGAATGAGTAAATTAAAACCAGAATATTTAAGTTATATGAAACAATTTATAAATGAGTAATGGAAGTACAAAAGGTGACCAGAGGACAATAAAGAAAAAGAAGGAGAGCAAGGAAGACTTCAGGTAGTTGGTAAAATTTCAAAACCAAAGTAAGAAAATCATGCAAAGAATAGGAAGCTTAGAAGAGATTAGGTACCCAAACTTATATATTTACACATACTATATTGAAATCTACATGACATTGCTGAAACCCCCCTTTGAAGCTAAGCTGGATGATTAGCAAGCTATTGGGATCTAACTCACATGACCATATCTGACATCTCTTTGGGTTCTTCTTTCAGGTATCTTCTTTCACAGCTAGCACTCTTACAGACGGAGATTAGCAGAGTACTAACATGGGTATTGGAACAAAGTGATTTTATTTTTAAGATAAAGCAGATCATAACAAAAAGACAAACTGGTCAACCGCCCATCAAAACACAGCAATACTTAGGATTATATGCACCTAAACAAGCCTAACTATGTGAGGCCAAAACTGATAGGTCTTCCAGGAGGAAAAAAAAAAAAAAAAAAGTCCTTTTTTTACTACTGAGGACTTCAATACTTCTACAAAAATTGATAGAACCATCAGGCAGGTAATCAATAAGGATACACTTGAAGTGAGAAGCAACATTAATCTATGTGATCTAATTGACATTTATAGACTACTTCATTCAGCAGCAACAGAACACACATTCCTTTCAGGCTACCATAAAGCATTTACTGAGACAAACCACATTCTGGAGCATAAAGCACCCAAAAGTCATATAAAGAAGAAAAATCCTACCAAGTGTGTTATCAGGACACACTGAAGTTAAACAAGTAGCAGAATGATTGCTGGAAAATCTTAAGTGCTCAGAGGGAAAGCAGTCTAATTTTATTCAGGCCACTAGTCAAAGAATTGTCGAGAGGAATTACAAATATAGAAGAGTCAATGTAGGACATAAAAAATCTATTGATTTGCTTTGGATTATTCAGTGCATATAAAGTTGTCATGAGACTAGGAGTGTAGCCGAAATGAAGGCTCTTCCTTAGCATGTGTGCGGCCTAGCATTCAGCTGGCATTGCAAAACAAAACTGTGCGAAAAAAATCTCTAAAATAGATGCAGATAAGAAAGCTATAAAATTTATTAATTAAGGTGTTTTGTTTATAAAATAAAGCAAACTAGAAAGGAGGAATGAATAATCATAACACTAATAATAATATTAACTACAAATGATCTAATGAAAGTAGGTGAAAACATCCAAAGATATTGAGATAGAATAAAGTTTATTATATGCTGCCTATATTACTATAAAATAATTTGCAAATGCAAATATATCATAATAAAAGAAAGAACAAATTTTCAATATAAATTCTGATTAAGAGAAACACACTAGAGATGGATCTCTGAGTTTGAAGAAGACCTGATCCAAGTAGTGAATTCCAGGACAGCCAGTTCTAGGTAGAAAAACCATGTTTCCAAAAATAAAAATAAAAATTAAGATAACAAAGTAGCATTTTAATGCATGTTACCATAAAATAAAAATTATTTTTCTTTAAAACTATAATAAAAACTTCTCAGCCATTGCAAATTTCTCTGTTGTGAATTCTTGGTTTAGCTCTGTACCCCAACATTTAATTTCACTATTTTATTTGTTGCTGTTTCATTTTAATTTCTTTGTATATTTTGGATAATAGCCCTCTGTCTGTAGAATTGGTAAAGATATTTTCCCAATCTTTAGGCTACCATTTTGATCAACTGGCAGTGTCCTTTGATTTACAAAAGCTTTTCAGTTTCATGAGATCCCATTTATTATGATTTATTTTGTTTAATTTTATTTATATATTTGTTTATTACAATTTATTAACTTTGTATCCACACTGCAGCCCCCTCCCTCCTTCTTCTCCCCTTTTGCCCTTTCTTTAGTTTCCTGATAGGGGAGGACCTCCTCCTCTTCTATCTGACCCTAGCTTTTCAGGTCTCATCAAGGCTGGCTGCATCATCTTCCTCTGTGGCCTGGCAAGGCTGCACCTCCCAGGAGTAGGTGATCAAAGAGCTAGCCAGCCACTAAGTTCATGTCAGAGACAGCCCCTGTACCCCTTAGTAGGAAACACACTTGGAAACTGAACAACCAATGGGCTTCCTTTGTACATGGGTTCTAGGTTCTCTCCATGCATGGCCCTTAGTTGGTGTATCTGTCTCTGCAGGCCCACCTAGCCCCAGGTATTTTGGCTTTGTTGTTCTTCTTATGGAGTTCCTGTCCCCTCCAGGTCTTTGTAACTCCTTCTTCCTCCATAAGGATTCTGGCACTCTGATCCCTTTTATTAATTGTTGATCTAAGGGCCTGTGTTGTTGGTATTCTGTTCAGGAAGTTGTCTCCTATGCCAATGAGTTCCAGACTTTACTTTGTCTTCTAATAGATTTAGAGTCTCTGGGTTTATGTCAAGGCTTTTGATCCACTTGGACTTGAGTTTTGTGATAATTTGCATTTTTCTACATGCAGACATCCAGTTAACCAACACCATTTGTTGAAAATGCCTTCTTTTTTCCATTGTATGGTTTTGGTTTTTTTGTTGAAAATCAAGTGCCCATAGGAATGTGGGTTTATTTCTTGGTCTTTAATTCGATTCCATTGATCATTCTGTCTGTTACTATGCCAATAGCATATAAATGATCAATGGGTGGCTTGGCCTTCTTGTGGGTTGCCTGGCGAAGGGAGGTGGGAGCTGTTTCTAACATGGACTCTATTGCCTACTTTTGTATCACTTCCTAATGGCAGGACTGCCTTGTCTGGCCTCAGTGAATGAGGATACATTCAGTCCTAATGTGACTTGATGTGCTGGGAAAGGATGATATAGGGAAGAGGGATTCCACTTTCTGGGAGAAAGGAAAGGAAAATCAGGGAGAGAAGGATTTGGGGGGAAGCAGGGGCTACCCTAGGGATGTAAAGTAAATAATCTTAAAAAAGTAAAAAAATTTAAAAAAGAGAAGGTAAAAAACTAAAATATATATTAAATTAATTCATAAATAATATAAAACTGAAGCATTTCAAGATGTTCTGTAACATGGTGTTTCCTGGATATGACTTGGCTATTGCAGTCTGTACCTCACACACCCGTGATTAACAAGGGTACAAGGGTAAATTAGAATAGCTCTCCAGTCTCGCCCGTCCATCACCGAGCATCTCCTGGCTGTAGACGATGTCTGGGGGTGGTAGAATAATTCTTTATTAAGTATATGACTACTGAGAGCATTCCCATCGATAGCCCTACAAGCATGCACACATGTGAAACAGTAATTAGACTTAGTGGCTTATTCAGAAATTAAGAATAAAAAAGACATGAGGTTGGGAAGGGGCAGCTTGGGAAACACATCAGAAATTAGAGGGGTTAGTTGGTGGAAGATATATCGTATTTATTTGTATGTGTGTAATTATTTTTAAAAAAATAAAAGGAAAATAAGAAGGAATGTTATTTCATGATGGTAAACGGATACATTCAACAGGAGAACTAGAAAACTTTAAAAATTTATGTATCGAGGGGGCAAGATGGCTGCGCCGGGAGGACTCTCATTCTGAGCAGCAGCAGCAGGATCAGCACAGTGACCAGCAATCAGAACTCGCGGTGATAAAACACAGGCGATTCTGTTTCCCAGGTGAGAGGATACCCCACGGTGGAAGATTCAATCAGCTTTTAACTCATCCGACTAAACCGCGGAAGAGATCCCGGTTCCGCCAGACGCTTGGCCACTGGCCTTCAACCCCAGCCCCAGCCCAGAGCCACAAGCCAGTGTCTCTGGTCACGGTCCCAGACTGAACCGTGTGCACCACACTATCAGAGACTGGAATTTTCAGTTGAGAGATAACCCAATGGTGCAGGAAACGATTGGGACCGACCTTAGGTCACCCAGAGATCCCCTGGAAAAGACTTGGGTTCCGCAGGCGCCCTAGGAGCCAGCCCGGAGACAGAGCCAGGGACCCAGGCTCCAGCACAGAGTCCTGCCTGTGCGCCTGATTCGCTGCCCCAGACAGAACTGTGGGCTCCAGGGCACCAGAGACTGTGTTTCACTGTCTGGTGCAAACACACAGGGAGGGAAACGGCTGGTCGGATCTCAGAGCACTCAGCCGACACCCCTACCACGAAAAGGTCTTGGGAAATTTACCCAGTTTAGGCAGAAGCCCAGGATCCCAAAAGCCAGAAAGGCAGACACAGGCAGTTTCTGTGCGGGACCTAGCTGGTGGAGGCAGAGGCAGTGTGCTCCAGGGCAAAAAAGAGATTGGGAGAGACCCTGTCTCCAGAGAATCCACAAGGAAGGAAGGAAACTGTAATGACTTAAATCACCCAATACTTCCCTGGAAAAAGCTCACAGACCAGCGAGGCTGAGCCGCCATCACTCAGTTGTGCTCCAGACACAGGCAGAAATGGTTGCTGCGCGCCAGATGTCCAACTGGTTCACAGCAGCTGATCATTAAATTTACAGCAAAAAAACCCAGAAACAGGGCAGCTGTCTTCAGGACTTCCATGGGTGAGAGGAGAACCCTCTCGACTAACAAAGACCACAGTTACCACTCAGGTCTCTATCCCTGAGGTGAGCAGCAGCAACTCCGGAAAAAACGCCAGCCATCAAGGGACTATACCCAAAATGCTGAGAAGACTTCCTTCAGGAAAAAACAGCTTTCTGCCAAGGGGATTCTCTCTACCACAGGATCCCCAGGAACCACCAGAAAATAACCCCAAACACCTAAGATAGCACAATGGGTAGAAGCCAGCGTAAAGCTCAAGCAACAAAAGACAGAACAATATGGCATCTCCAGAACCCAGTTACCCAGAGGCAAGTAGCCCTGGACACCCCAGTATAACTGAAATCCAAGAAGATGACCTAACAAGTATGCTCATGAAGATGATAACAGAGGAAACAAATAAGATTCGTAAAGACATAGAGGAAAATAAACTCAAATAGAATATTGCCATCCGTAAAGAAATAGAGGAAGGTGCAGCCAAACAGTTTATGGCCTTTAAAAAGGAAATGCTTAAAACACTGAATGAAATGAAGGAAACAGAGTTGAAGGAACTAAAAGAAAAACAGGAAAGTACAATCAGACAGGTGAAGGAAGTAAACAAAACAACTCAAGACCTGAAGATAGAATTGGAAAAATTAAAGAAAACACAAATGGAAGAAATAATGGAAAGGAAGAATCTAGGGAAGAAAACAGGAACTACAGAGGTAAGCATAACCAACAGACTACAAGAGATGGAAGAAAGAATCTCAGGTATAGAACATACAATGGAAGAAATTGATGTATCTGTCAAAGAAAATGTTAAATCCAAAAAATTCCTGACACAGACCGTCCAAGAAATCCAAGACAATATGAAAAGACAAAACCTAAGAATAATAGGTATAGCAGAAAAATAAGACTCCCTTCTCCAAGGCCCAGAAAATATTTTCAACAAAATCATTGAAGAAAATTTCCCCAAGTTAAAGGAGAGGCCAATAAGAATACATGAAGCCTACAGAACACCCAACAAATTTGTCCAGAAAAGAAAATCCTCCCGGCACATAATAATCAAAACAGTAAGTATACAGAACAAAGAAAAAATACTAAAAGCTGCAAGGGAAAAAGGCCAAGTAACATATAATGGCAAACCCATTAGAATCACACATGACTTTTCAACAGAGACTATGAAAGCCAGAAGGGCCTGGACGGATATCATGCAGACCCTAGGAGAACACAGATGTCAGCCTAGGCTACTAAAACCTGCAAAGCTCTCAGTCCTCATAGACAGAGAAAACAAGATATTCAATGACAAAAACAAATTTCAACAATACCTACACACAAATCCATCATTACAGAAGACACTGGAAGGGAAAATACAACCCAAAAAATTAGCTCCTTTCAAGAAAACACAGGAAATAATTAACCTTACTACAGTAAAACAAAAATCAACCAAGCACACAACCTTATGACCACAGCCAACATCAAAATCAAAGGATATAACAGCCACTGGTCATTAATCTCTCTCAACTTCAATGGACTCAACTCTCCAGTAAAAAGACACAGATTAACAGATTGGATACGAAAACAAAACCGAGCAATCTATTGCATACAAGAAACACACCTAAGGCACAAAGATAGATATTACCTGAGGGTAAAAGGTTGGAAAACGACTTTCCAAGCAAATGGACCCAAGAAGCAAGCAGGAGTAGCCATTCTAATATCTGATAAAATAGACTTTCAACCAAAATTAATAAAAAGAGATGGGGAAGGACATTTCATACTCATCAAAGGAAAATTCCACCAGTAGACATCACAATCCTGAACATCTATGCCCCAAATACAAGAGCACCCATATTTATTAAAGAAACATTGATAAAATTTAAACCACATATAGATCCCCACACATTAATAGTGGGAGAAGGACAGGTCAACAAAACAGAAATTAAACAAAGAAACAATGTCTCTAAAAGAGGTCATGAATCAAATGGACCTAACAGACATCTACAGAACTTTACACCCAAACACAAAAGAATTTACCTTCTTCTCAGCACCTCATGGAACCTTCACCAAAATAGACCATATAGTTGGTAACAAAGCAAGCCTCAGCAGATAAAAGAAGATTAAAATAATCCCTTGTATCTTGTCTAATCACCATGGAATAAAGCTGGGCCTCAACAATAACAGAAATAGCAAAAAGCCTACACAAACATGGAAACTGAACAACTTGTTACTAAATGACAGCTGGGTCAGGGAAGAAATAAGGAAAGAAATTAAAGTCTTCCTAGAAATCAATGAAAATGAAGATACAACATACCCAAACTTGTGGGACACAATGAAAGCAGTGCTAAGAGGAAAGTTCATAGCACTAAGTGCCTTCAAGAAAAAATTCGAGACAGCTCATTCAAGCAACTTAATGACTCACTTAAAAACCCTAGAAAAAGAAGAAGCAGACACACCAAGTAAGAGCAGATGGCTGGAAATAATCAAACTCGGGGCTGAAATCAATCAATTAGAAACAAATAAAACAATTCAAAGAATCAATGAAACCAAGATCTGGTTCTTTGAGAATATCAACAAGATCAACAAACCATTAGGCAAGCTAACTAAAAGGCAGAGAGACACCACCCAAATCAACAAAATCAGAAATGAAAAGGGGGACATAACTACAGACACTGAGAAAATCCAAACAATCATTAGGACTTACTTGAAAAGTCTATATGCCACAAAATTTGAAAATCTAAACAAAATGGACAATTTTCTTGATCGATTTGACTTACCAAAGCTGAATCAGGACCAGGTAAATCAATTAAATAGTCCTATATCCCCCAAAGAAATAGAAGCATTCATCAAAAGTCTCCCAACCAGAAAAAGCCCAGGACAAGATGGCCTCAGCACAGAATTCTACCAGACCTTCAAAGAAGAGCTAACACCAATTCTCTTCAGACTATTCCACAAAATAGAAACAGAAGGAACATTACCAAACTCATTCTATGAAGCCACAGTCACGTTGGTACCTAAACCTCACAAAGACTCAACAAAGAAAGAGAACTTCAGGCCAATCTCCCTTATGAACATTGATGCAAAAATACTTAACAAAATACTTGCAAACCGAATCCAAGAACACATCAAAGATATTATCCACCATGACCAAGTAGGCTTCATCCCAGGCATGCAGGGGTGGTTCAATATACAGAAATCCATCAATGTGATCCACTATATAAACAAACTGAAAGAAAAAAAAACACATGATAATCTCCCTAGATGCTGAAAAAGCATTTGACAAAATCCAACATCCATTCATGTTTAAAGTCTTGGAGAGATCAGGGATACAAGGCACATATCTAAACATAGTAAAGGCGATATACAACAAGCCTATAGCCAACATCAAACTGAATGGAGAGAAACTTAAAGTAATCCCACTGAAATCAGGGACAAGACAAGGATGCCCACTCTCTCCATATCTCTTCAACACAGTGCTGGAAGTCCTTGCTAGAGCAATAAGACAGTTGAAGGAGATCAAGGGGATATATATTGGAAAGGAAGAAGTCAAATTATCACTATTTGCAGATGATATGATAGTATACGTGAATGACCCCAAAAACTCTACCAGGGAACTCCTATAGCTGATAAACACCTTCAGCAAAGTGGCCGGATACAAAAGTAACTCAAAAAAAAATCAGTAGCACTCCTGTATACAAAAGACAAAAGGGATGAGAAAGAAATTAGGGAAACAACACCCTTCACAATAGCCACAAATGACATAAAGTACCTTGGTGTAACCCTAACCAAGCAAGTCAAAGACTTGTATGAAAAAATTTCAAGTCTCTGAAGAAAGAATTAGAAGAAGATATGAGAAGATGGAAAGATCTCCCATGCTCATGGCTTGGCAGGATTAACATAGTAAAAATGGCCATCTTACCAAAAGCAATCTACAGATTCAATGCAATGCCCATCAAATTGCCAACACAATTCTTTATAGACCTGGAAAGAAAAATTCTCAACTTCGTATGGAATAACAAGAAAAGCAGAATTGCTAAAACAATCCTCTACAATAAAAGATCTTCTGGAGGTATCTCCATCCCTGATCTCAAGCTGTACTATAAAGCAACAGTTATAAAAACTGCATGGTACTGGCATAGAAACAGAATGGTGGATCAATGGAACCCAACAGAAGACCCAGAAATAAACCCACACACTTATGGACACCTAACATTTGACAAAGATGCCAAAACCATACAATGGAAAAAAAGATAGCATCTTCAACAAATGGTGCTGGTCCAACTGGATGTCTACATGTAGAAAAATGAAAATAGATCCATACTTATCATCCTGCACAAAACTGAAGTCCAAGTGGATCAAAGACCTCAACATAAAACCAGACACATTAAATCAGCTAGAAAAAAAGTGGGAAATACCCTAGAACTCATTGGTACAGGAGAAAACTTCCTGAACACCAACAGCACAGGCTCTAAGAGCAATAATCAATAAATGGGACCTCATGAAACTGAAAAGCTTCTATAAAGCAGCGGACACCGTCATCAAAACAAAAGGACTGCCTACAGATTGGGAAAGAATCTTCACCAACCCTTTATCTGACAGAGGACTCATATCCAGTATATATAAAGAACTAAAGAAGCTGAAAAGCAGCAAACCAAGTAATCCACTTAAAAAGTGGGGAACAGAGCTAAACAGAGAACTTATTGTAGAGGAATATCGAATGGCAGAGAAGCATTTAAAGAAATGCTCAGCCTCATTAGCCATTAGGGAAATGCAAATCAAAACAACCTTGAGATTTCACCTTACACCCATGAGAATGGCCAAGATCAAAAACTCAAGTGACAACACATGCTGGAGAGGTTGTGGAGAAAGGGGAACCCTCCTCCACTGCTGGTGGAAATATAAACTTGTACAACCACTCTGGAAATCAATCTGGTGCTTTCTCAGACAACTAGGAATAGCGCTTCCTCAACATCTAGCTATACCAACTCCTAGGCTTATATCCAAAAGAGGCTCAAGTACACAAAAAGGACATTTGCTCAACCATGTTTGTAGCAGCTTTATTTGTAATAGCCAGAAGCTGGAAACAGCCCAGATGCCCCTCAACTGAAGAATGGATGCAGAAATTGTGGTACATCTATACAATGGAATATTACTTAGCAATGAAAAATAAGGAAATTATGAAATTTGGAGGTAAATGGTGGGACCTGGAAAGGATCATCCTGAGTGAGTTGTCCCAGAAGCAAAAAGTCACACAGGGCATATACTCACTCATATAAACATACAACAGGATAAACCCACTAAAATCGGTACATCTAAACAAACTAAGCAAAAGAGAGGACCCTAACTAAAATGCTCAATCCCCATCCTGAAAGGCAAAGAGGATAGACATCAGAAGAAGAAGAAAACAGGAAACAACCTAGGAACCTACCACAGAGGGCCTCTGAAAGCTTCTGCCGTGCAGACTGTCAAAGCAGATGCTGAGCCTGATGGCCAACTGGCGTGTAGAGTAAATGGAATTCTCTGTGAGAAGTGGGAAATAGCAAGAGCTGGAGAGGACAGAAACTCCACAAGGAGAGCAACAGAACAAGAACATTTGAACACAGGGAACTTCCTAGAGACTCATACTCCAACCAAGGACTATTCATGGAGATATCCTAGAACCCCTGCACAGATTTAGCCCTTGGCAGTTCAGTGTCCAAGTGGGTTACATAGTAATGGGAAGAGGGACTGTCTCTGACATAATCTGATTGGCTTGCTCTTTGATCACCTCCCCCTGTGGGGGGAGCAGTCTTACCAGGCCACAGAAGATGACAATGCAGCCATTCCTGATAGACTAAGATCAGAAGGAAGGAGAGGAGGACCTCCCCTATCAGTGGACTTGGGGAGGGGCATGCATGCAGAATGGGGAGGAAGGGTGGGATCGGGAGGGGAGGAGGGAGGGGCTTATTGGGGCATACAAAATGAATAAAGTGTAATTAATAATAATAATAATAAAACTTGCAAAAAATAAAATAAAGAAAAATAATTAAGTAAAAAAAAAAATCCCCCCTCCAAAAAAGAATAAAAAGAAATAGTTTTCATTGAAAAAAAAAGATTTATGTATCCAGAAACATTTTCAAAAGCATGTTTAGATGTAATAGCAATGTATGGATAAATAAATAACAACAAAATAATAATTATATAATACAATAGTCAATAAATGATATAATATACATTAAATGACCCAGGTTATTGAATTCTTCAATTGCACAAATAACTCATTTATCTCAATTGATAGCAAATGCAAGGCATTTCAACTAGACACTTGAAAGTAAATATTTGGTCCATTTAAAGTATTTGCACAAGTAGATCAAATTTTGAAATATAAAATAAGTTTTGATACATTTAACATTTTTTGAATTTCTTCTATGTTACTCTTTTACCACAGTGAAATGAGGATGAAATTTATAAATGAACCTAAAAACTTTGGAAATATCTGAAAAACCAATTTCCATATATAAGCTAAAAATGAAAAAAAAAGATACAATTTATAAATAAATAAAAATGCAAAGGTTACTTGGCAAATAATTCTAAAATATTAAGAATGTAGGAATGTTTACAAAAACTCTATAGCACAAAAATGTGTCACATTAATAAGAAAAATACCTCTTATTTATTTTTTTATCTCTCTTTATTTAATTCGTTTCTGTTCTTTTGTGAAATGGTCTCTCTATGTAATCTTGGCATAGCAATCACAGAAAGCCCCCTGACTCTCCCTCCAGAGTATTCTGATCCATTATTTATAACTTAAGTTAGCACCTATAGAAGCAAAACAAGGGCTGGGCAATGATGGCACATGCATTTAATCCCAAAAGCAGGTGGATCTCTGTGAGTTCCAGGCCAGCCTGGTCTACAAAGTGAGTCTAGGACAGCCAGGGCTCTCATTCTAGAAACCACGTCCTGAAAAAAAAAAAAAAAAAAAAAACAAGCAATAAACAAAAAAATGAAAAATATTTAAATGTATTTAAGCAGAAATTTTAAAAATTGTTAAATATTAGAAAATAAAATGTTTAAGAAAAACCAGAAAACATTTCATTGAAAATAATCCAGTCAGCTGATACTTAGAAGATGAACCATTTTATTGATACAGCTGTAAACAGAGTAATTTACAGAAAAAAAAGGAGAGAAATGACTATTTGTCAGAGGAATGAAAAAAGAACAGTGTTCAAATTCCATAAACATCACAGACACAACTAAACAATGAAGCTATAGAACAGAATGGACACAGGGCTTTGCTATTTCAGAAACAAAGCAGGTGAGTTAAGATAAAAACCTAGCTGAGTAGCAGAACAGACTGAGGAACCGGGTTTTACAAGGCAATGTGTAAACATTGATTTTATTTCCTCAGAACAGGGGATGAGATGAAAGCCATAGCCAAACTGTACAAATACAGGGGCTTGGGCTGAACTCAGAATGTTTCTTTCTGTTCTAAATATCCCTAGACCAAAGATTGGAAGCGTCTAGACTCTCTACAATCTAATCTTCTGTAAAACTGAACCTTAAAGACTTCAGCTTCTAGGCTCCATCTGCTAACCTAGGCCTAGAAGGTTTCAGCATCCTAGACTTACTGTTGAATAAACTCATTCTTTCTAGCACTGTCTGGACTCTCATAGGCTGCTTCAACTCAGCTCCAAACTCCTCTCCCACCTGAATGGTTCAAACAGGTTTCTCTCAGCTTCTGACTGAATTGCTCTACTTGGCCTCAGACTGACTTTAGCAATACGTTTTCTGCCTCTTTCTCATTCTCTGCCTAGACCTCTCTGCAGCCTGTCTGGGTAAAACTGCCACACATACTCCTCCTCACACTACCCTACCTTTGCACCCTGTGCTGGTCTAGGCAGCTTTCTTTTTCCTGTCTCTTCTCATCAGAGTTGGGCTATGATTCATTCTGTTAAACTGTTCTCTAATTCATCACTTTGTCTGCCCCTCAATTAGAAGTTCCTTTCAAACCTGGCTGCTTCCTTATTCGAAGTAACCTTACCTTCATTGTTAGGGACTAAAGCTCTCTACAGGCAGTGTCTGTACTCCAGCCAAATCATACTGTAATCCAGGGAGGGTCATAATCCTGGCCAGATTATATAGACCTAGAAGGACTATGGATATGATCTCTTGCCAGAGCAGCCATGTTTTGAGATTAAAATTCCTCTACAGCAATGAATATAGTTTTGTTCCATAAGGGAATAAAATGAATAAAGAAAACAAAAAGACAGGCACACATATGGGGATCTATCTATATAAATATAGATTATTATATACCTACCTTTGCATATATAGATAGAGATTGACATGGCAAGCATGCCTGCAAACAACCACACAAACATACACACACACACACACACACACACACACACACACACACATGCCAGAGGATAGGGTGACTAACCTTGTTGTAAATATTTTGTACCTAAATAATTGCAAAATGTCTCTTGTTGTATTCTTGTATCAGAATGGGCAGTTATCATTTATGGAGTTATAGCCATTTTAGCATATTTGAATGGGGTTTACAAATCTCATAGTTACAAAACATCCCAATGCCATCTATGTGCTCCTGATGTAGAAGATGGAACAGTGACAAGACATAGATATTTTATTCAGAATCAGGAATATTTGTGATTGCTCACAAGTACTTGAGCTCAAATATTATTCTTATATTTAAATAATAATTATTAATTATGAGTTTCACTTTTAAATTAAGAAATAATATAGTAAGTTTGTAGCTGTATCTTTTTGATTCCCAGACATGACTGCAAGCTTTAGGAGGGGTGCATTCTTTTAATGGGATGCATCTATTTACTTATTTTTCCATCTATGGTTTAGAATAAATTTACCTCAAGCAAATATTTATTTTATCATTCAGGCGCTGTACATACTAAAAATGAAGCTGATTTTCATCATCATTTTTCTCACTTAAGATTTTAGTTGTCGGAAGTGATCTGTGTTACATTTTTATTATTTATTACATAAAAGAGTTATGAGGGAAAACAGAGGAAGAGAGACAGGAATTTAAAAAAAGAAACATGGGAGAGGCTTTTTGTGAATTCTAAAGAAAAAGAAATCGTTGATGTTTATTATTTTATAACTGCTAACAGTTATACAGCAATGACAATCTCTGTTTTGTTTATTTTTGCTTTTGCTGATTTCTGTGTTGAAATCAACCTGGATAATTTAAATGTTTCAACTTTAGATAAAAACTGAAGTAATATTCAATCTCTCTCTGTTTGTGTGCTCTGAATGGAGATCTGTTGTGCTAAGATTTGTTTTATATAATAGAGAAGTAACAGAGATTACTGAAAACTTTTCTAGTGTCTACACTTAAGATGTTATATACAAGATTACATTAGGTATTCCAAACACGTCAAGGTCACTACAATTCTCTATAGAAAGAAGATCGTACAGGACTATTAAAGGAACTGGCACTGAAGCTTTGGTGGACAGGGCAATTCTTCAGACACTCATCAGGGGGCATTTTCTGCCTGTGTGACATTTGATCTCAAGCTTGTCTCATATGAAGAACAACCTATACAAATATTTCACGTGAGTAGTATTGCCACAAAAACTCCGAGGTGGGAATATGCTCAGCATGGCTGAGCAGGAAGCGCTGTGTGACCACCGAAAGTAAATGTAAGAAGGCAAAAGGTGAGATTGCAGAAGCAGGGTAGTTTACAGACATCAAAGTCCAGACTGACTCTCAAATAGATTTGTGGGTCCAAAGGCCACAGTATACTAGATGGTGAATTTTGCCTATAAGGGAACAATTAAGAGAGAAACATGACAAATGGGTAGATACTGTTGTTGAAGGGAAACCCACATCTCATTACACTGATACTGAAATATTGAGATTGAAATTCTTTTCTCTGGGTGGTTTTCAGGTTTTTATGAGAAAACTAAGTTTACTTTACATATAAAATATCCTTAGGCTAAATGGTAAATAGAGGTAGGAATCCTTCAAATGCACATGGTAAATAGGTGACCTCTCTCTCGTGGAAAAACATGTTTCTACAATTTAATATTGATTTACAGTGATTTGCATTTATCTACACTAATATTTTAAATAAATTTCTTATTATTAATTTTATTTTCTTAAATTGTTTTTAAGATATTGGTTTTTTTTTAATCTTTCAGAATTGAATGGAAATATGTGAAGACCAAGACATTTTGGTCCTTGATTATGTGCTGCATAATTTTATTTTCTTTGTAAATATTTAAAACAAGATCTATGGCCTGATATAATTTTCTAATTTTGAATTTCTTACAATAATGAAAAACTTATTTAGAATAAGGTAAACCTGTGTACACAAACTCAGGTAATTTTTATTTATCTGTTTTGTACTAGAGTATTATTGATTACATAATATACTTGGACATTTATCTTAATTGTCCTTTAGTAAAATGTGGAGATCAAAAACGACAATGCATAAAAACAAATGCCAATGATTTTACGTTTGTTAATGTATTATGTTTGAGTGTGTGATAAATTGGTATGAGGTCTTTTCATCTAATCTGTACTAAATGTGGATATGGTATATGGTAACAGAATTTATAATCTGCTTGAGTTGAATATTGAGCCATGGACTCACTCTGTATTCCAGACTGTCTGAGAATTCACAATACAGAGCAAGTGTGCCTCAAACTTGCAGTTCTCCTTTCTCTGTCTCCGCACTGCCAACATTATAGGTGAACATTCATATACCAGACCAGAAGGCTGTATCTGAAAAATTGCTTTCCAACTTGTTATAATTTTGGTTGTACTTTGGTTACTTTTCAGGCAAGGTCCAAAGCACCTCAGGCTGTCCTCATACTCTTTAAAGCTGACATGAATATCTGGAAAATCTGATCCTGACCCAATCAGCCAAATACAGATACTACATGCATTGTCATGATCAGTTTGCTCAATGCTGAGGATCAAACCCAATACTTTGTGGATACTAAGAGAGTAATTTACCAATTGATCTATATTTCTATCCCTTGTCAAGGAAATCAGTGCTTGCTCATACACTATTCAGTGTATATTTAAATAGTTAATAAACTATTAATTAAATGTTGTTTTGATTTGCAGAAACATTCCTTTTTTTTTTTTTTTGTCTTTAGCCGAATCCAGGAATTTCATATACCCAGCAGGCAATCTCTGATGCCTTTTATGACCTGTCCTTAATTCTTGTATAGAAAAATACAAAGCAATATGCTATCATGTCGATCTGTGAAACAATCATTATCCAGATGCCCCTTAGTTGAAGAACAGATATAGAAATTGTGGTGCATTTACACAATGGAATACTACTCAGCAATTAAAAACAAAGAAATAATGAAATTTGCAGGCAAATGGTGGGATCTAGAAAAGATCATCCCGAGTGAGGTATCCCAGAATCAGAAAGACACACATGGTTTATACTCACTTATAAGTAGATGTTAGACTTATAATATATGATAATCATACTGAAATCTGTACACCTAAGAAAGCTAAGCAAGAAGGAGCACCCTGGATAAGATGCTCAATCTTCATTCAGAAAGGCAAATGAGACGTGCATCAGAAGAAGGAGAAAACAGGGAACAGGACAGGAGGACAGGAGCTTATCACAGATAGCTTCTGAAAGACTCCAGTTTATCAAAACATATGCTGAGATGCATAGTCAAACTTTGGGCAGAGTGCAGGGAATCTTATGAAAAAAAGGGGGGGGGTGATAGAAAGACCTGGAGGGAATAGGAGCTCTACAAGGGGAGCAACAGAACCAAAAAATCTGTGCAGAGGGGTGTTTTCTGAGACTGATACCTAAACAAGGACCATGCATGGAGATAACCTAGAACCCCTGCACAGAAGTAGCCCAAGGCAGCTCAGTATTTAAAAGGGTACCCTCGTAAGTGGAACAGGGACTGTCTCTGAACTCATGGGCTTGCTCTTGGATCACCTCCCCCTGATGGGGGAGCAGCCTTACCAGTCCAGAGAGGAAGACAAAAAGCCAGTCCTGATGAGACCTGATAGACTATGGTCAGATGGAAAAGGAGGAAGACCACCCCTATCATTGGACTGGGGGAAGGGCATAGAAGGAGAAGAGGGAGGAAGGGTGGGATTGGGAGGATGGGAGAGGGGGCTACAAATGGGATACAAAGTGAATAAAGTGTAATTAATAAAATAAAATAAAAATGTACACTCATAAGTTACTTTTATTTATTATAAAACACATTGAAAAAAGTAACTTAAGGAAATGTATTAGTTAGGATTTCTACTGTTTCTACCATGACCAAAACGACATAGGCAGGAGAGGCTGCATTTTACTTCTACTTCTACCACAGTCCATTGCCAAAAGAAATGTGCAGGCAAATTAATGGGATGAGAAAAGATCATCCTGAGTGAGGGAACCCAGACCCAGAAAGACATAGATGGTGTGTACTTACTTACAAGTGGATATTAGACATAGTACAGGATAACCATATTACAATACATAGACCCAAAGTAACAAGAAGGGCCCAAGGGAGGGTGCCAGAATGTCACTCAGAATGGGAAATAGAATAGACAGCAGAAGTGGATGAAGAGAGGGAACTGGGCAGGAGATGGAATGGGGAGGGAACAAAGGTGGAGATCATAGGTGGGGAGAAGGAAAGTGGGAGGTGAGAGGGCTGGAAACAAGAAGGGAAACTGAGGGGGGCATTTCTTTGTTAAGCTGGAGGCCTAACACAGGGTAGCATGGGTATGACTCTGGCTGAGACTCCTAATGGTGGAGGGTGTACAAGAAACTGAAGTGACAATCTCCTAGTCAGGCATAACTAGTGGTAGAAACAGAACAACAATCCATTTGCTAAAGCTTTGATCTAAAACTCACCCTGCCTACAAGAAGTGCATTGATAAAGAGGAAACAAAGATTGAGGGAATGTTCAACCTATAATTGGCCCAACATGAGGCCCCCCGCCCTCACAGCAGTGAAGCAGCCCCTGACACTTTTAATGATGCTCTGCTATGCTTGCAGAGAGGAGCCTAACTTGACTGTCCTCTGGGAGGCTCCAGCCATCAGTGGATCAAGAAAGATGCTGGGACTTGTAGCCAAGAATGGTGTGGAGCTCCTGGGGTAATGTGGAAGTGTTGGGGGAACGATGGTAGGACCTGGAGGGGAAAGGAACCTCACAAGAAGACCAACAGGGACAACTTACCCAATCCCAATGGGACTTTCAGAGTCTGAGACATCAACTAAGGAGCTTGCGTGGTTTGGAGCTAAGCCCCCTGCACATGTGTGGCTTGGTATTCACGAGGATTGCCTGGTGAGGTGGGCGGCGGCTGTAGCACAGAGAAGCCGAAGACCAATTGAGCCAGGCTACAAAGGTACAAACCCAGCCTCAGTGCAGTATTTTCTCCAGCAATGTCCCAACTCTCTCTCTGTTTATCTTATTTATTTATTTATTTATTTATTTATTTATTTATTTATTTATTACAATTTATTCACTTTGTATCCCTGCTGCAGCACCTTCCTCCCTCTCCTCCCAGTCCCACCCTTCCTCTTCTCCCCCTATGCCCTTTCCCTACTCCCCTCTCCTCTCTTTCAATCTGATCCTAGCCTATTAGGTCTCATCGAGGCTGGCTGCACCATCTTCCCCTGTGACACGGCCTGGCTGTTAAAGGCTCCATAACTTGAACAAACCCACCAACAGTCGAAAAAAAAAGTGCTCAAATACAATATCCTTAACCAAACCACTACAGTATATAGAAGAATATTTATGAGAATGGAATTGCCTTCAAGAGGTTACCAGGCTAACACAGAGCACTTGTGTATGAACAAATAATGACGTGTTGATATGCATGTTACACAGTACAAGAGAGTTTTCCTCAGCTTTGCATGCAGAACAGAGAATTAATGAATGGCATTCAATATTTGACTTTTACCCTAAAAAGTAAATATTTTTTTCTAGATGTTTCAAATGAAAGCTCAGAATAGAAGGAAAGTAGAAATTGTTTGAATTGTTACTCGATCATCTGTATGATCAAAAAATGAAAAGGTAACATTTAGAGAAGTAAAGATGGAACCAAGGAATGTCTTAACTTTCAAGGAAATGGCATTTGCAATAATGCTTTAGAATTGGTAAAGGAAAACAAGGTAAAGAAAAAAAAGTTGGATATTACAGAAATCATTGGGGACAAAATAGGAATTAAAGGGAGAAAATTGTTTGAAATGGAGTTGTAGGAAACTGTTATAGGCTGATGTGAGAAATCAATGACAGGTAGGAAAGAGTTACAAAGAAAACAAAAGTGAGGAAATTTTTCTTATAAGAGAAGAAGGGTTTAATATATAAATTTGGCAGTCATCATAGCATAGGAGTTATAAAACTGAATGAAATAAGATTTGTGGTAATAATAATTTAAAATTCCCCGTGTTCTGTGAAAATTTATATGTATGTGTCATATTAGAACACAAAGAAGACTACAAGCACAAAAGGAAAAAAAAATCTTAAAACATCTGGTACTCATTTCTGAGACATGACTACAGTAAACCAAATGCATTCAGGACTAGAAACAAAAGCTTTGGTGAAAATCTCTATCTTCTAAACATAAGTTTATCAGTGAGTCTTCCTTGAGCCACGTCATGATGGCATTTTTTTTTCTGATAATACACTATGATAATCCTAAGTAGTTTAATGGCTGAACAACATGATCCTCACGCACATTCCTCTGAGGGGTCATCACTCTGAGGGGTCCTGTTCTTCCCTGTGGGCCAAGAGCTTCATGGATAGACCCTGAGGTGAGCACAGGGTTGGAGATACTCCTTTTCCTCAGAAATGTCTCTGAATCTTTTGTGCACTGAGAAACACAGTTCACAGCAGTGTGTGGTACATATGTCAATAGGGAAGTTGCTTTTCAATGACCAGTAACTCAGGGACAAGTACTTCAGTACAGTTGTAGAAAAGCACACCAGACATTATCAAACTCCTGGGTCCTGGGTGCGAAGAATGTTTAAATCTCTGAAAGCAGTGCTGAACTCCCAATATTCTGAGAGGTCCTGGTTTCACTGTTGCTGTTCTAAGATTAGTGAAATTTGCAAGATAGTCTTCTTTTTCTTGAATATAATGTCAAAATCTCTCCATGTTAGATATTAACACTGAAAAGTGAGAGTGGGGAATTTTCTTCACTATGAAGGAAGTCATTACTTTATCTATTAAATAAAGACAAGCCTGGTTATCTATGATTAATACAGATGTTTACAATCAAATATTTAACAGAAAATTGTATCATGTGTACTTACGGTTTTTCACATTGTATGGCTTGATGTATATTACAGGGGTCAAATACGTGTTTTTATGCAGCCCAAATAAAACTGAATTATCGTGCTGTCTATTAAAGTGTTCAAAATATTAAGCATAATATTGTGTTCTTATGTGAGTGTTGATGATGGAACAAGCCTCTTATCAACCAACTAATTCACTTCCACCACAAAAATTTGCTAACTATTAATAGTAATGATTTGAAGAAATACGATGTGGGTGATTTGAAACTTTTCAAAATACTTTTTAAGCTATTAAGCATATGGAATTATTTTAGGACTATTTTCTTTTTGTTTTCAAGGCTTTCATAGGAGCTTTCCCTGGGACAAGTTCTCAGTGCCTTGCTACCTTAGGCATAGGTCACAATAATATCATAATGGTATTCAGATTGTCCTTTACAAACAGTACTTTAAAACATTTTACATTTTCCAAAAATTAAGATAGTAACACAATTTATGGTATTCAATCATGAAAGAAAATTTAAATCTATCATTATCTGATGTGAATGAATTTTATTCTGTGGATCCAACAAACAAAAACAAAAACGATCATCATCATCAACAACAAAAACTGATTGGATACCTTATGGGACACACAAAAAATAATTGTTTAAACACAGATTTTGAAGGCCAGCAAGATGGTTCAGGGAGCCAAGATTCATGACGTAAATCCAGTCTCCATTTTCCACAAAATAGCACGAGAGAACCAACTATTAGAAGTTACTCTTTGATATATATGCACAAGCCGCAGACTACAAGCACATGTGTACAAATGTGTGACCTTGTGTTCGTACATACACCACATACACACTGATCAAATAAATAAAAATAGGTAAATAAATAAATGCAAACTCTGCCTACATGATTTAGAGAAATGTAGATATTATACATCGATCTTCTTGTGAATGACAGACGAATGACCTCACAGTTTGTGCAGCAAAATATTTTTCAATATTCTGTTAAAATGTATTCTTGTGATATAAAGTACCTTTGAAGAAAAAAACAGTATATCTTAAAATAGATATTTTAATAAGATGCTATTCTTATGTAATTTTTATGTACTATAAAACTGAAAATCTTTTAATGTAAAGCTGAAATACAGTTATTGTTTTCATATTTACATGGAATCATTTTAATGTTTGATGTAAATGTATTTGGTATCCTTTTATAATGCAATGATTATATATATTGGAAAGATACATTGTGTAAAATTATAAAACTCATAATTAAAGACCTCCCATATGAGACAGATATCAGAGTAAAACCCACAAGCGAAGTCACTTGAATTGCAGTCTCAGAAATACCGTATGAGCTGACTTTACAAAAACTGTGAAAGGACTGAGGTATGATGAAAGCTAATCTACTTGTAATTTGCAGGTTGGACTGCAGTGTTGACAGAAGGAAAAGAAAATAAAAGAAATATAGGAGGGCTAGTCTGATTGTGCCATAAAACTTCTCCTGGAAAACTCAAAAAGGCAAATAGTTCACCAACAAGTTCAAGGACACAGGAAGGTCATAGAGAGGAAGGAAATCACTCAAGAATTTAACAACAGAACAAGCCAGGAAAAGCACATGCTTTGCTTTCAAATGCATGTGAGAACGAAAGTGCAAACGCAACTGTGCATCACCAGTTGCTGTTAACATGGGTGGAAGGAGAGAGATCTTAAAATGAGTTCATTCTAATTCTGATTCTAGAATATTGTAAAAGTTATGCATCCACAAGCAAACATTTTCAAAATGTATTGTAAAAGTTACAAGACAACATTTTCAATGCAGAATTAGATCATTGAAATTCTGGCTTAAATGTCAAAATTATAATAAATGGCTTGACGGTAAGCATCAGACTCTAAACAAATGTATATCATACAGAGGAGTCCTTTAACACAAGAGAATACTAAGCTTAGGGTTTTCTTCCACCTAGAAGGATGAGTTATAGAGATATTATTCATTTGCAATAAATTACTTTCATGGAGAAAAGTCTTGGCATTTAGGGGCATGCAATTAATTCTCTACAGCTGAGGAGCATATATTTTAGAGGGCAGTAAGCATCAGAATGACAGAACTAACTTCCGCAATGTAAATGGCTTTCTCGTTTGCTCCTATTCCAACTAATTCACATAGATAATTGAGACTATTTTCTACTTTCTACAAAATCTAGATCATGAAACATCAAGGCTCAACAACCAAACTTGAGAAAAACATGGCGGCAGTGCATGCTCAAAAGATAGGGATCCAGAAATTTAGATATTCATAGGCAAATTCTGAATAAAATCAATTAATAAGTGCTATAGTGTAAGAACTTTATATACAATATTTATAATGCAGTGAATTAGAGTTTATATTGCTACACAGAGTTATTAAATTAACTTACATTGATAACATTTGTATCAGAGGAGGGAGAAAACAGGGAACAGGACAGGAGCCTACCAAGGAAGGCCTCTGAAAGGTTCTACCCTGCAGGGTATCAAAGCAGATGCTGAGACTCATAGTCAAACTTAGGATAGAGTGCAGGGAATCTTATGAAAGAATGGGGAGATAGTAAGACCTGGATAGGACAGGAGCTCCACAAGGAAAGCTCCAAAAAGTCTGAGCATAGGGGTCTTTTCTGAAACTGATACTCCAGCCAAGGACCACTCATGGAGATGGCCTGGAACCCCTGCACAGAGGAAGCCTATGGCAGTTTAGTATACAAGTGGGTTCCATAGTAATGGGGACAGACACTGTATACAACCTGAACTGATTGGCCTGCTCTTTGATCACCTCCCCCTGAGCGGGGAGCAGCCTTACCAGGCCACAGAAGAAGACATGCAGCCACTCCTGATGAGACCTGATAGACTAGGATCTGAGGGAAGGGGAAGAGGACCTCCCTTATCAGTGGACTGAGAGAGGAGCACAGGTGTGGAAGAGGGAGGGTGGGATTGGGAAGGGAAGAGGGAGCTACAGGGAGGATACAAAGTGAATAAACTGTAATTAATAAAAATAAAAATAATTAAAAGAAAATTAAGAATATAACATATGAAAAAATCTTTATTTTTAATAATTAATTTTAAAGAAAATTATAAAAATTTATATTTTATTTTTCCACCACTGTTTGAATGTGGTGGGTAGAAGTAATTAATCAAGAATGAAAATCATTGCAGATCATACTTCAGTTTGAGGGTTATACAATGTAGACTGTTTAATACACATTCAGAAATATGAAAATTAGAAACACTGATACAAATCTTTTGGTGGGTATGGGCTAAAGGTCTTCAACTCTCTTGAAAAAGCAACTTTGGAAGTGAAATATCTTTCATTCCAATTCTTTCCAACACATAGAAGGTAATATTGACAAATCAAAGAACATTCCAAATAAGCATGGTCAGGCATAGTCAATTGACGTTTGTTGTTTGAGTCTTACTCACATTGTCTCTTTGTTTGATTGTTTGTTTGTTTTAGTCTGTTTCCAATAAATTCACATGAGTACTCAGTTTATTCTGTAAAGCAAGGAGTTAATGAAACTATCTTTCCCAAAACAATACAGATATTTTAATCTTGAAAAAAATAATAACTTAGGGTAGCCATATTTTCTGAATGGCTCTGCCCTGCAGAGCATCAATGCAGATGCTGAGACTTAAGGGCAACCTTTGGGCAGAGTGCAGGGAATCTTAGGAAAGAAGTGGGAAACAGTAAGATCTGGAGAGGACAGGAACTCCACAAGGAGAACAACAGAACCAAAATATCTGAGCACAGGGGTCTTTCCTGAGACTGATACTCCAACCAAGGACCATGCATGGAGATAACCTAAGACCCTTGCACAGATGTAGCCCATGGCAGTTCAGTATCCAAGTGGGTTCCATTGTAATAAGAACAGGGACTGTCTCTGACATGAACTGATTGGCCTGCTCTTTAATTACCTCCCCCTGAGGGGGAAGCAGAATTACCAGGCCACAGAAGAAGACAATGCAGCCATTCCAGATGAGACCTAATTGACTAGGATCAGAAGGAAGGAAAAGAAGACCTCCCCTATAGGTGGACTTGGGGAGGGGCATGCGTGCAGAGGGTGGAGGAAGGGAGGGATTGGGACAGGGGGAGGGAGAGAACCACAGGGGGTATACAAAGTGAATAAAGTGTAATTACAGAAATTGTGGTATTTTTACACAATGGAATACTACTCAGCAATCAAAAAGGAGGAAATCATGAAATTTGCAGGCAAATGGTGGGATCTAGAAAAGATCATTCTGAGTGAAGTATCCCAGAAGGAGAAAGACAAACATGGTATATACTTGCTTATATAGACCTACAAGATATGATAAACATAATGAAATCTACACACCTAAAGAAGATAATCAAGGAAGCAGACATGGGCGAAGATGATCAATCCTCATTTAGAAAGACAAATGGGATGTGCATTGAACGTATGACAGGAGTCTATCACAAAAGGCATCTGAAAGACTCTACCTAGCAGTGTTTCAAACAGACATTAAGACTCATAACCAAACCCTCGGCAGAATGCAGGGAATCATAAGAAAAAGGGGAGTTAGTATGATACAGAAAGGATAGGAGCTCTACAAGGACCAAATATATCCGGGCACAAAGTCTTTTCTGAGATTGACACTCAACCAAGGACCATCTATGGATATAACCTAGAACTTCTGCTCGGATGTGGTAAGTGGTAGCTCAGTAACCAAGTAGTTTTCCAAAGTATGGGGAACAAGGACTATTTCTAACAGGATCTCAAGGGCAGGCTCTTTGACATACCCCCGCCCCAGGGGAGGAGCAGTCCTGTTAGGCCACAGAGGAAGACTTTGCAGCCAGCCCTGAAGATACTGATAAAACAGGGTCAAATGAAAGGGGAGGAGGTCCTCCCCTATCAGTGGACTTGGAAATGGGCAGGGAGGAGACTAGGGAGGGAGTGTGGGGTTGGGGAGGGAAGTAGGGAGCGGAGCGGGATACAGCTGGGACAAAGAGTTAACAAAATGTAACTAAAAAGAAAAATAAAATTAAAAAAAAAGAATTTTAAAAATATTAAGGTGTTGTCTTCTAATACTTTGTAATAGTTATAGTTAATTGTCAATGCCGTAGGGATAGTCCAGTAGTCAACCTTGTAGGCACATCTATGATGGAATAACATTAGAGTAGCATTTGGGCATCTCCTGAGAGATTATGAGAATTAGGCTAAATGACATGGGGAGAGCAACAGTAATAATGATTAGAACCATTCCCTGGACTTGGGTCTTGGACTGCACAACAGAGAGTAAGTGAACTGAGCAATACTGATGCTCTTCTCTTCTGAATCTGAGTGAAGTGTGATCAACTAGTTCTAGGTTATGTCACTGTGATTTCTCTGCTATATTGGTCTGTACTCTCAAACAGTGAGTCATTCCTTTATTAAGTTTCTTTTGCTAGGGTATTTCATTCTAGCAACAGGAAAATAATGCTGGCATGTCTGGGGTTGAACAAACATAATTGTTTCAGAGAAACATTTATTCCACATCTTGGTATAAATTTCATCATTTTGCCTTAATTGTTACAAGTATATTCAAAACCCGTAAAGCAGACATAGACATATTGGTTTTTCTTTTATATCACAAACTAAGTGAAGTTTCTAGTGAGCATTTTATTATGAGATTTTTAGGTCATAGAGTAAAAAAGAAGTAGAACATATATTTATTTTTCCATTAGTATTTAAACAAGAATTATACACATGTTAGTTTCTGACAATACTTCTTTGGCAAGTCATAGGGACAAACACAAAACCATTGACCTAAACTTAAACAAAAACATACATTCTAGTATGAGAAAAAAAGTAATTTTCTCAATTTTACAAGTCAAAATCTTTAACCTAGAAGGTAAAATCAAGCACTTATGGGTTCTCTTGAAGAAAATTAATGTCTAAGACTAAAATCCTGTTTAGAAACTAAGAATATAATGAACTTCTAAATGACCTTGAAAAGATGATTTTTAAAATGTGAGGAAAAGAAAATCAGAATATTAACTAGATTAATGCTAGTGTTCAAAATGATGAAAGCTTATTTCCGGGATAGTAATGCAAGGTAAATTCAATAGCAAAATTATACATCAATTTACACACATTACTGTGAATGAGTTACATTATGCTGAGCTATTTGACCTTTAAAATGTGTTGATATGATTTCTTTTGAAAGCAAAACAAAAATATCAGTACTGGTGAAAATTATTGTAATTACCATTATTATTCTTTGCATTCATATCATATTTTCAATAGGCAAAAGGCAGAGTAGTTGAATGTTTTTTTTTTAAATAATACTATTGTGTGTTAACTCTAGTAGAAAAAGACTGGCAAAATGCATTCAATGGTGTAATTTACAGGATAATAATTTGTGTAGATTACTAAGAAAAATAGCTTTTTCATAGAATGAAGAATAGCAATTGTATTGAAGAATTCATGTTGTCTCTATTTGTCTTTTTTAAAATTATCTCTCAGTGGAATCTCTATGCTCTATTTGTGTGTGTGTATGTGTTTGTGTGTGTGTATACACACAGAACCTTGCCCATACAGAGCTAAACACACCTATAAACATGTTCAGACATAATCATAGTCTTGAATTTACTGTCTCGAGAGCACATTTTCATGCTCACTACTCCATTTGTATATTTTCATCCTTCTCTGGGTTTCCCACCTAATGTTCAGTTTTAACCTGTACAAGTCTTTTAAATTAATTAACTAATTAAATTTATTAATTAAATTAATTGCTATTTATTCACTTTGTATCTCTTCTGTAGCCCCTTGCTTGTCTCTTTCCATTCCCACCCACTCTCCCTCATCTTTCTCTGTGCCCCTTCCCTAGTTCCCTGAGAGCGAAGGACCTCCTCACCTTCTATCTGACCCTAGACTATAAGATCTCCTCAAGGCTGGCTGCATCATCTTTCTCTGTGGCCTAGTGAGGCTCCCTTCATACCCCTGCCAGGGGGAGGTGATCAGCCACTCACTTCATTTCAGAGACAGTCCCTTTTCCACTTACTAGGGAACCCAGTTGGAAACTGAGCAGACTATGTGCTTCCTCTGAACAGGGGGTCTAGGTCCTCTCCATGCAAGGTCCTTGTTTGTAGTATCAGGCTCTGCAGGCACCCTAGGCCCAGTTTTTTTTGTTTTTGTTTTTGTTTTTGTTTTTGTTTTTTGGCTCTGTTGTTCTCCTGTAGAGTTCCTGTCCCCTCCAGGTTTTTGTTTTTGTTTGTTTTTTTTTGTGGTTTTTTGTTGTTGTTGTTGTTGTTTGTTTTTTTGTTTTCATCACCCTCTTCTTCCATAACGTTTCTGGCACTATGCCCAAAGTTTGTGTTATTGAAAGTAAGTATCTAAGTTTTGATGGGCATTTTTGCCATCAACTAAGTTCAATTATGCTACCTTTCCCAGTAATGCCTGTCCATGTTTAAGTTGTTAAGTATATCAAGAAAGGATTTGCTTTCCTCAATGTGATGAGCATTAGAAAGACTATGTATGCTTCTTTTAATTTTGTAACCTTGTACAAGGAAAAGAAGAAACACATACAAAGTGCAACTACACACACACACACACACACACACACACACACACACACACATATATATTTACTTTACATCCCAAAGATGCCCCTCTCTCCTCTCTTCCCAGTCTCCCTCTCTTCCCCTCCTTCCTCCTTCACCTCTCCTTTCCCCCCTGCACATGGGAGCCCCCCTCTCCCATATTAAACTTCCTTATTATACCAAGTCACATCAGGACTGAGCATAATTTCATCCCCTGAGACCAGGCAAGGTATGGCTGCCAGGTGGAAGTGACCCAAAAGCAGGCAATAGAGTCCATGTTAGAAACAGCCCACCCCTTCTGCTCTCCAAGTGCCCCATATGAACACCAGGTCACCTGTCAGCTACAGGTGTGCAGGGTCCCTAGTTCCAGAACATGCATGCTCTTTAGTTGATGTCTCAGTCTCTGTAAGCCCACATGGGACTGGGTTAGTTGTGTTTATTGGTCTTCTTATGAGGGCCCTGTCCTCTTCAGGTCCTTCCATCTTTCACTCAGCACTTCCACAGGACCCTCAGAGTTCTGCCCCATATTTGGCTGCAAGTCCCAGTATCTTTTCAGATCTGCTCCATGCCATAGCCTTCCAGATTACATTCAAGTTAGGCTCCTGTCTGCAAGCATAGCATAGCATTATTAGTGTCAGGGTCTGGCTCTCTACTGTGGGGTGGGTCTTAGGTTGGGCCAATTATTGGTTGGACTTTCCCTCAATCTTTGTTGCCTCTTCATCCCTGCACTTGTTGTAGGCTGAGTAATTTTTGGATCAAAGGTTTTGTAGGTGGATTGGTGTTCCCTTCCTTTTACTAGTCCTGCCTGGCTAGGCGATGGTCACTTCAGTCTTCATGTGCAACTTTTTATTTATTGAGCACCTCACTTGATGTCACAGCATCCATATTTCTATTTATCACCACTCTGATCCATAACATTGAGTTTTTCTTGACAACTTTAAAAGTTTTCTATATTTCATAGCACAGGGCTATACAGTTTAAGTGAATATCTACTTAGTTTTACTTTATTTCATCACAATTCTTTGCTCCCATGAAAAAATAGACTTGAAAGGACAAAGTTAGATAAGTAACGTCTGTATTTTTCTTATGACCATGATGTTTTCAAAACTAGTTTATTTACTTTACATCCTGAGGGTGTCCCCTCCCTCCCTTCCTAACAGTTTCCTCCACTGCCCCTCCTTCTCCCTCCCCTTCTCCCTTTTCCCCAAGGAAAGGGTAACACCTCCTCCTTATTAACCTTCCCCAGCACAAGTCACCTTAGGGCTGAGCTATTATCTTCATTCCCTGAGGCTAGGAAAAGCAGCCCTGCCAGAGGGAAGTGATCTAAAAACAGGCAATAGAGTCTACAATAGAAACAGACAGCCCCTTTGTCAATTTGAAGGCCAAGCTTCCTTTTGACTTCATGTGTGCAGAGGGCCTAGGTCCAGATCATGCATACTCCTTGGCTGATGTCTCAGTCTCTGAAAGACCCTATGTGACTGATTGTCTCTTTTGGTCTTCTCATGAGGTTCCTGCCCTCTCCAGGTCCTTCTATCTTTCCCTCAACATTTCCACAGAACCCCTGGAGTTCTGCCCCATGGTTGGCTGCAAGTCCCAGCATTTGTTCCAATCCACCAATGGCTGGAGCCTCTCAGGGGATAGTCAAGTTAGACTCCTGTCTGAAAGCATAACAGAGAATAATTATTAGTGTGAGGGGTTGGCTCTCTACCATGGGATGGATTTCAGGTTAAGCCAGTATTGGTTGAACTTTCTCTTAATCTTTGTTCCCTCATTATCCCGAAACTTCTTGTAAGCAGCGAATTTTTTGGATCATAGGTTTTGTAGGTGGGTTGTTTTCTCTTCCTTCCATCAGTCCTACCTGGCTAGGAGGTGGTCACCTCAGTCTTCATGTCCCCTGAACCCCACCTATGGGTTTTACTCTTTTTATTATTATTATTATTATTTTTGAGACAGGACTTCACCCTGTACCTCTGCTACCCTAATATTGCCTTTGAGGACCATAGTGGTCAGAAACTAACAGAGTTCCTTTTGATTGCTGAGATTAAAGATGTGACAACATATCCATTCAGGAAAGCCATTTCTAAGACGTTTTCATTGATAATTTGAAGATTCCTTTGAATCTATTGGTTCTTTTAGTGTTTGGGTATCAATTAATCTATTACATGATCATGAAGTATATTTCAGATTATTTGCCTTCTTTCATTTCTTTGAGCATTACTGTTTATAAATGTATAGCAGTTCTGAAGAATTGAATAAATCTACTGTCAGGTGCATAGATTCACATTTAGTTTCAGATTCTGGATCTACGAATCAAGGACATTTGTTAAATAGGTGGGAACATATTTAGCTTTTCAGGGAATTTATCAGCTATCATATATGTCTCATGGCAAGGAATTTCCTGTTTCTCTAACTCCTTATCAAAAATTCATGCTTTGGATTCACCAATGACAATAGACACAGAGTAGAGTTTGTTTAAAATTTAACTTTCCTCATTATGCTTGTTATTTTTTGTTTTCTTCTGTGTTTGTTTTTCATCTGTGTTCTATATGTCCACCTAAAGAATTGGAGGATGAAATTAAAATCAAAAGGCATTTTTTTTTTTTTGCTTGAAAATGGGACAATACAATGACAAAACACAGTTTATTATCTATGGTCTGTATGTGCAAGAGTCAACAGAGAGATTTCAAAATAAAAATTAATATAGAAAAAGTCATGGTTTGGGAAATAAAAGCCATTGATCCAAGGATTAGCAGGAAACTGACTTGGTAGACATATTTTCTGTGCAAAGTTGGTGATGGCGCTGGCACATGACTCTCTAATAATTTGCATTCTAAAGTCCACTTTAGAAAATCCCAACTAAACAAAAACAACAAAAACATTTCATACAAACTGCTCCATTTTCATCTTCAAAAGGCTTCACACTGATGATTGTTTAAATTAGTTATACTGTATTACATTGTTTTTATACTAATACTGAGGCCACTTTCAGTATTTGTTGTCATGTTATTATATAGGCAAGTATGGATAAGGATCTAAAAGATAAATTATTGAGTCATTTGGATAATATATATATTTATCTCTTTTTTTAAGAAAGGTTAATTTCTTTTTATTTTCTCATTTATTACATCCTGATCAGATTTCCCCTCCCTTCCTTTCCACTGTCTCTACCTTTCACTTCCCTTCTGCCCCACATTAGGTTCACCTCCACATGACTGTCCTCATACCTCTCAGGGACATCAACCAAAATCAGAATAACAAGCCACAAAGAGACCAGGTACATACCATCATATCATGGCTGGACAAGGCAGTTACCTGAAGACCAGATATACATTTATCTTTAACTTTAATGTGGCAAAGATAATGTAAAGTTGAATGTTGACTAATATTAAATCTGACCTAATGCTCATTCCATAATTTTGCTCAAATTAGCTCTGGATGAATGTTTACCTAATTGATACTTTAAGGATTTTTTAAAATTTCTGTTTCAATTCAAATAGTAGTAAATAAATATTTGTTTTAATGTGTTGTAAATTATATGTATGTTTATTAATGAGAGCAATTTAAAGTTATTTTAAAACAAAATATGAACTACTAGAAAATAAAAGAGGAAAGATTGACATCATGAGAATTATTTCTTAAACTAATATTTTATAAAAGAGTAGGAGACACCATTAGTGATTGAGAAGGCAAAATCTCCCTGATATATAGAAATGTTAAATATTATATGATAATTATTTTCTATAAATATATCTATATATACACCTATGAATTAAAGTTATTTTTAAAATGATAAAGTAGATCTAGCTATGAGCAAACATTTATGTACAATATGAAAATAAATAAATTACAAATATATATTTAATACATTATTATATATAATGCATAAATCATTATTTTTATTTTCTATGATATTAAAATATTTTACTAGACATTTGGGCCATGTACTTTTTTTATTAATTACACTTTATTCACTTTGTATCCCACCATAAGCTCCTCCCTCCTCCCCTCCGGATCCCACCTTCCCTCCCTCTTCTTCATGCATACCCCTCCCCAAGTCCATTGATAGGTCCTCTTCTCCTTAGTTCTGATCTTAGTCTATCAGATCTCATCAAGAGTGGCTGCATTGTCATCTTTTGTGGCCTGGTAAGGCTGCTCCCCCCCTTAGGGGGAGGTGATCAAAGAGCAGGCAATCAGATTATGTCAGAGGCAGTCCCTCTTCCCATTATTATGTAACCCAATTGGACTCTGAACTGCCCTGGGCTACATCTGTGCAGGGGTCATTTCCATGCATGGTACTTGGTTGGAGTATGAGTCTCTGGGAAGACCCCTGTGTTCAAATTTCTGGTTCAGTTGCTCTCCTTGTGGAGTTCTTGTCCTCTCCAAATCTTACTATTTCCCACGTCTTACATAAGATTTCATGCATACTGCCCAATAGTTGGCCTTAAGTCTCAGCATCTGCTTTCATAGTCTGCAGAGCACAGCCTTTCAGAGGCCCTCCATGGGGGGTTTCCTGTTTCCTGTTTTCTTCTTCTTCTGATATCCTTCCTCTTTGCCTTTCTGGATGGGGATTGAGCGTTTTACTCAGAGTCCTCTCTCTTGATTAGTTTCTTTGGATGAACAGATATTAGTAGGTTTTTCCTATATTACATGCTTATATGAGTGAGTATATACCATGTGTGTCTTTCTGATTCTGGGACAGCTCACTCAGGATGATCCTTTCGATATCCTACCATTTACCTGCAAATTTCTCGACTTCCTTATTTTTCATTGCTGCGTAATATTCCATTGTGTAGATGTACCACAATTTCTGCATCCATTCTTCAGCTGAGGGGCATCTGGGCTGTTTCCAGCTTCTGGCTATTACAAATAAAGCTGCTACAAACATGGTTGTGAAAATGTCCTTATTGTGTACTTGAGCCCCTTTTGGATATATGCCTAGGAGTTCTATGGCTGGATCATGAGGAAGCACTATTCCTAGTTGTCTGAGAAAGCACCAGATTGAATTCCAGAGTGGTTGTACAAGTTTACATTCCCACCAGCAGTGGAGGAGGGTTCCTCTTTCTCCATGTCTCCAGCATGTGTTATCACTTGAGTTTTTCATCTTGGCCACTCTGATGGTTGTATGGTGAAATCTCAGGGTCCTTTTGATTTGAATTTCCCTATGGCTAAGGACATTGAGCATTTCTTTAAGTGTTTCTCTGCCATTTCCTTTACAGAGAATTCTTTGTTTAGCTCTGTTCCCAATTTTTTAATTGGATTACTTGGTTTGCTGCTTTTCAGCTTCTTTAGTTCTTTATATATACTGGATATTAGCCCTCTGTCAGAAAAACGGTTGGTGAAGATTCTTTCCCTATCTGTGGGCAGTCATTTTGCTTTGATGACAGTGTCCTTTGCTTTACAGAAGCTTTTCAGTTTCATGAGTTCCCATTTATTAATTGTTGCTCTTAGAGCCTGTGCTGTTAGTGTTCTGTTCAGGAAGTTGTTTCCTCTACCAATGAGTTCTAGGGTCTTCCGCACTTTTTTTTCTAAGCGATTTAATCTGTCTGGTTTTATGTTGAGGTCTTTGATCCACTTGGACTTTAGTTTTGTGCAGGGTAATAAGTATGGGTCTATTTGCATTTTCTACATGTAGACATCCAGTTAGACCAGGACCATTTGTTGAAGATGCTATCTTTTTTCCATTGTATGGTTTTGGCATCTTTGTCGAAGATCAGGTGTCCATAAGTGTGTGGGTTTATTTCTGGGTCTTCTGTTTGGTTCCATTGATCCACCATTCTGTTTCTATGCCAGTACCATGCAGTTTTTATAACTGTTGCTCTATAGTACAGCTTGAGATCAGGGATTGTGATACCTCCAGAAGATCTTTTATTGTAGAGGATTACTTTATCAATTCTGGGTTTCTTTGTATTCCATATGAAGTTGACAATGTTTTTTTCCAGGTCTGTAAAGAATTGCGTTTGTAATTTGATGGGAATTGCATTAAATACGTAGCTTGCTTTTGGTAAGATGGCCATTTTTACTATGTTAATCCTGCCAAGCCATGAGCATGGGAGATCTTTCCATCTTCTGATATCTTCTTCTAATTCTTTCTTCAGAGACTTGAAATATTTTTCATACAACTCTTTGACTTGCTTGGTTAGGGTTAGTCATTTGTGGCTATTGTGAAGGGTGTTGTTTCCCTAATTTATTTCTCAGCCCTTTTGTCTTTTGTATACAGGAGGGATACTGATTTTTTTGAGTTAATTTTGTATCTGGCCACTTTGCTGAAGGTGTTTATCAGCTGTAGGAATTCCCTATTAGAATTTTTGGGGTCACTCATGTATATTATCATACCATATGCAAATAGCGATAATTTGACTTCTTCCTTTCCAATTTGTATTTCCTTGATCTCCTTCAATTGTCTTATTGCTCTAGCAAGAACTTCCAGAACTATGTTGAAGAGATATGGAGAGAGTGGGCAGCCTTGTCTTATCTCTGATTTCAGTGGGATTGCTTTATCTTTCTCTCCATTTAGTTAGATGTTGGCTGTAGGCTTGCTGTATATCGCTTTTACTATATTCAGATATGTGCCTTGTATCCCTGATCTCTCCAATATTTTAAACATGAATGGATGTTGGATTTTTGTCAAATGCTTTTTCAGTATCTAGGGAGATTATCATGTTTTTTTTTTCTTTCAGTTTGTTAAAATGGTGGTGGATCACATTGATGGATTTCCGTATATTGAACCACCCCTGCATACCTGGGATGAAGTATACTTAGTCATAGTGGATGATATCATTGATGTGATCTTGTTTGCAAGTATTTTACTGAGTATTTTTGCATCAATGTTCATAAGAGATATTGGCATGAAATTCTCTTTCTTTGTTGGGTCTTTTTGAGGTTTAGGTACCAAGGTGACTCTGGTTTCATAGAATGAGTTTGATAGTGTTCCTTCTGTTTCTATTTTGTGGAATAGTTTGAAGAGAACTGCAGTTAGCTCTTCTTTGAAGGTCTGGTAGAATTCTGCTCTGAAACCATCTGGTCCTGGGCTTTTTTTTGGATGGAAGACTTTGATGACTGCTTCTATTTCCTTGGGGGATATAAGACTATTTAATTGATTTACCTGGTCTTGATTCAGTTTTGGCATGTGGATTCAATCAATAAAATTGTTCATTTCATTTAGATTTTCAAGTTTTGTGGCATACATATTTTGAAGTAAGTCCTAATGATTGTTTGGATTTCCTCAGTGTCTGTAGTTATATCCCCCTTTTCATTTCTGATTTTGTTGTTTTGAATAGTTTCTCTCTTCCTTTTAGTTAGCTTGCCTAAGGGTTTGTCTATCTTGTTGATTTTCTCAAAGAACCAGCTCTTGGTTTCATTGATTCTTTTAATTGATTTATTTTTTTCTAATTGA
Source organism: Meriones unguiculatus (assembly GCF_030254825.1). Taxonomy (NCBI): domain Eukaryota; kingdom Metazoa; phylum Chordata; class Mammalia; order Rodentia; family Muridae; genus Meriones; species Meriones unguiculatus. Next base: position 63,062,124 of record NC_083364.1, read on the forward strand.
TTGATTTTAGCCCCGAGTTTGATTATTTCCAGCTGTCCACTCCTTTTTGGTGTGTCTTTTTCTAGGGTTTTCAGGTGAGCCATTAAGTTGTTTGAATGAGCTGTCTCGAATTTCTTCTTGAAGGCACTTAGTGCTATGAACTTTCCTCTTAGCACTGCTTTCATTGTGTCCCAAAAGTTTACGTAGGTTGTGCCTTTATTTTCATTGAATTCTAGGAAGTCTTTAATTTCTTTCTTTATTTCTTCACTGATCTAGCTGTCATTTAGTAGCAAGTTGTTCAATTTCCATGTGTGTGTAGTCCTTTTGCTATTTTTGTTGTTGCTGAGGTCCAGCTTTATTCCATGGTGATCAGATAAGATACAAGGGATTATTTCAATCTTCTTGTATCTGTTGAGGCTTGCTTTGTGACCAACTATTTGGTCTATTTTGGAGAAGGTTCCATGAGGTGCTGAGAAGAAGGTAAATTCCTTTTTGTTTGGGTGTAATGTTCTGTAAATGTCTGTTAGGTTTATTTGATCCACGACCTCTGTTAGAGACATTGTTTCTTTGTTTAATTTCTGTTTTGTTGAACTGTCTTTTGTTGAGAGTGGGGTGTTGAAGTCTCCCACTATTAATGTGTGGGGATCTATGTGTGGTTTAAGTTTTATCAATGTTTCCTTTACAAATGTCAGTGCCCTTGTTTTGGGGGCATAGATGTTCAGGATTATGATGTCTTCCTGGTGGTATTTTTTCTTGATGAGTATGAAGTGTCCTTCTCCATCTCTTTTGATTAATTTTGGTTCAACGCCTATTTTATCAGGTATTAGAATGGCTACTCCTGCTTGCTTCTTGGGTCCATTTGCTTGGAAAGCTGTCTTCCAACCTTTTACCCTCAGGTAATGTCTATCTTTGTGCCTTAGGTGTGTTTCTTGTATGCAATCGATTGGTGGGTCTTGTTTAAGCATCTATTCTGTTAGTCTGTGTCTTTTTATTGGAGAATTGAGTCCATTGATGTTGAGAGAGGTTAATGACCAGTGGCTGTTAGATCCTTTGATTTTGATGTTGGCTGTGATCATAAGGTTGTGTGCTTGCTTGCTTATTGTTTTACTATAGTGAGGTTAATTATTTCCTGTGTTTCCTTGAAAGTAGCTAGTTTTCTTGGGTTGTATTTTCCCTTTTAGTGTCTTCTGTAACACTGGATTTGTGTGTAGGTATTGTTGAAATTTGTTTTTGTCATTGAATATCTTGTTTTCTCTGTGTATGAGCACTGAGAGTTTTGCTAGGTATAGTAGTATGGGCTGACATCTTTGTTCTCTTAGGGTCTGCATGATATGTGTCCAGGCCCTTCTGGCTTTCATAGTCTCTGTTGAAAAATCAGCTGTGATTCTAATGGGTTTGCCATTAGAATATGTTACTTGGCCTTTTTCCCTTGCAGCTTTTAGTATTTTTTTTCTTTTTTTCTGTATAATTACCGTTTTGATTATTATGTGGAGAGAGGATTTTCTTTTCTACTCTAATTTATTGGTTGTTCTGTAGGCCTCTTGTATTCTTATTAGCCTCTCCTTTAAGTTGGGGAAATTTTTTTCAATGATTTTGTTGAGAATATATTCTGGGCCTTGGAGGAGGGAATCTTCTTTTTCTTCTATTCCTGTCATTCTTAGGTTTTGTCTTTTCATGTTGTCTCTGATTTCTTGGATGTTCTCTGTCAGGAACTTTTTAGATTTAACATTTTCTTTGACAGATACATCTATTTCTTCCATAGTATCTTCCACATCTGAGATTCTTTCTTCCATCTCTTGTAGTCTATTGGTTATGCTTACCTCTGTAGTTCCTGTTTTCTTCCCTAAGTTCTTTCTCTCCACAGTTTCCTCCATTTGTGTTTTCTTTAATTTTTCCAATTCCATCTTTAGTTCTTGAGCCAATTTTTGATTTCCTTCTCCTGTCTGAATGTACTTTCCTTCAATTCCTTCAGCTGTTTGATTGAACAATCCTTTGTTTCTTTTATTTCTCTCAGTGATTTATGTATTTCCTCTCTAAAGGCCACAAACTGTTTGGCTACAACTTCCTGTATTTCTTCACGGATGGCCATAATCTGTTTTTCTTTATCTTTTTCTATTTCTTTATTGATGGCCATAATCTGTTTGTTTTTATCTTCCTCTATTTCTTTATGGATGGCCATATCTGCTTGTTTTTATCTTCCTCTATTTCTTCACTGATGGCCATAATCTGTTTGAGTTTATTTTCTGCTAGGTCTTCATACATTTTATGTGTTTCCTCTGTTATCCTCTTCATGAGCATAGATGTTAGGTCATCTTATGGAATTTCAATTATGCTGGGGTGTCCAGGGCTACTTGGATAACCCCTGGATAACTGGGTTCTGGAGATGCCATATTGCTTTGTCTTTTGTTGGTTGAGCTTTTAAACTGGCCTCTACCCATAGAACTATCGTTAAGTGTTTGGAGTTAGTTTTTGATGGTTCCTGGAATCCTGTGGTGGAGAGAATCCCCTTGGCAGGAAGATAGTTTTTCTTGAAGGAAACCTCGTCAGCTTTTTGGGTATAGTTACTGTATGGCTGATATTTTTCAGGAGTTGCCACAGCTCACCTCAGTATAAAGACCTGAGTGGTAAATATGTTCCTTGTTAGTCGAGAGGGCTCTCCTCTCACCTGGAGAAGTCCTGGAGACAGCTGCCCTGCTTCTGGGTTTCTTGCTGTAAATTTAGTAAGCTGCTGCTGTAACCTATGTGTCTCTTGGTTTGGTCAGTTTTGTTAGGGATAACTGTTTGCCCCTTGGAGCAGTATCTCGGGGTTGATCTCGGGGATCCCAGCCTTTTGTAGGTCTGAGGTTGGGGCTCTGTGCCCCAGTACCCAAGCAGTAATCTGTGGCAAGTAAGTACCACTCTCCTGGTAACAGCAAGCTATCTGGTGCACAGCAGGTCCCTGAGTTAGGCCAGTCTGTGGGGCCTTTTCCAGGGATATACTGGGTGGCCTAAGTCTGTCCGCTTTGCTTTGTTCCCTGTGGGGATTTCTCCTGACAGGGACTCCAAGTCTCTGGTGTCCTGGGGAGCACAGTTCTGTCTGTGAGGAATAGTTGGTACAAAGAAGATCTCTGGGCTGGTGGTGAGTGCATCTGCCTGCTAGTCTGGGGGACCTTTCCCAGGGATATAGTGGATGACCTAATTCGGGTCCCCATTTCCTTCCTTCCCTGTGGAGTTTACTTCCTACATGGACTTTCTAGTCTCTGTTGCCCTGGGATGCACAGCTCTGTCTGTGCTGTAGAGCTGGTAGCCCAACAACTCTATGTGCTCCTGTCTTGAGCCTGGTTCAGTGATGGAGGTGTGTACCCGCTGGTCTGCAAAACTTTTTCCAGGTAAAGACTGGTTGACCCATGGCCAGTCCCACTGCCTTCCTTCCCCATGGGTTTTCCTCATGACTGGGACTCCCAGTCTCTGGTGTTTTTGTGCCCACCTTTCAGCCTGGGAAGGTGATCAGGACAGGCAGGCATGTGACTCTGTCTGCCGACCTATTGCCTGCAGGACCCGGGATCTCTTTTTTTTTTTTTTAATTTTATTTTTTCCTATCAGTTACATTTTATTAACTCTGTATCCCAGCCGTGTCCCGATCCCTCATTCCCTCCCAGTCCCTCCCTCCCTCCCTCATCTCCACCGTGCCCCTTTCCAAGTCCACTGATGGGGGGGACCTCCTCCCCATTCATCTGATCCTGTTTTATCAGGTATCTTCAGGACTGGCTGCAAAGCCCTCCTCTGTGGCCTAACAGGACATCTCCTCCCTTGTGGGGTGGGGAGGCCAAAGAGTCAGTCATTGAGTTCCTGTTAGAAATAGTCCTTGTTCCCCTCACTTTGGGAAACCAATTGGTTACTGAGCTACCACAGGCTACATCTGAGTGGAGGTTGTAGGTTATATCCATACATGGTCCTTGGTTGAATGTCAGTCTCAGAAAAGACCCTGTGCCCAGGTATATTTGGTCCTTGTGGAGCTCCTATCCTTTCCCCATCAGACTAACTCCCCTTCTTTCTTATGATTCCCTGTACTCTGCCAAAGGTTTGGTCATGAGTCTTTGCTTTGAAAACACTGCTAGTTAGAGTCTTTCAGATGTGCTCAGTAGACTCCTGTCATACGTTCAATGCACATCCCATCTGTCTTTCTAAACGAGGATTGATCATCTTACCCCATGTCTGCTCAATTGATTATCTTTTTTAGGTGTATAGATTTCATTATGTTTATCATATCTTATAGGTCTATATAAGTGAGTATATCCCATGTTTGTCTTTCTCCTTCTGGGATATTTCACTCAGAATGATCTTTTCTAGATCCCACCATTTGCCTGCAAATTTCATGATTTCCTCCTTTTTGATTGCTGAGTAGTATTCCATTGTGTAAAAATACCACAATTTCTGTACACATTTCTCCATTGATGGACATCTGGGTTGTTTCCAGGTTCTGGCTATTACAAATAAAGCTGCTATAAACATGGTTGAGCAAGTATCCCTTTTGTGTACTTGAGCAAACTTTGGGTATATACCTAGCAGTGGTATAGCTGGGTCTTGAGGAAGCACTATTCCTAATTGTGTTAGAAAGCGCCAGATAGATTTCCAGAGTGGTTGTACCAGTTTACATTCCCACCTGCAGTGGAGGAGGCTGGGATCTCTTTTGAATTCTGGCTGGGTGGCCTTAGAGTGGACCGCACTGATTCCCAAGCTGTGGAGATTCCCTCTCACCTGGGAAACAGAATCACTGTTGTTTTAGGGCCCAGAGTACAGTCTCTAAAGACAGCATCTTCAACAAATGGTGCTGGACCAACTGGATGTCTACATGCAGAAAAATGAAAATAGATCCATATTTATCACCCTGCACAAAACTAAAGTCAAAGTGGATCAAGGACCTCAACATAAAACCAGATACCCTAAATCAATTGGAAAAAAAAGTGGGGAACAGCCTAGAACTCATTGGCACAGGAGACAACTTCCTGAACAGAACACCAACAGCACAGGCTCTAAGAGCAACAATCAATAAATGGGACCTCATGAAACTGAAAAGTTTCTGTAAAGCAAAGGATACCGTCATCAAAACAAAACGACTGCCTACAGATTGGGAAAGAATCTTCACTAACCCTTTATCTGACAGAGGACTCATATCCAGTATATACAAAGAACTAAAGAAGCTGAAAAGCAGCAATCCAAGTAATCCACTTAAAAAATGGGGAACAGAGCTAAACAGAGAATTCTCGACAGAGGAATATCGAATGGCAGAAAAACACTTAAAGAAATGCTCATCCTCATTAGCCATCAGGGAAATGCAAATCAAAATGACCCTGAGATATCACCTTACACCCATCAGAATGGCCAAGATGAAAAACTCAAGCGATAACACATGCTGGAGAGGTTGTGGAGAAAGGGGAACCCTGCTCCACTGCTGGTGGGAATGTAAACTGGTACAACCACTCTGGAAAGCTATCTGGCGCTTTCTAAGACAAATAGGAATAGTGCTTCCTCCAGACCCAGCTATACCACTGCTAGGTATATACCCAAAGTTTGTTCAAGTACACAAAAAGGACACTTGCTCAACCATGTTTATAGCAGCTCTATTTGTAATAGCCAGAACCTGGAAACAACCCAGATGTCCATCAACAGTGGAATGGGTACAGAAATTGTGGTATTTTTATACAATGGAATACTACTCAGCAATCAAAAAGGAGGAAATCATGAAATTTGCAGGCAAATGGTGGGATCTAGAAAAGATCATTCTGAGTGAAATATCCCAGAAGGAGAAAGACAAACATGGGATATACTCACTTATATAGACCTATAAGATATGATAAACATAATGAAATCTATACACCTAAAAAAGATAATCAATTGAGCGGACATGGGGTAAGATGATCAATCCTCGTTTAGAAAGACAGATGGGATGTGCATTGAACGTATGACAGGAGTCTACTGAGCGCATCTGAAAGACTCTAACTAGCAGTGTTTTCAAAGCAAAGACTCATGACCAAACCTTTGGCAGAGTACAGGGAATCATAAGAAAGAAGGGGAGTTAGTCTGATGGGGAAAGGATAGGAGCTCCACAAGGACCAAATATATCTGGGCACAGGGTCTTTTCTGAGACTGACATTCAACCAAGGACCATGTATGGATATAACCTAGAACCTCCACTCAGATGTAGCCTGTGGTAGCTCAGTAACCAATTGGTTTCCCAAAGTGAGGGGAACAGGGACTATTTCTAACAGGAACTCGATGACTGGCTCTTTGGTCTCCCCACCCCCGAAGGGAGGAGCAGTCCTGTTAGGCCACAGAGGAGGGCTTTGCAGCCAGTCCTGAAGATACCTGATAAAACAGGATCAGATGAATGGGGAGGAGGTCCCCCCATCAGTGGACTTGGAAAGGGGCACGGTGGAGATGAGGGAGGGAGGGAGGGAGGGACTGGGAGGGAATGAGGGATCGGGACACGGCTGGGATACAGAGTTAATAAAATGTAACTGATAAAAAAAAATAAAATAAAAAAATAAAAATAAAAAAAAAGGAATGATGCCCACAGCAGGGTGGGATGATTATGGGATGCATAAGAGAAGTATCTGTTTCTGGAACCAGAATGAGGAGATTATCCTTTCGAATGGCCATGATAATCGACCTGGTTGCTGTGGGGTAACTTGGACTTAGGGACCTTGGAGGATTGTGTCACACAGCCCTTCCATAACTCAGGCCCTCAAGACTGATTATTCATGTAGAACTACACACTGACTTAAGAAAACCAGCAGTTTATAGGGCAAGGTAAAAAAAAAAAAAAAAAAAAAAAAAAAAAGAAAGAAAAATGATGTCCTGCTCCTCAGATGCAGTGTTCTCCTCGAGCTGCCATCTTTTCCCTCTCTAGGCCTTGCACTTTAAAAAAAACTGGCATTAAGTTTATTAATTTCATGACCGAAGTTTATAATTAAATTGGAGTAATCACATTTTTTTTCCTGCTAACCTGCCATAATTATAAATAACCTTTGTGTCATTGTAAATCTAAACCTACCCAGTATGGAATAATATGATCACTATTTATAAATAGGCATTTCTTTCTACAGAACACTATTGTGTGTGTGTGTGTGTGTGTGTGTGTAGTAGCTTTTCATTCCTTTGTTTCTATCCTTTTGAAATTAATATATATCTACAGATACTATTTCTTAAAATATTCATACATGTATAGAGGACCTGCACAGTTACATTTTGTTGGAGATTATACGTTAATTATAATATTTCTCCTTTCCCTTCTTTTTTTTTTTTCCAAATCCTCTCATCTACCCCTTACTAGTCTGCTTCAGAGTCATGGCCTTTTTCACTAATTGTTATTGCATACATAAATGTACATTTATATGTATATGTATGTCAAAATACTACTGATCCAATCCATATAATGTTACATTTATGTGTGTTTCCAGGACTGACCTTTGGGCACTGGAAAACAGTTGCTATTTAAAACATTGGAAAACCACATCAGAAAATAAAGCTTAAGTCTACACTTTCAGTTTTTTGCAAAATAACCACTTGTTAATCTCTTTTCTGACCACAGATATCTGACTTTCCCCCAGTTATTGAACATGTTCTCATAAGCTGCTCCTAAGACAGAGCAGGGAATGGTAGTGGTTTATGCTTTATCTGTTAGGGATGTTAAGGGCATCTTTTCAATTCAGTGTGGTAACATCATATTAGTGTGGGTAATGAGAGAAACTAACAAGTATTTTAAGAAGCTCATACTTGATATAAAAATGCTGACCATATGCTACTGGCCGTTTTCAAACAGTGAGTAGAGGCTTAGAGAAGTGGGTTGTAAGAAGATAATTGTAACTAAATTATCATGTAATCTTTAATTGAACAAGAAGTTAAGTAGCTACAGCAAGGTCAAATAACAGATACATGTCATAAATGGATAGTTTTCCAGTTTAATTCAGTCTTTAAAATTCATGCCATCCAAATGTGTTATCACATGAGAGATACTTAATTTTTATCTGAGTTGCATTCAAAAGATCATTACTGTTCTCAGTGACAATCTATAAAGTACAAAGTAAACAAATTGTGGCTTAATCATTATGACTTATGGTTTAAAATGGATATGATACATTGATGTTGCTTGATTTATTAATATTAAATATTGTGATTTCAATATATATGAACAAACTCAGAGGCAGAAAATATGAGATTTGATAAGCTAAGGGCAGATGGCAGGGAAGGAGAACTCCCCCTTTGAGTAGACTAGGGGAAGAGATGGAAAGAAGAGAGAGGGAGGGTGGAACCTGGAAAAGTTGAGGAAGGAGGCTCAATTTATAAAATACAATTTTAAAATTATAAAATAAAAAATTATTATTTTATAATTTTATATATTATTATTTTATAATAAAATTATAAAATAAATAAATTGTAAAACCACACATATCTAAGCCATGTGTGTATACGAATATAATTTTATGTGCCTCCAATTATTTGTTATGCTTTGGAAAGCTAAGGGAAAGTTTAGGAAGACTATGCCCTGAATGGACAATGGTAAGTATATTTAGAAAGTAAAATAACAATTAACAAACGGAGTTTTCTATGCTCTTGTATTATTCAATGACTTAGAGTAGTCATTGCAGATATAACCGTGTACCACCTAAACTAACTGAAGCATAAATGGCTTATTTAATATAACCGCGGAATTTAAGGAAAATAAATATACAGAGATAGAGAGATGGTGCAGGGTTAAGAGCACCTGCTGCTCTTCTACAGTTCCCAAGTTTGATACTCAGCACCCATATCAGATAGTTCACAGACTTGTGACTTCCGCCCTTGGCTGTGTGATGGCTTCATCCGGCATCATGGGAATTGGCATGCTATAGCACATGTTCACATCACACATAGGTATAAGCATAAATAAATTAAGTTACAGAAAAATAAACTAAAAATATGAAGTTTGGGCTCTTATACCATAGAAAATACATTTGCAGCAGATTCACACTAGAGAAAATACAGGAATTGTAGGAAGGAGACTTTAATATGGAAGCATGGAGAAAAGTTTCTGGTCTTATCCGTAGAGACATTACAACAAACCCTCTTTCAATTGTTGGAGAAAAGAGACCAGCATGACTCCCAGGGATCCATCAAACTGGCAATTATTAACTTATTGCTTAAAACTCCAGATTAAAAAATACCCTAGGCTATATTTATCTTCAATAGCTGAAGACTCGGGGTTAATGTAAGACGCAAGTCTGCACTACAATGATTTAGGTACCTTTTAATGTACTAAAACAGTAATTTATAAAATGGTCCCCTAGAGGTCTAAAATATTAATACATCTTCTAGAAGTGCTTAAATTAATCCCAAGGTGTAGTTAATAAAGTATGAGGGACTGTTTCATTGTTTCTATAAATTGTACATAAATTTTGGTAACAATTTCAGCAGAAAACACTGTTGTTACATGTTTTACTTTTAAATTTAAGTTTTAAACATGTATCATTAATTTTTCTTTGTATTGGTAATTTTTCAGACTTCATTTTCACATCCATTTCTCAAACTAACAATTTATTAATATTCTTTTTTAATTAAATTTTAATTTTTTAATATTAATTACAGTTTATAACTTTGTATTCTAGCTGTAGCCAGCTCCTTCATTCCCTCCCAATCCCACCCTCCTTCCTTCATCTCCTCCCTGCCAAGTTCACTGATAAAGGGAGGTCCTCCTCCCCTTCCACCTGACCCTAGCTTATCAGGTATCTTCAGGACTGGCTGCAAATTCCTCCTCTGTGGCCTGCCAAGGCTGCTCCTCCCGAGGGGAGGTGGGGAGGTCAAAGGGACAGCCGTTAAGCTCATGTCAGTTTGGAAAGAAAATAAATCATTTTAGCTTCATGCTCCTTTTATAATTTATAAAATAAATCCCTACAGTTCCATTAATAAAATTACTTTAAAATTGTCTAATGGAGTATAAATTCTGACAGTGCTTTTAAAAAAATGTAGATTTACTGAAAGTTGGGTAGTCCAACTTTTTTACTTATGATAGTAAGAGAGATAAATTCTAATCTTTTAGAAATGTAGTAAATAGAACCTAGCTTTAAAATATATCACTAATGATAAACATAATTACAAAATCTAGAGTAATGAAATACTAATATTGAGTAAACATTTCATATACTTGATGATATGTAGAAACATTTTGATTATTTTGATTGTGCATAATATTGTACTTGAATCAAAATAAAATAATTATAGATATTATTATATTAGAGGCTTGAAGGACACATTTATGAATAATGTCTTTCTTGTGCTTTATACTGGTAAACTAGTTACTGAGGTGGATTTATTTGTTTTCTATAATGTATCTTATCTTCCTTTTCAGAGGTAGAGGTGATTTCTCAGCCACCTGTCTGAACCTAAAGATGTTGGATTTGTGCTCCCAACCAGATTTCCTTTGTCAATAATCTTTTTTCTAATTTGCTCCAGTATGTACACATAAATATTCATACATTTTTCTCTAACTTATCTTAGATAGTTTTGTTTGTACTACATTCCCATATCAGTTTTAACATATACACTTTTGTATAGATATTAAAATATATGTTGTGATAATATTTATAATTCTTTTTATTACTTCACTTTTTCAATTTATTTGTTAAATCCTGTATACTTGAATAACATCTTAGTGAGAAGGTATTTTTTATTACAAATTGTAAAGAACTCAGTGGTTTACAAAAGTAAGTTGCTGTGTGTTAGACAGAGCATCACCTATTATCTATCATTTCTTCTGTCTAGACTTGTACCAAATAACGGCACTAGACTTATGTATCTACTGAGATCTTGAAATGTGTCTCAACAGAATTCAAATGTTACAGTCATGAAAGATGCACTATAGTATAAAACTACTTAAATAAAATTTCTTGAAAATAGCTTCATGAATCTCTGGTAACTAAATATGGAAACTAGGAAATTTAAATTTACTTGTTGGGCTTAGAGACTTCTGCAATAGACTCTCTACTCTTTTTCCTCATCCATACTTCATTTCCCAGACATGAAAAAATTACATATTATAATCTATAGAACAGTTCCTATATTACTTATTCCTACAATGTTTTGAATTTCCTTTTGCAAATTTATCAGTTTTATTTTAATTTTTTTCTATTTTTTTTACTATTATTTACACTTTATTAACTCTGTGTCCTAGCTGTGTCCTGCTCCCTCATTCCCTCCCAATCCTACCCTCCCTCCCTCATCTCCTCCCTGCCCCTTTCCAAGTCCACTGATTGGAAAGGTCCTCCTCCCCTTTCATCTGACCCTCTTTTATCAGGTATCTTCAGGACTGGCTGCAAAGTTCTCCTCTTTGGCCTATCAGGACTGTTCCTCCCTTTGGGGGGTGGGGAGGTCAAAGAGCCTACCATTGAGTTCCTGTCAGAAATAGTCCCTGTTCCCCTTACTATGGGAAACCATTTGGTTACTGAGCTACCATGGGCTACATCCGAGCAGAGGTTCTAGGTTATATCCATACCTGGTCCTTGGTGGAGTATCAGTCTCAGAAAAAAACCCTGTGCCCAGATATATTTGGTCCTTGTGGAGCTCCTATCCTTTCCACGTCATACTAACTCCCCTTCTGCTGAAGGTTTGGTTATGAATCTTAGTAGCTGCTTTGATACACTGCTAGGTAGAGTCTTTCAGAGGCCCAGTTTTACATGCTTGACAAATAGTAGGTACTTTCGAAGTGCTAGCCAAATTCATCTTGTTAATAAAATATGAGTGCATACTTCACTAGCAAGCAATATAATAAAATTATAGAAATACTATTAATCATTTTGTTTTTTAATTAAGGGAAAATTATGCTAATTCTTCATCCATTCAATTTATTTAAGTTTGTGTGGTTTTCTGACTGTAGTGACAGTACTTTAATTTCTGGATAACACCTCTTGCTTAATCTATTGCAACTTTTTTTCATTTTTTTTCTTTTTTTTTTTTTTCAATGCAGTTTATTCATGAACCTTGAACAATCCTCGGACCCTGGGGAAAGCCAGCCCACAGCTTAAATAGCCTCTGGGTAGCCAACCCCAGCGTGCCTCGTGGGCAATGCAGATAGGTCCACATACATAGAAGCAAGCCAGATCCTCAGCCTTAGCCAAATGTGGAATTGTTCGTGACAGAGAGCACTCACCATCGGGAAGGTGGAAGGCGGAAACCAGCTCCATCTTTAAGGCGCGGCATTCCGCAGCTCTCTACAGTTCCCCCTTTTTGTTTTAGACGCATCAGGCAAGAGTAGAGGTCTGATCTCTGATATTAGAAATAAATTTGGACTTTGTACCCATGTTCATTTAGGTGTCATCCACCCAAAGAGTAGCATGTTTGATACCATAAAAAGCTAAAATGTTACGCTCATTTTTTTTTTTTTTAATTTTCACTAAACACTTATGTATGGGATGTCAGATGCTATGTCACCTTGAAAAACTAGAATAGTTAATAATGACAAGGGTCCTCTCACTTAAATTTGAGATATAAGGGAATAGATAATGAGAGGACTCCTCTTGTCTTATATATGAGATGTTAAAAGACAAATAAATGATTCAATTCATAAATGTTTATAATACAAATAAATAAATAAATAAAATGGGAGTCAGTTCTAGATTGTGTGATTAAAGTTAAACTTGGGATGAAGTCAAATTTTAATGGGGGACTGAATTATAGAAAGGAAAAACTGTACAGTGGTGAAAAAAAAGAAAAGGGAGAACAAGATGGCAGCGCCAGGAAAACACTGTATCTGAGGAGCAGGACAACATTTTCCATACAGCAACCAAGAGACTCTGGGCCTTAAAACAACAGTGATCGTGTTTCCCAGGTGAGAGGAAACCTCCAGGGCATGGGAATCAGTTGGGTCCACTCTCTGGTCACCCAGCCAGAACCTGGAAGGGATCACATGTCGCACAGGCACTATGTTGCCAGACCAGAGCCACAAGCCTGCTTGTCCTGATCACCTTCCCAGGCTCAATGGTGGGCACAAAAACACCAGAGACTGAGAGTCCCAGTCACGAGAAAAACCCACAGAGAAGAAAGAAAATAGGACTGGCCATGGGTCACCCAGTCTTTCCCTCAAAAAGGCCTCGAAGAATGGCGGGTGCGAGCTGCCAGCACTGAACTGGATTCCAGCCGCAAGCACAGAGAAAGAGACTTGCTGTGCGCCCAGCTCTCCAGCACAGACAGAGCTGTGCACCCCAGGGCAACAGAGACTGGGAGTCCCTGTTGGGAGTAAACCACACAGGGAAGGAAGGAAACGGGGACCCAGTTAGGTCATCCAGTATATCCCTAGAAAAGGTAACAAAGACCAGCTAGCGCGCATGCCGCCAACCCAGAGACCTGCTCTACACCAACTATTCTTCACAGACAGAACTATGTGCCCCAGGGCACCAGAGACTTGGAGTCCCTTTCGGGAGAAATCCACACAGGTAACTAAGCAAATGGGACAGACTTAGGCCACCCACTATATCCCTGGAAAAGCTGCCGCAGATTGGCCCAACCCAGGGGCCTGCTGTCCACCAGCTAGCCTGCTGGTACTAGGAGAGTGGTACCACCTGCCACAAATTACTGCTTGGGTATTGGGGCACAGAGCCCCAACCTCAGACCTACAGAAGCCTGGGATCCCCGAGATCAACTCCAAGATACTACTCCAAAGCAACCAGTTATCCCGAAAAAAAACTGACCAATCCATGGGACACCCAGGTTACAGCAGCAGCTCACTAAATTTACAGCAAGAAACCCAGAAGCAGGGCAGCTGTCTCCAGGACTTCTCCAGGTGAGAGGAGAGCCCTCTTGACTAACAAGGAACACAGTTGCCACTCAGGTCTGTACACCTGAGGTGAGCTGTGACAACTCCTGAAAAACACGAGCCATACAGTGACTATAACCAAAAAGCTGAGGAAGCTTCTCCAGGAAAAACCATCTTCCTGCAAAGGGGATTCTCTCCACCACAGGATTCCAGGGACCACCAGAAACTGACACCCAACACCTAAGATAGCCTAATGGGTAGAGGCCAGCTTAAAAGCTCAACCAACAAAAGACAGAGCAATATGGCATCTCTAAAACCCAGCTATCCAAGGGTTATCCAAGTAGCCTTGGACACCCCAGCATAATCGAAATTCAGTAAGATGACCTAACATCTATGTTCATGAAGAGGATAACAGAGGAAACAAATAAAATGCATAAAGACCTAGAGGAAGATAAACTCAAACAGATTATGGCCATCCATAAAGAAATAGAAGATAAAGGAAAACAGATCATGGCCATCCGTGAAGAAATACAGGAAGCTGCAGCCAAACAGTTTGTGGCCATTAGAGAGGAAATACTTAAATCACTGAAAGAAATAAAAGAAACAGCTGTTTGTTGAACAGCTGTTCAAACAAACAGCTGAAGGAATTGAAGGAACAGGAAAATACAGTAAGACAGATGAAGGAAATCAACAAAAAAGGCTCAAGACCTGAAGATAGAATTGGAAAAATTAAAGAAAACACAAATGGAGGAAATTGTGGAGAGAAAGAACTTAAAGAAATAAACAGGAACTACAGAGGTAAGTATAACCAATAGACTACAAGAGATAGAAGAAAGAATCTCAGGTGTGGAAGATACAATGGAAGAAATTGATGTATTCTTTGATCACCTCCCCCTGAGGGGGGAGCAGCCTTACCAGGCCACAGAAGATGACAATATAGCCACTCCTGATGAGATCTGATAGCCTAAGATCAGAAGGAAGGAGAGGGCAACCTCCCCTATCAGTGGACTTGAGAAAGGGCATGGGTGAAGAAGGGGGAGGGAAGGTGGGTTTAGGAGGGGAGGAGGGAGGGGTTTATGGGGGGATCCAAAGTGAATAAAGTGTAATTAATAAAAAAAAACTGTACAGTGGAGAAAAAAATAAAAGCATTAATGAAAGAATCTGTAGGGACTCTAAATAATTAACAGGACTTGCATGTGTGAAGGAGCAAGGAAACTGATTAACCACGTTGAAATAAAGCCAGCACATGTACAAGAGAAATAAATGATGCCCAGAATACTGGGAAGCCTCAGTGTTTTTTTTATGTTTGATTTTTTTTTTTTCAAATACCAGGCTTATAAACAAGGCAAAGTAAGTGACTATTTCCAGTTGGCACAATGAAAAAAAATGTAGAGATCTTTACACATGTGCATCACCTGGTCTGAGATCTACTTTATAAATATTACTTTTGCATAAATAACAGACTTTTTAGACAGTAGGTGCACCTTGCTAGAGTCAATGTCATTTATTGGGTTGCTTTAGTAATATATATATATATTAATTTAGTAAAAAATAATATAATGTTGCCTTGGTGAAACAAGTTGTAATTGAGGTGAAGGGTAAATATTATGAATTCAGACACCCTTTCAACCTTTGTGCTATGGATAGCATCTGGAATATATTAAACATTGTGCTGCTTCTCTGAATAAATAGTGATCCAATATTCAGAGCAACACAAATATATTCATACTGACTCATTACTCAGCATTGCACTTCTGCTCAGCAGGAGGAAATACTAAAACAGAAATAAGTGACTTGTTTTTCCAACACCCTTCCCACCTAACATTATACTTTCTCTCTCTCTTTCCTCCCTCCCTCCCTTCCTCTCCTTCTCTCTCCCTCCTTCTTTGCCACTGGTTTGGAATCATTGCCAGGGTCATGTCAGAATCTTGACATAGTCCAAAAGCCATTCTGTGTTGAAATTATCTTCACTAGAAATTTATTCCTTCACTTTTCTAATTCACAGTCATTAAAGTTCTCTGGACGGAGTAGAATGAAGTTAGGTTATTTGTCAAAATTTACTATAAACTACCGTTAGTCTACTTGTGGAATTGCTGTTTTGCCCCACGCCCCCCATGAAAGCTGCATGAACTGGGCTTCAATGTCAGGATTTCTCTAACCATTTTGAACTTCACAATTCATATTAGAATAACCTAATAAGATCTGTTTATGACATACAGAACTTTTCTAGACAAAAGTTAAACATTATTCCATATTTCCTATAAACCAGTTTTGAAGACCAAATACCCACAGGATAAGTTTTATCAGTGCAGAGACCCTGTGCTCCTCTGCTCAACATTTTATTTATTTACATATATATATATATTTACTTATTAAATATATATTTATTTATGGAATCTGGCAACAGATTCCATGTCAGAGACAGCCTCTGCTTTCCTTATGAGAGAACCCAGATGGAGACTGAGCTGCCTACTGGCTACATTTGAGCAGGGGTCTAAGTCTGCTCCATGTATGGTCTTTGTTGGTTCATCAGTCACAACAGGACCCCCTGAGCTCAGATTTGTTGGCTCTGTTGCTGTTCTCGTGGAGTTCCTGCCCCCTCTGGAACCTTCGGTCTTCTTGTTCTTCCATAAGACTCCCTGCTCCACACCTTAGTTTCCCTCCTCATTCCATGAACTGTCCAGTTCCCTCCCTTCATCCGCTACTGCTGTCTATTCTATTTCCCCTTCTGGCAGGCATTCTGAAACCCTCTCTTTGGCTCTTCTAGTTACTTAGCTTCTTTAGGCCTGTGGATTATAGTATGGTTATTTTGTACTATAGACCTAATATCTGCTTATAAGTGAGTGCATATCATGTGCATCTCCAGGTCTGAGTTACTTCACTTATGATGATTTCTTTTACTAGTTCAATCCATTTGCCTACAAATTTCATGAGTTCTCTGTTTTTAATAGTTGAGTAGTATTCCATTGTGTGAATATACCAGAATTTCTGCTTTCATTTTTCAGTTGAGGGACATCTAAGTTGTTTCCAGTTACTGGCTATTATCAGTAAAGCAGCTATGAACATAGTTGAGCAAATGTCCTTGTTGTATGGTGGAGCATCTTTTGGTATATGCCCAGGTGTGGTATAGTTGGGCTTTGAGGTAGCACTATTCCCTATTTTCTGACAAAGTGCCAGATTGATTTCCAGAGAGGTTGTACAAGTTTGTTCTCCCACGAGCAATGGAGGAGTGTTCTCTTTCTTCCACATCCTTGCCAGCATGTGTTGTCACTTGAGTGTTCAGATGTGGGGAGAAAGATTGGAGGTGAGAGGACTAGGAACAAAAAGGGAAACTGAAGGAGGACACATCTTTTTTTAAGCTGAGCGTGTGCGACATAGTAGACACCTGGGAAGACATGGGTATGATGCTAGCTGGGACCCCTAACAAGGGGGACATGAAGACTGATAGTGACTATCTCCTAGCAGGGTAAGACTAGTGGAAGGAGGGAAACAATTACCTACCAACAAAACCTGTGGTCCAAAAATTACCCACCTTACAAGAAGTGCAGGGATAAAGAGGGAACAAACATTGAGGGAACATCCAACCAATAATTGGCCTAACTTGAGAACAACTACATGTTAGAGAGCCAGCCCCTGATGCTAATAGTGATACTCAGCTCTATGCTTACAGACAGGAGCCTAACTTTTCTGTAGTCTGGGAGACTCCAGCCAGCAGCAGATCCATACAGATGCTAGGACTTGCAGTCAACATGAGGCAGGGCTCCAGGGGTCCTGTGGAAGTGTTGGGAGGAAGATGGAAGGACCTGGAGGATACAGAACCATCGCAAGAAGACCAACAAAGACAATGAACCCAACCAATGGGGGCTTTAAGAGACTGAGACATCAACTAAGGAGTATCTGGACCTAGGCTCCTTGCACATATGTAGCTGATGGGGTGCTTAATCTTCATATGGGTTGCCTGGTGAGGAGGGTGGAGAGAGTGCTGCTTCTAACATGGACTCGATAGCCTGCTTTTGGATAACTTTCCCCAGCATAGCTGCTTTGCATGGCCTTAGGAAATGAGGATATATGCTCAGTCCTGATGTAACTTCAAGTGCTGGGGAAGGTTGATATTAGGGAAGAGAAGCTCCCATTTTCTTGGGGGGGAAGGGAGAAGGGAAAAGGGAAGGAGGAACTGGGAGAAGAGGAGGAATGAGACAAAATATAAAATAAATATAAAAGAAATTAAAAATAAAAAGGCTTGCTGCACTCTGCCCAAAGTTGGGTTGTAAATTTCAGAATCTGCTTTGAACCCCTGGTCAGTGGAGTCTTTCAAAAGACATCTATGGTACACTGCCATTCTTTCTCTTCTCTTAAACTGCTTCCAGTGAATCTATTTCCTCTTTGAAATGAATATTAAACATCCTTCCTAGGGACCTCTTTGTTACTTAGCTTCTTTAAGTCTACAGATTGTAACATGGTGATCCTATATTATATGGCTAACGTCCACTTATAAATGAATATATACCATGCTCAAGTAATTGAACACCAAAAAAAAAAAAAAAAAAAACCAAACAATTAAAAATGGAGTAAATAGCTACACAGAGAATTCTCAAAAGAAGAATCTTAAATGACTGAGAAACACTTAAAGAAATGAGAAATGTTCATTGGCATTAGGGAAATACAAACCAAAACAACTCTGAGATTCTATCTTACTCTGGTCAGAATGGATAAGATCAAAAACTTAACTGACAACACATGCTGGCAAGGATGTAGAGAAAGGAGAACCCTTCTCCATTGCTTTTGGGAATGCAAAGTTGAACAACTACTTTGGAAATAAATCTGGCACTTTCTTAGAGAATTGGGAAAAGCTCTACATCAAGACCCAGCTATTCCACTATTGGAAATATACCTAAAAGATTCTCCACCATAAAACAAAGATACTTGCTTAATTATGTTCATTATGGGTTTATTTGTAATATCCAGAAACTGGAAACCACTCAGAAGTCCCTCGACTGAAGATTGAATAAATAAACTGTGGTACATCTACATAATGAAATACTATTCATCTATTAAAAACAAGGACATCTGGTTGTCCCTCAACTGAGGAATGGATACAGAAATTGTGGTCCATTTTCACAACGGAATAGTACAGTGATTAAAAACAAGGAAATCATGAAATTTGCAGGCAAATGGTGGAAACTAGAAAAGATCATCCCGAGTGAGGCATCCCAGAAGCATAAAGACACACATGGAATATACTCACTCATAAGTGGATATTAGACATATAATATATGATAAACATACTAAAATCTGTATACCTAAATGACCTAAGCAAAAAGGAGGACCCTGAGTAAGATCCTCAATCCTCATTCAGGAAGACAAAGAGTATGGACATCAGAAGAGGGAACAGGACAGGAGCCTACGAAAGAGGTCTGCTGAAAGATTCTACCCAACAGTATATCAAATCAGGTGCTGAGGCTCTTAACCAAACTTCGGGCAGAGTGCAGGGAATCTTATGAAAGCAAGGGAGATAGAAAGACCTGGAGGGGCCAGGAGCTCCACAAGGAGAGCAGCAGAACCAACAATAACTGGGCCCAGAGGTCCTCTCAGACATTGATACTCCAACCAAGGACTGTGCATGAAGATAATCTAGAACCCCTGCACATATGAAGCCCATGGCAGCTTAGTGTCCAAGTGGTTCTGTAGTAATATGAACAGGGACTGTCTCTGACATAAACACAGTGGCTGGCTCTTTGATCACCTTCCCCTGAGGGGGGGGACAGCCATACCAGGCCACAGAGGAAGACAGTACAACCAGTCTTAATGAGATCTGAGAGCCTAGGGTCAGAGGGAAGGGGAGGAGGACCTCCCCTATCAGTAGACTTGGGGAAAGACAAGGGAGAAGATGAGGAAGGCAGGGTGGACTTGGGAAGGATGTGGGAAGGCCTACAGTTGGCATACAAAGTAAATAAACTGTAGTTATTAAAAATTAACAAAAAATTAAAAACAAGGACATCATGAAATATGCAGGCAAATGGATGGATCTGAAAATGGTTATCCCCAGTGAGGTAACTCAGACCCAGGAAGACAAGCATGGTGTATTTCTTCAATATTTGATTCGATTTATGGAACTTCAGCTTCACCCATTTGCTCATTGTCTTGAAAGATAGAAGGTTCTCTCTAAACAGACTCCTTTCACTTGAACCCTTGAGTTCTGATTTCTGCTCTTGTTGCTCTGCCACATGTTACTGTAGAATTTCACAAGAGGCATTTGTTTTCCACAGTTCATCTGATCCACTAATCTAAGTTCCTTTCAAACTCCTTACAAAATGCTCAAAGTAGCTCATGCTTATAAATATCCATATCTTCAACACAGTTACACTTGCAACAATTTTCATTAGTAGCAACTTTTCTCATTGCTATGTGAAAAAAATGTGAAAGAAACAATTTAAGGAAATAAAGGTTTATTTGGGCTTAACCTTTGAAAAGATTCTGCCTTTCACAATGCAGCCATGACCATTCAGGCCTTACAGCCATTGAAGCAGGACAGTCTCCCCAAGCATGGTTGGCTACCATAAAAAGCTAAAATGTTACACTCAGGATGCGAGGCTAAGCACTGCACTCAGGGTCAGCAGCTTTGGACCCAGAGAAGAGCATGTCTGATTGCATGCGGGTTGATGCCCCAGGTCCCGCCTCTGAGAAAAAGGTATCAGACGGATTTGATGCTCTTTGGGTGGATGACACCTAAATGAACATCAGTACAAAGTCCCAATTTATTTCTAATATCAGAGATCAGACCTCTACTCTTGCCTGATGCATCTAAAACAAAAAGGGGGAATTGTAGAGAGCTGCGGAATGCTATGCCTTAAAGATGGAGCTGGTTTCCGCCTTCCACCTTCCCGATGATGAGTGCTCTCTGTCATGAACGACTCCACATTTGGCTAAGGCTGAGGATCTGGCTTGCTTCCATGTATGTGGACCTATCTGCATTGCCCACGTGTCATGCTGGGGTTGGCTACCCAGAGGCTATTTAAGCTGTGGGCTGGCTTTCCCCAGGGTCAGATGATTGTTCAAGGTTCCTGAATAAACTGCATTGAAAAAAAAAAAAAAAAAAAAGATTTGTGGTTCATAGTCAACAGAACAAAATGACAGTCTACTAAATGGGAAAAGATCTTCACTGACACTGTATCTGACAGAAGACTAATATCCAGAGTATATAAAGAACCCAAGAAATTAAACCCCAACAAACCAAATAATCCAATTAAAGAATGGGGTACAGAGCTAAACAGAGAATTCTCAACAGAGGAATAACGAGTGGCAGAGAAACACTTAAGTGCTCAAAATCCTTACTCATCACTCATCAAAGAAATGTACATCAAAATGACCCTGATATTCTACCTTACAAAATGGCTAAGATCAAAAGCTAAATTTTAGGAATAGTGCTAACTCAAGATCTAGCAAGGCTGCTTTTCCTGCAGGGGGAGGGAGGGTCAAAGAGCCAGCCACTGAGTTCATGTCAGAGACATTCCCTGTACCTCTTACTAGGAAACCCTCTTGGATACTGAGCTTCCATGGGCTACATCTGAGCAGGGGTTCTAGGTTATATCGATGCATGGTTCTTGGTTGGAGCAGCCTTGCTAGGCCACAGAGGAGGATATTGCAGCCAGTCCTGAAGAGGACTGATAAGCTAGGGTCAGATGGAAGGGGAGGAGGACCTCTACTATCAGTGAACTTAGAGAGGGACAGTGAGGAGGTGAGGGAGAGAGAGTGGGATTGGAAGGGAATGAGGGAGGGGGCTACAACTGGGATACAAAGTAAATAAACTGTAATTAATATAAAAAATAAAAATTTAATTAAAAAAATATCTAGCCATACCATGCCTGGGCGTATATTTAAAAGACACTCAATGTTACAGCAAAGCCATTTGCTCAACTATGTTTATAGTGGCTTTATTTGTAACACCTATAATCTGGAAACAACCTAGATGTCCCTAAAGAGTGGAATGGATACAGAAATTGTACATTTACACAATGGAATACTACTCCATAATTTAAATACAAGGAAATCATGAAAACCGTAGGTGAATGAATGGAACTAGAAATTATCACCCTGAGTGAAGTAATGCAGAAGCAGAAAGAAACTCAGGTTTATACTAACTTATAAGATCTATAGTCTTAAAGAGCTAAACAACAACGAGGAGGACCCTAGGGAAGAGGCTTGATCTCTTTAAGAAGGGCAAACATGATAGATATTGGAAGTAGGAGAAATCAATGAACAGGGCAGGAGCCTTCCACAGGGGGACTCTGAAAGACTCTACCCATCATAGTATCAAAGCATATAGACTCATAGCTAAACTTTGGGCAGAGTTCAGGGAATCATATGGAAGAAAGGGGAGATAGAAAGAACTGGAGTGGAGTGGAACTCGACATGGAGACCAACAGAGCCAAAAATTCTGGTCTCGGGGTCTTACTGAGACTGCTGAATCCACCAAGGATCATACATAGGGAGGAACTAGATGACCTTGCTCAGATGTAGCCCACCGGCATCTCAATCTCCATGTGGGTTTTCTAGTAAGGGGAAAAGGGACTGTTTCTGACATAGACTCAGTGCGTGGCTCTTTTTATCACTTCCCCTCTAGCTAGGTGGTTTTACTATGCCACAGAGAAAGAGGATTCAGATAGTCTTGATGAGACCTGATAGGCTAAGATCAGATAGTAGGGGATGAGAAGCTCCCCAACCAGAGGAATAGGGGAGGGACATAGAGGGGAAGAAGGAGGGAGGGTGGGTCTGGGAGAAGATATAGGAGGAACTACAGCAGGGATAAAAACTGAGTAAATTGTAATAAATAATAATGATAATAAATAAATAAATTGTAAAAAAAATGGGGGTAAGTCACATTGCATCAGCAAACAAGAAATAGAGGGCAGACAGGAAGTCATTATGTTTTCAAAGCCCTTTTTCCAGTGACCCAACTACTCCAGGAGGCTGTACCTCTTGAAGTTTTCAATCAGTACCATCTATGACGTTTATTAGATGGGCTGAAACCTGCAAGTGTGGATAAAGCGGAAAACACAATGTGAAGGTTTTCTTTATTCAGCAACACAGTATGTTCAAATAAGTACTACAGTGGGATCTTGCTTGGTCGATGATCATCATATATAACATGTAAACAGTCTTCCATGGCATGCTGTGTTGGTTACCTAGGATATGCGTTGTAGGTTGTTGTCCTTGAGCTGTAAGTATGCAGAGTATAGTATGTTCAGAATGAGGGCCATAGTACTAAAACTTATCATTTGTGTCTTTGAACATACACAATCACACAACGAGTATACTAAAAATATAGTTTCATTAATATGTGTCAACTATATTGTATATTTTTTATGTTGAAAAATACCATTGCCTGTGTGGGCTGTTGTGAACAGTTTGTGAACAATTTGTATTTATGTACTACTTGACAAAAATATATTTGAAGTTAAATGTTTCTTCTTAATGAAATCCCACAGGATCTCAGTATCACCATGTGCACACAACTTTTTCACATACACTAAAAAAAGTGACAATTATTAATTTGTTAATCTTAAGAGGAGATATCAACTTATTTGAGGCATCAACTGATGAATAATGAAAAAACTAATTTTGTCATTTTTAGTAATGTGTGAGAAAATATTGAAAAAGAACACTGTTCAGAGATGTTAAATTTGGATGACAGTTTCCAAAATGTCATATTTCATAAATAGGAATGTATCTCCATTGACTAAAAACTTTTATTCTCTTTTTTGTTTTTGAAAAAAAATCTTCAAAAGTTTGATATTCAAATAAATAACCAAAATCCACGAACTTAAAATTTTTGAATAGCAAACAAAAAATCAAGTTATTGTTATGGTAAAGTTAAATTATTAACCTTATTGTCCTGAAACAAATATTTTCTTTAATCTCTGTCAGTAAATGTTATCAGGAATTTCAAACACTAAATAAATAATTCATGGTAATTAAATGTCAGTTTGTGAAGCATATTTTAATGTGCTTTCTCAATACATTTCCAGGTGAGTAAAATTTTGTGCTTTAAATGTCCTTTAAACTAATAACATTTTGATATTTTTGGTTAGATTTTTGAATGATTTAACTTTTTTGCATAATAATGAGGCATTATCAGTTATACAACATGAGTATCTTTTAATATAGAATTTAGTACAATAGTTAGCCAATTGACAAGCAAATTCATGTTCTACTGTGCACTTCACAGTCACTGCAGCTCAGCTCTAAAGTGTGAACATTTACACACATACACACACAATCCCCTGGATTTATGTAATTATCTTTAGTGTATTATTTATTTTTATTTTATTATTTTAGCGTCATAAATTTTAAAACTTTTGTGGGCAATTTCTTCCAGACACTACTTTTTAGTATTTCTTTCACTATTAATGGAATAATGTATGAGAGTAACTTTCCTTTACTTCAGCACGTTAAGGTTCCTTTTTTGTTGGTTGGTATGCTTTTTGTTTATTTTATTTTGATTAGTCCCTGTGAAAAGTTCCTGACGTAAACATTTTGAAAGAAGGAAGAATTTGTTTTAACTCACAGTCTCAGAATCTCAGTCTATGAACATCTGCTTTGAAGATTTTAGGCTGTGGTGACCTGGAGTATCCTGGCAGAAGGGCAGAAAAGAAGAAACATGATCTGTGGGTGGCCAGGGCTTAGAAAATATGTTTTCCATAAGTAAATGCATGTGCTGTGCTAACACTTGTGGTTTGAGATGAATGTAGCACACATGTGCGCAGGGGCACCGTGATGGTTGTTTGTGCATGTCAAAGCTTCAAGTTGGCCTCAGGTGTCTCCATCCATTGAAATCTACTTTCTTTTTGAAATATTTTTTTTAATTATTACCGTTTATTCACTTTGTATCCCAGCTATAACCAACACCCTCATCCCAATCCAGCCCTCCCTCCCTTATCTTCTCCCAAGCCCCTTTCCCAGTCCACTGATAGGGGAGGACAGGGTCTCTTGCAGAAACCAGACCTCAAAGTGTCATCTCATCTAGTGGGCCATCTTGCCTTAGAAATACCCCATCTCTCCTGAGCTTACAATTTTTAGAGTTTTCTCATCCCCTTAAACATTCACATTCTTTTTTGTTTGTTTGTTTGTTTGTTTGGTGGTCTGATTTTTCTTGTTGGCATGGCAAACACTGTATTGGCTCAGTCATCACCAAAGCCACATGGTATAGCTTTTTATCTCTCTGAAGAATGTCTTTAGAGCCCTGGTGACTTATTCTCTTCATTAATGTCCCAATGTCAAAACTTTCAAACTTCCTGATAATGTGTGGATTTACTAATGTATCATTGAAGTATTCCATTAATTAGAATAGAAATTCCATGACTTTATCATCTATACAGTATTGAACCATTATCTGGAGGCTTAGCTTCAAAAGATTAGAGGTATTTCAAGGCCAATCTACAATAATCAAGAAGGAAAATATAATATTTATATGCCAATATAATGTCATTTTCACTTGTTCTATGGCTAATACATGTAGTGATAATGACATGAAAAATCTTAGACTTTATATCACTGAGTTATGAGTTTCCTACATAGCAATAGAAACTTCCATTGCAATGGTAAAGGCTACTAACTGTACAAAACTAGCCACATATTTTGGGCCACATATGAAATATCATTTACATTTTATCGTGCAGTATACATGACATATGTCTTACTTACTTGTGTAAAAAATGAAAGTACATAACACTTTAAAGGTCATAGGTGACTAAATAAGTAAAATATAAAAAGAAAACTTTATAGAAAACTCAACTCATAGCTAAGGACATGCATACAATTAAGATGGAACAGGACACAGAGGAAGACAATGCAGTCAGTCCTGATGAGACCTGATAGGCTAGGGTCAGATAGAAGGGGAGGAGGACCTCCTCTTTCAGTAGACTAGGGGAGGAGCAGGGGAGGAAATGAGGGAAGGAGGAAGGAGGGATTGGGAAGAGGTGAGGGAGGGACCTACAGTTAGGAAACAAGGTGAATAAATTGTAATAAATAATAAATAAATTAAAACAAAATAAAAATAAATTAAAAAAGATAAAACAGTGAAATAAGCTTCTCCAGGTAGATGAAACTAGATGATAGGAGTTACCTCATTTATATACAAAAATGATGCATATTTTATGAATGCTGTAAAACATGAGTCAGGTTAATATATATTAATACAGTCAATAATCCAGTGAAAGAAAAATATTTTTAACAAATTTGTATGTAATATTGAACCAAAAAATAAATAAACCATTAACAGACACAAAAGCAGAGATGAATACTAGTATAGTAATATTATCACGACAATCTTAGCAATGGACTGTTCATCCACACATAAAATCAATAATGAATATTTCTAGGTTGAATCTTGAGCCAAATATACCTAAAAGACATTTCTAAAGCTATTGTGTCCAAAACCTTCACAATATACATTCTTACAATTTGCACATGAGACATTTTCCAGGATAGATAATAAAATAAGACCAGATTGATTCCCAAAGCTTTTAAAAATCAAAAACCAAAACAAAACAAAAACCTTATGAAATATCACTTCTAACAGCAATTCATCAAAACTGTACATAGATATGAAAAATAAAAACTTATACAAAAAAACATGGAAATCAAGCAGATGGTGGTTGAGAAAATAATTAGCCAAGGACAAAACTAAAAGGGAAATTAAAAATTTGCTGAAATATAGGAAGCTTAAAGAAAACAATTCAGGGAAATCTAAATTACACATCCAAAGCAGTGCTAAGTAGTTAGGTTCACAGTAACAAACTATGAGAATAACTGGGGAAACAAAGGAGTTTGTATGAGAATGTCCCCAAGAGAGCCTCTTTTGGGACATTTGGCTCTTGGTTGGTGGCACTGTTTGGGATGTTTAACAGCTGTGGCTTTGTTGGAAGAAGTGTGTCATTAGAGGCAGGCCTTCAGAATTTAAAGAATCACCCCTTTCCAGAGGCTTTCTCACTTTTATGCTTGGAGTTTAAGACTGAGCCTTCAGCTTCCTACTTCTTCCACCGTGGTGCCTGCTGCTTCCTGCAAAGCCTCCCTCCTATTGTCCTGAATTTTTTTTCTTTTATTTCATTTCTTTCTTTATTTACTGAGAGGCAACTACTATTCACATGCATACATATGTTTCAATTTTATTCTGAAACCTTTTGCAATTTTACTCATTTCAATTGCTCACAGTTTTCAGCTATATTCTCTGTACACATACTTTCATTTCCACAAGCATCTCTCCAGTTGCCACAGAGTACATTGCTTATACTCAGTTATTTAGCACTTTTTTTTTTTTGTCTTTTTATCCTTTTGAAAAGATTCCCCTCAAAACTTGAGTTTCACCTTGCAGTGAGTGTTATTTTAATGTCCGCAGAGAAAGGCAATGTGGCCAGTCCTAGTGAGACCTGATAGGGTAGGGTCAAACAGAATGGGAGGAGGACCTCTCCTATCAGTGGACTAGGGGAGGGGCATAGAGAGAGAAGAGTGAGGGAGGGTAGGGTTGGGAGGAGACCAGGGAGGAGACCATAGCCTGGACACAAATTGAATAAATTGTAATAAATGTCCTGGCAATTTAACTGCAAATAAATCTTTTCTTCTCTAGGTTGCCTTAGTTATAGTGTTTTATTACAGCTAAGGAAAAGTACTTAGTATAAAAGCTACACAGAAGTGCTCCAATATAGAAAACAAAGTTGATAAAATATTAATGATATCAACAATATACATACATGAAAATCATGTAAAGAATTCTGCTTTGCATTTGCCTGAAACAAACTATTCTAGAAGAAAACCAAATTATTCTTTCAGGCTGAGTTTTTCTGACCTAGTTAAAAGACATCTGTCATGTGTGAGCTGGCCAATAGATATCAGCATATGCCACTTTCAAACTTGGTGCACACTGCCAGTGTTGGTGCTGGTTGTGTTTCCCCTTGCCAGCATTATGTGAAACACATACTTGTTCCCTTTACGGTTTCCAGGCTCCAGGCCGCTTTGAGCCAGAAACTGAGCACATTCCCCCCCAGACTGCCACCCTGACTAGCTTCACATCCTATACAATCCTCTTATCAGTTCTTAGCATCTCTGCCAGCAGCACAATGAGAAACATAATGAGTAACTTTGGATATGCTGAGAACCCTTTTATAGTCTCACTGCTTTAAACTAACTCTATTTAAAATGGAATAACTTACCTCAAAATTTGATATAAAACTGAGATGACAGGAAAATCTGTTTTCCCGCTTCCCTCTGTCAGATGGCTCAGAATAAAGAAAAAAAAAAAAAACAAAAAACAAAAACAACTCACATCTCATTTTTTCTATATTCTAGAAAAGTCTTTGCTGCAGAAATTGTAAGACAAGCGCAAAATTTCAGTATGTAAACCAATGAACAAAACGAAAAACAGATCAAATACTAAGGAAATTACTGTCCATTTCTACATACAAGAAAATACATTTCCTAGCAGCTAGCTATTTTATTCCATATCCAAGTAGGATTATATATATTGTTAAGTTTCAGAAAAGGAAAGAGGACAAATTAGAGCCATTTTTGTACCCAAACATCAGGAACCTCTAATAACTAAAATTTTCTCTGCTTTAAGTAGAAAATAAAATGAAAATTGAATAGAAAATAATTAATTATTTACAAATCCATGGGACTTTTAGAAAATTTGTCCATGTCTTTAAGGTATTTGTTTGATGTCAAAATATTGGCCATTATATTTCCTTTATGGATGAAATAAGAAAAAATTAAGATTGTAGGGAGTTCTATAAATTGTTAGTGGCAGTTTCCCTATTTTAGAAATCTAATTAATTCTGAGATAGTTATTCCTACTCTGTTGGGCAAGACTTTTATGACCCAAGATAAAATATTCTTCATAATGAACACAGATGAAGTTCAATGAACAGTTTGATTTAATGCTGAATGTAAGTGATTATCTCAATAATTCAGGTCAAAGTAATTTATGATACTCAAGAATCACTTTCCATTAAGTCTGTTACAGCTTATAATCCATGGATCTGTTTCATAATTGTGAATGCCAATATTCAATCAATAAGAACCATACAGTTAAAACTTTGAGAACACCATTATTCTATTATTTCCTAGAAAATCTAATTAAAATTTACAGAGAAATTAGAAATTTGTTTCATTGCTATTTTCATAAATGTTATACAATTAACAAGCAAGGAATCTTATAATTAGATATAAAAAATAATTATTCATTTCCATTCTTTATATTGAGCTTGATTTCATACTCAGATATGATCAGTTAGAGAGCGTTGAGAGAGAAGCTGCAATGAAATTAAAATATATATGTGAAAGCATTTCTCCAAACCCTTTCCCAAATGGTACTCATGTATGAGTGAAAAGAGTGAGTGTTCACATTCAGCTTTTATATTTAAGGTTTTATATCTAAGACCAAAATATTACTGTTTATGCTCTTAGGACATAGACATTTGAGGGGAGAGTGTAATATACTACGCCAGCTCAGATAACTTCTAATTAAATACAGTAATGCACAGACTTATCTTGGAGTTATTTGCTGGACCTTTCACTGCATTATCTTTCCAGGTGAGAATATACTTGTGTAGTGACAACCTATCTGTACTGGACACTTTAAAAAAGAGGACAAGTAGCGATGATTCATATTTTCATGGTTGATGATGCCCTGGAAATGAGCGTGTGTTCCCTATTCATAGTGCTCTGTTGGACCATGTCTGTGAGGATAGGAGTCATGGACAATATACTCTCAGACTGAAATAATCACATTGTGGTCCATACTGATCATGAGACAGAGTTCAATCATAAACAGTTGCCATGAGGCAACTGCAAAGATCCTTCAAAGAAGCAGGAAAACTACTGTGCTGCTGACCATACAATATGGAGTGTATTCGCAGCAAATATTTTGGAATGACAGGTCATGTTGTGACCTTCTCCTCAGTGTTTTGAATACTTGGGTCTGGGACCCAAAGAACAGGTTGAAGATTCTTTTGTTCATCAATATGGGTTTCTCTCTTGGGAAAATGTAGGTTCCCATCTATATAGTAGTACCCCTTGTAGAATAAGAAATCCTGAGTGATAGAATAAAAATTCTTTGGCAGAAGAATGTAGCAATGATTCTCATATGTGAAAGACTACAAAACACTAACAGCCTAGTAGGTTTCATAGGCCAGTAATCAAATGTAAACACAAGATCTCATCTCCTAAACTGGAAAGGATAGGGGTTACTGATACAGGAATACTGACATGAAGGCCAGTGGCATTTAGGAAAGGTAGAGGAACTAATTTCAAAAGAATTCAAGGTCAAAAATTGATTGATCTATTGAAATAGGGCTTGTGCATATTATTGAAATATTTTACTAGCTAGTATAAGTAGTGCCATAATCTTCCTAAAAGTCTTTCCTTTCTATAATATAGCTGTGTGCTTAAAAGACTAAAAGAACCTACTAAGATACAGCTGTGTCATAGATGTCCATAGTGGTACACATTTTTCATCCAAGAACTGTGAAGGCAGAGGAAGAAAGATTTATGCAATTGTGGCCAATCTGATCTTCACAGGGAGTTCCATGACAGTCATGCTACACAGTGATATCTTTTCTCCAAAAAAATTCTCAACAACAACAAAAATCTATAGTTATGTCATATTACTGGCTTAAAAGGTTTTCTAGAATCATTTATTAAAAAAGAACATCCTTTCACTGAGTAAAAAGCATATTAAAAATATTGATTTTAGTTTCATAGAAATGTATAAATTGTAGCATGGATCAGAAATTACAGGATGTATCAGTGCCTTCAAGATTATTTAAACGCAACATGAAAAGTCACATGACCTAAAGTGGCTTCATAGAAAACAACAAAAATAATTACACATAATGACCTTCATAAATTCAAAACTCTCTAACATCAGAACAGTAGGCAGATGATAAGTGGGAACTGAGCTATCATCTGTGCTAATTGTGAATAACTTGATTTGAAGCAGCCATTATATTTTAGCTGAAACTGCAGAGGAAAATGGGAATTCCATAATATTCACTAATGTACTAAGTATACTTATTACACAAATCCATACATTATTTAAGTTTATGTGATTAAATGTTTTTTTTAATGTAAAATCCAGGCAATGTATTCTGATTATGCTTCCCTTCTTTGATCTTCTTCTAGATCCTCCCTACCTTCCAACCCACCCAATTCCAAGCATTTAGAAAATGTGAGCAGGGGGGGCAGAGCCAAGATGGCGACTAGCACACACAGTTTCTGAGCGGTGGGATACCTGATCTTCTGAGTTGGAGAATGGAAGGACCCCCAACCCAGGAAAACCACAGCGAGGCTTTCTGAACACCAGAGAACATCGCAGGAGGTGAAAACTTTGGCCTCCGGTCACCCGGAGACTTGCTTGGGGAAGGAGAGAAAAGATCCTTTGTTCTTGCGGCACTCCCTTCCCCCAGACCTCCTTCCTCCTCTGCACAGCGGCACAGCGGACTCATCTTTCTCAGCGCAGACCTAACTGCCTGGGGTATACAGCCGCTGAGACGGAGCCCCAAGCACTTTAGCGGCAGACAAAAGCCAGCAGTACGAGCCCCGGACTCCCAGATTCGCGCAGCGGCTGCACCATCGTCCCAGGGCGCGAATCTGCTAGACTCCATACTAGCTCCGCAGGATCACCATCACTGAAGGAGCAGCCCGCCCAATCCCACAGTGACCGAGAATACGCTATATACTCACCGAAACCAGGCAGAATCGTCATACAACCTGGACACACCAGGCACTGGGCTTCCCAAGCTTGGAGAGCACAACGAAGAGATCCCAGAAAGCACTGGGACTAGCAAGCCAGTCTCCAGTTACAGCGGGACGTGGCAGCAGAGCAGTACTGAACTGGCGGGGCACCACAGCCCTCCAGTTTAAGACTAACCAGGGCCAAACCAGAGAACAGAGAGCCTGGTTACCCCATCCCTGCTGAAGTGACCACCCTGAAATCTCCAGCTGCAGCAAGACCTCAGAACCTGGCAGTGACAGCAGCACAGAACTGGCGGAACACATCAAAGAAGCAGGGCCAAACCAGAGAGCAGAGAGCCCCGGATACCACAATCTCGGCCAAGAGACCTGCCTGTAAGTGAGTGCACCCTTGAGAATCTGCAGTTCCCCAGATCCTGGGTCCTTCTAAATCAGAAGCCAGGCATCGAACCCCCCTCCCACCCACATAGCCACTTTGGGAAACAGAGGGGCACTAGGGACATTGAAGTTCCTGCCCTGTGGGCCTGATTGAGGAGCTAAGACAGTTAATGCCAGAAATTGCGCTGCGATCATCATTAGCGCCTGCGACATATACAGTGTAGAGCCCCTCTCACACACTCAAGGGTTCAACATTAGCCATCACTCTGTCCCTCGAGAAACTCATCCACGCACACTTACTCACACAGACACACACGCGCGCGCACGCACACATGCTTGCATTTGCCCCGTTTGCGCCTGCGTACTTTCCTCCCACAGGTACAGCTAGTCCTCAGCACATGCTGAGAGTGCTCAGCTTCCTGAAGAACTCTCCAGACACCAGAGAGAGACAGCACCAGTCTGATCTGCAGAATCCAAAAACGAACAGGGAAGGTTTCAGATAAGCCAATGGCCAGAGGTAGGCGAAAGAACACTTCCAACATAAATCAGGACATCATGACTTCACCAGCAAACCCCAAAACCGATGGATACACCAATTCAACAGAAGCACAGGAAAATGATTTTAAAGCCATGCTTGCCCAATTATTTGAGGCTCATAAGGAGGAAATGAACAAGTCTTTCAAAGAGATGGCCAGTCAATTGGAGGCAAAGAAAGAAGAAATAGACAATATCCTTAAAGAAACACAGGCAAACGTAGCCAAACAAATAGATGCACAAGTAGAGGAAAAATTAGTGGCATATAAGAAGGAAATGAAAACAGAAATAGAGGCCATCGTAGAGAGACAGGAATCCAAATTCAAACACATGAAAGAAATGGTGCAAGGCATGAAAACAGAATTAGAATCAATAAAGAAAACACAAAATGAGAAAACCCTTGAGCTGGAGAACTTGGAGAAAAGATCAGGAACCACAAAAGTAAGCATCACCAACAGAATACAAGAGATGGAAGAGAGAATCTCTGGAGCTGAAGACACACTTGCAGAAATGGATACTTCTCTCAAAGAAAAAGTAAAATCAGAAAAGTTCCAATCACAAAATATCCAAGAAATCAAGGATGCTATGAAAAGACAAAATCTAAGAATAATAGGAATTCATGAAAAAGAAGACTCCAGACTTCAAGGTCCAGAAAATATTTTCAAGAAAATCATAGAAGAAAATTTTCCCAACTTAAAGAAAGAGATGTCCATAAATATACAAGAGGCCTACAGAACTCCAAATAGACTAGACCAGAAAAGAAACACATCACGTCACATCATAGTCAAAACACTAAATCTACAGAACAAAGAAAAGATATTAAAAGCAGCAAGGGAAAAAGGCCAAGTAACATATGAAGGTAGACCTATCAGAATCACGCCAGACTTCTCATCAGAAACTATGAAAGCCAGAAGGGCCTGGGCAAGTATCATGGAGACTCTAAGAGATCACAAATGTCAACCCAGACTACTATACCCTGCAAAGCTTTCAATCAACATAGATGGAGAAAACAAAATATTCCATGACAAAACTAAATTTATACAATATCTACACAGCAAACCATCCCTACAGAAGATACTAGAAGGAAAACTCCAATCCAATGAAAACAAATTCACCCAAGAAAACAGGGCATACAGATAATGTCCCAACAAAAATGAAAAGAAAACAAGCATTGAAACAGGGTTAGATCATCGACTCCATTACAAAAGGAACTAACATGCATTGGTCACTATTATCTATCAATATCAATGGACTCAACTCACCAATAAAAAGACACAGGCTAACAGAATGGTTAAGGAAACAGGATCCAACATTCTGTTGCATCCAAGAAACACACCTATGCAACAAAGACAAACACTACCTCAGAGTAAAGGGCTGGAAAACTGTTTTTCAAGCAAACGGTTCCAGAAAACAAGCTGGAGTAGCCATCCTAATATCTAATAAAATAGACTTTCAACCCAAGTTAATCAAAAAAGATAAGGAGGGCCACTATATTCTCATCAAAGGAAAAATCCACCAAGAGGACATCACAATCTTGAATATCTATGCTCCAAATACAAGAGCACCGACATTCGTAAATGAAACATTATTAAAGCTTAAATCATACATTGATCCTAATACCTTAATAGTGGGAGACTTCAACACTCCACTCTCACCAAGGGACAGATCAACTAGACAGACACCAAATAGGGAAATAAAAGCACTCACAGAATCCCTAAATCAAATGGACCTAATAGACGTCTACAGATCATTTCACCCAAACTCAAAAGAGTACACCTTCTTTTCAGCACCACATGGAACCTTTTCCAAAATAGACCATATAGTGGGCCACAAAGCAAGCCTCAACAGATACAAAAGGATTGAAATAATCCCTTGTATACTATCTGACCACCATGGAATAAGCTCGACCTCAACAACAACAGAAACAACAAAAAGCCGACACGCACATGGAAACTGAACAACTTACTACTCAATGACAGCTGGGTTAAGGAAGAAATAAAGAAAGAAATTAAAGCCTTCCTAGAATTCAATGAAAAGGAAGGCACAACATACCCAAATTTATGGGACACATTGAAAGCAGTGCTCAGAGGAAAATTTATAGCACTAAGTGCCTGCAAGAAGAAATTCGTAACATCACATACAAACAACTTAATGGCCCAACTGAAAACCCTAGAAAAAAAAGAAGCAGATACACCCAAGAGGAGCAGACGGCTGGAAATAATCAAACTAAGGGCTGAAATCAATCAACTAGAAACAAATAAAACTATCCAAAGAATCAATGAAACAAAAAGCTGGTTCTTTGAGAAAATCAACAAGATAGACAAACCCTTAGCCAAACTAACTAAAAAGCAGAGAGAAACTATCCAGATCAGCAAAATCAGAAATGAAAATGGGGACATAACCACAGACACTGAGGAAATCCAAACAATTATTAGGTCATACTACAAAAGCCTATATGCCACAAAATTTGAGAATCTAAATGAAATGGATAATTTTCTTGAAAGATTCCATCTACCAAAACTAAGTCAAGATCAGGTAGAAAGACTGAATAGCCCTATATCTCCCAAGGAAATCGAAGCAGTCATTAACAGTCTCCCCTCCAAAAAAAGCCCTGGACCAGATGGCTTCAGCGCAGAATTCTACAAGACCTTCAAAGAAGTGCTAACTCCAATTCTCCTCAAGCTATTCCACAAAATAGAAACAGAAGGAACACTACCAAACTCATTCTATGAAGCCACAGTCACCTTAATACCTAAACCACACAAAGACCCAACAAAAAAAGAGAACTTTAGGCCTATCTCTCTTATGAACATTGACGCAAAAATACTCAATAAAATACTTGCAAACCTAATCCAAGAACACATCAAAGATATCATCCACCATGACCAAGTAGGCTTCATCCCAGGCATGCAAGGGTGGTTCAACATACGGAAATCCATCAATGTAATCCACTACATAAACAAACTGAAGGAGAAAAACCACATGATCATCTCCTTAGACGCCGAAAAAGCATTTGACAAAGTCCAACACCCATTCATGTTTAAAGTCTTGGAGAGATCAGGGATACAAGGCACATACCTAAACATAGTAAAGGCAATATATAGCAAGCCTATAGCTAACATCAAACTCAATGGAGAGAAACTTAAATCAATCCCACTGAAATCAGGGACAAGACAAGGCTGTCCATTGTCCCCATACCTTTCAACATAGTACTTGAAGTCCTAGCCAGAGCAATAAGACAACTAAAGGAGATGAAGGGGATACAAATCGGAAAGGAAGAGGTCAAAGTGTCACTATTTGCAGATGATATGATAGTATACATGAGCGACCCCAAAAATTCAACCAGAGAACTCCTTCAGCTGATAAACACCTTCAGCAAAGTGGCAGGATACAAAATCAACTCAAAAAAATCAGAAGCCCTCCTATATACCAAAGACAAAAAAGCTGAGAAAGAAATTAGGGAAACAACACCCTTCACAATAGCAACTAATAACATAAAGTACCTTGGTGTGACCCTAACCAAGCAAGTGAAAGACCTGTTTGAGAAAAACTTCAAGTCTCTGAAGAAAGAAATCGAAGAAGATATCAGAAGATGGAAAGATCTCCCGTGCTCATGGATTGGTAGGATTAACATTGTGAAAATGGCCATACTGCCAAAAGCAATCTACAGATTCAATGCAATTCCCATCAAAATACCAACTCAATTCTTTACAGACCTTGAAAAAAAGATTCTCAGCTTCATATGGAGAAACAAAAAACCCAGAATCTCCAAAACGATCCTGTACAACAACAGATCATCTGGAGGTATCTCCATTCCTGATCTCAAGCTGTACTACAGGGCAACAGTAATAAAAACTGCATGGTACTGGCATAGAAACAGAAAGGAGGATCAATGGAACCGCATAGAAGACCCAGAACTAAATCCACACACCTATGAATACTCGATATTCGACAAAGAAGCCAATTCCATTCAATGGAAAAAAGACAGCATCTTCAACAAATGGTGCTGGACCAACTGGATGTCTACATGCAAAAAAATGAAAATAGATCCATATTTATCACCCTGCACAAAACTAAAGTCAAAGTGGATCAAGGACCTCAACATAAAACCAGATACCCTAAATCAATTGGAAAAAAAAGTGGGGAACAGCCTAAAACTCATTGGCACAGGAGACAACTTCCTGAACAGAACACCAACAGCACAGGCTCTAAGAGCAACAATCAATAAATGGGACCTCATGAAACTGAAAAGTTTCTGTAAAGCAAAGGATACTGTCATCAAAACAAAACGACTGCCTACAGATTGGGAAAGAATCTTCACTAACCCTTTATCTGACAGAGGACTAATATCCAGTATATACAAAGAACTAAAGAAGCTGAAAAGCAGCAAACCAAGTAATCCAATTAAAAAATGGGGAACAGAGCTAAACAGAGAATTCTCGACAGAGGAATATCGAATGGCAGAAAAACACTTAAAGAAATGCTCATCCTCATTAGCCATCAGGGAAATGCAAATCAAAACGACCCTGAGATATCACCTTACACCCATCAGAATGGCCAAGATGAAAAACTCAAGCGATAACACATGCTGGAGAGGTTGTGGAGAAAGGGGAACCCTCCTCCACTGCTGGTGGGAATGTAAACTGGTACAACCACTCTGGAAAGCTATCTGGCGCTTTCTAAGACAAATAGGAATAGTGCTTCCTCCAGACCCAGCTATACGACTGCTAGGTATATACCCAAAGTTTGTTCAAGTACACAAAAAGGACACTTGCTCAACCATGTTTATAGCAGCTCTATTTGTAATAGCCAGAACCTGGAAACAACCCAGATGTCCATCAACGGTGGAATGGGTACAGAAATTGTGGTGTTTTTATACAATGGAATACTACTCAGCAATCAAAAAGGAGGAAATCATGAAATTTGCAGGCAAATGGTGGGATCTAGAAAAGATCATTCTGAGTGAAATATCCCAGAAGGAGAAAGACAAACATGGGATATACTCACTTATATAGACCTATAAGATATGATAAACATAATGAAATTTATACACCTAAAAAGATAATCAATTGAGCGGACATGGGGTAAGATGATCAATCCTCATTTAGAAAGACGGATGGGATGTGCATTGAACGTATGACAGGAGTCTACTGAGCGCATCTGAAAGACTCTAACTAGCAGTGTTTTCAAAGCAAAGACTCATGACCAAACCTTTGGCAGAGTACAGGGAATCATAAGAAAGAAGGGGAGTTAGTCTGATGGGGAAAGGATAGGAGCTCCACAAGGACCAAATATATCTGGGCACAGGGTCTTTTCTGAGACTGACATTCAACCAAGGACCATGTATGGATATAACCTAGAACTTCCACTCAGATGTAGCCTGTGGTAGCTCAGTAACCAATTGGTTTCCCAAAGTGAGGGGAACAGGGACTATTTCTAACAGGAACTCAATGACTGGCTCTTTGGTCTCCCCACCCCCGAAGGGAGGAGCAGTCCTGTTAGGCCACAGAGGAGGGCTTTGCAGCCAGTCCTGAAGATACCTGATAAAACAGGATCAGATGAATGGGGAGGAGGTCCCCCCTATCAGTGGACTTGGAAAGGGGCACGGTGGAGATGAGGGAGGGAGGGAGGGAGGGACTGGGAGGGAATGAGGGATCGGGACATGGCTGGGATACAGAGTTAATAAAATGTAACTGATAAAAATAAAATAAAAAAAAATTCTTATCTATTATGAAAAAAAAAAGAAAATGTGAGCAAATGAAGTGGATAGGTATATAATGTAGGATAAACATACTAAAATCTATACACCTAAAGAAGCTAAGCAATAAGGAGGACCCTGGATAACATGATCAATCCTCAAGCTGAAAGGCAAACAAGGTGGACATCTGAAGAGGGAGAAAACACGGACTAGGGCAGGAGCCTACCACAGAAATCCTTTGAAAGACTCTAACCAGCAGTGTATCAAAACAGATGTTGAGACTCATAGCCAAACTTTGGGCAGAATGCAGGGAATCTTATGAAAGAAGGGGGAGAAAGACCTGGAGGGGACAGGAGTTCCACAAGGAGAGCAACAGAACCAAAAAATCTGGGCCCAGGGGTCTTTTCTGAAACTGTTACTCCAACCAAGGACCATGCATGGAGATAACCTAGAACCCCTGCACAGATGCAGTCGATGGCAGCTCAGTGTCCAAGAGGGTTCCCCAATAATAGGAACAGGGACTCCCTCTGACATGAATTCAGTGGTTTACTCTTTTATCACCTCCCCCTGAGGGGGAAACAGCCTTACCAGTCCACAGAGGAAGACAGTGAAGACAGTCCTAATGAGACCTGATAGAATAGGGTCAGATGAAAGGGGTGGAGTACCTCACCCATCAGAGGACTTGGGAAGGGGCATGGGAGGAGATGAGGGAGGGAGGGTGGGATAGGGAGGGGATGAGGGAGCTAGCGTACAAAGTGAATAAACTGTAATTTCTAAAAAAATAAATTTATTTAAAAAAGAAAACACTAGGAACCTACCACAGAGGGCCTCTGAAAGCCTCTGCCCTTCAGACTATCAAAGCAGATGCTGAGCCTGATGGGCAACTGTTGGGCAGGTGAACGGAATTTTAGGTAAGAACTGGGAAATAGTAAGAGCTGGAGAGGACAGGGTCTCCACAAGGAGAGCAACAGAACAAGAAAATTTGAACACAGGGAACTTCCCAGAGACTCATACTCCAACCAAGGACTATTCATGGAGATAACCCAAAACCCCTGCACAGATGTAGCCCAGGGCAGTTCAGAGTCCAATTGGGTTAGATAGTAATGTGAAGAGGGACTGCCTCTGATATAATCTGATTGGCCTGCTCTTTGATCACCTCCCTCTGGGGGGGAGCAGCCTTACCAGGCCATAGTAGAGGACAATGCAGCCACTTTTGATGTGAACTGACAGACTAAGATCAGAAAGGAGAGGAGAACCTCCCCTATTAGTGGACTTGGGGAGTGGCATGCAAGCAGAGGGAGGAGGGAGGGTGGTACTGGGAGGGGAGGAGGGAGGGGCTTATGGGGGGATGCAGAATGAATAAAGTGTAATTGATGAAAAATTTCAAAAAAAAAAGAAAAAAAAAGAAAACAAAGAATTTTCAAACAACAACAACAACAAAAAAAGCAAAAAACTCAGACATCTATGTCAGTACCATACTGTTTTTATTACTGTTGTTCTATATACAGCTTGAGATCAAGGATGGAGATACCTCCAGAAGATCTTTTATTGTACAAGGATGTTTTAGCTATTCTAGGCTTTTGTGTTTCCCATATAAAATTGAAAATTGTTCTTTCAAGTTCTAGAAGCAGCCTTGGCAGGCCACAAAGGACAATGCAGCCAGTCCCGATGAGACCTGATAAGCTAGGGTCAGATGGAAGGGGAGGAGGACCTGCTCTATCAGTGGACTTGGGGAGGGGCATGGAATTTGAGGGATGGAAAGTGGGATTGGGAGGCACTACAGGAGGGAGCTACAGCTGAAATACAAGATGAATAAACTGTAATTAATATAAGAAGTAAAAAATAATTAAAAATAATTGTATTACTATTTTGATGGGAATTGCATTGAATCTGTAGATTGCTATTGGTAGTATGGCTGGCCATTTTCATTATGTTTATTCTACCCATGCATGAACACAGGAAATCTTTCCATCTTGTGATATCTTCTTCAATTTCTTTCTTCAGAGTCTTGAAGTTTTGCCTGCTCCCTGATCAGCTCCCCATGGTGAGGTAGATTTTCTGGTCCAGAGACTGATATACTCTTTCTCTCTCTGTCTCTTTCTCTCTTTTACTCCCTCTTTCTCTGTTTCTCTCTCTCTCTCTCTCTCTCTCTCATACACACACACAATACAGTAAACATGAAATTGAAAATCATAATATACAAGCAAACTACCAGTAGAATGAAAACTGCTCATGCAAATCAATTTTTTTCCAAAACACCATTGAGTTCATTTTGTGTTGGCAATCTGCTCCTGGGCATGGGGCCAATTCTTAAATTCAGTTTATAGCCAGTAACACTCTATTGGAGAAAACGGATTCTTTTCTTTGCAAACAGTTGTCAATTAAAGATAGCTTCTTGGTTAGTGATAGAATCTCATGCCCAGCTTCCTCTCTCAGCTCTGGTATGTAGTCAGGCTTGAACCTGTGTTTGCTGCCACAGCCTCCATGAGTTTGTATATATGTCAGTCTTGTATCTGGAAGACACTGTTTTTATGGTTTTATACATCACTCTTGGCTCTTAAAGTTTTCAAAGAAACAGAATATTAGACCAAGAAATGTGGAAAACAAAATCAAGCCTATCTAATAAAATTACTCATTATCATGAAGTAAAAATAGGAAAGTAATTGAAGAGAATATAAAATAAATATGTTTGGGTTCAGAAGACTTAAATGGACAATTAATATATTTCTAAATAACAAATTTTTCATCAAATAAGTTAATAAGACTATAATAAAAAGATTTTTATAACCAATAATAAATAAATTCTTGTTTTCTTTGTGAGTTAGTTGTGGTATATTTTATATTAGTACCACATATTTAGTTTTCAGAAGTAAATATTGCTAGTATGAGTTTTCATAACATCCAAAAAATAGAGAGAGCAAAATATATGCATGAAGAAACACATTTATATCAAACTCAAAAGTATTTTTTAATATGGAGTAAACTTTATTTTCCCAACTTTCTGTTATTTTATTTTATAATGAAAAATATCATTCTAATATGGAATTGTCTATTTTTCTCACATAAATTCCACCCTGATCCAGTTTCTCCTCCTTCCACTCCTACAAGTTCCTCTGTCACCTCTCTTCTTCCCCATAACCCTACTCCTTGGTTTCCCTTCTGGGATGAGCAGGCCTCCCGGGATACCAACCAAACACAGGACAACAAGATTCAGTAAGAGGAGACACAAACCCTCTTATCAAAGCTGGATAAGGCAACTCAGTGGGAGGCCAAAGGCAAAGCAGGCTAAGAGTCAGAGACTGTTCCTGCTCCCACTGTTTGGAGTCCCACAAAAGGACCTGTCTTTGTAACCTTAACATAAGTGCAGAGGGCCTAAGTCAGACCCACACAGGCTCTGTGACTATCCCTTCAGTCTCGTAAGTCTCCATGACTTACCCATTGATTATGTAGCTACGTATATATGTTCACCAATCTCTCTGAAGGACAAAAGCATTTCCAGAAAATGAACCTAATTATAGTAAACATCCAGAAATTATGTACGATTGAGGTTGGTTTGCTATCTTTGTCTTTTTAAAGTTACTGAAATTTTCTTTATTTAATTCAGATTGGATTAATAGTATTTATAGACTCTAGTAGATAAAAGCCACAAAGAACAGGCGTGATTTTCATGCATAAGACACCTAAAAATTTAATACTAGAAATTTGTTATAATCTATGTGAATTTCATCACCTCCATTTAAAATTATTTCTTAACAGTTTTTCACACTATTTCTAGGTTTATATATTTATTATAAGTAAAATTGTTTTTATTTATGGAAATTCACTCATATATAATTCAAAACCTAATCATTTTATACTATAAGCTCTTATGTTATTATTCAAATATGTTCTTGACTGCTTATATGCAAGTAGGAAATATTTAATTAATTCTAATTATTTATTGAGGATCTTATGTCACAAAATACAATCATAAAACCACAAGTTAATATATCTTGTAACTGTAATTCATTAAAACACAACAGACCAAAAAAAAAAAAAAAAAAAAAAAAAAAAAACCTCATATAAGTCAGCTTTGTTAAACCTTCCTCTGTACGGCAGAAAAACAATGTTTGATAGATGATTTACATCATTCCTTCAAACCTGCTCTACTGAGCTAAGTGTCAGGACATGAACATCACAAACACAATAATGGGGAGAATGACGATTTATCATAACCCAAAGGCAAATCTATCTCTGCAACGGAATCATAATAAATGATGTTAGTTAAAATGAGATTCATATTTTCCAATCATATGCTTTTAATTCTGCAAGTGAACAAAATTTTAATTCTAACTCATACACCAGCACCTAAAGTTCCGATTGCATGTGC
The DNA here is from genome assembly GCF_030254825.1 of Meriones unguiculatus. Classification (NCBI taxonomy): domain Eukaryota; kingdom Metazoa; phylum Chordata; class Mammalia; order Rodentia; family Muridae; genus Meriones; species Meriones unguiculatus. The sequence goes on from NC_083364.1 coordinate 63,104,586, forward strand.
ATAGAATTCAAAGCATATTCAAGAAGCATGCCTTCTATTAAAGAAGGGGTTTAGTAGACACATATGGCTTACTTGCTTTCTAGAAATTTGAAGGGGCCCTCTTTCATCCATCTGTAATATTATTAGGAAGTTGTCCAAGTGGATCAAAGACCTCAGCATAAAAGCAGATACTCTAAATCTGTTAGAAGAAAAAGTGGGTAACAGCCTAGAACTCATTGGTACAGGAGACAACTTCCTGAACAGAACACCAACAGCACAGGCCCTAAGAGCAGCAATCAATAAATGGGACCTCATGAAACTGAAAAGCTTCTGTAAAGCAAAGGACACCGTCATCAAAACAAAACGACTGCCTACAGATTGGGAAAGAATCTTCACTAACCCTTTATCTGACAGAGGACTAATATCCAGTACATACAAAGAACTAAAGAAGCTGAAAAGCAGCAAACCAAGTAATCCACTTAAAAAATGGGGAACAGAGCTAAACAGAGAATTCTCGACAGAGGAATATCGAATGGCAGAGAAACACTTAAAGAAATGCTCAACCTCATTAGCCATCAGGGAAATGCTAATCAAAACGACCCTGAGATATCACCTTACACCCATCAGAATGGCCAAGATGAAAAACTCAAGTGACAACACATGCTGGAGAGGTTGAGGAGAAAGGGCAACCCTCCTCCATTGCTGGTGGGAATGTAAACTAGTACAATCACTCTGGAAATCTATCTGGCGCTTTCTAACACAATTAGGAATAGTGCTTCCTCAAGACCCAGCTATACCACTGCTGCTAGGTATATACCCAAAATTTGCTCAAGTACATAAAAGGGATACTTGCTCAACCATGTTTGTAGCAGCTTTATTTGTAATAGCCAGAACCTGGAAACAACCCAGATGTCCATCAGTGGAGGAATGTGTACAGAAATTGTGGTATTTTTACACAATGGAATACTACTCAGCAATCAAAAAGGAGGAAATCATGAAATTTGCAGGCAAATGGTGGGATCTAGAAAAGATCATTCTGAGTGAAATATCCCAGAAGGAGAAAGACAAACAAGGTATATACTCACTTATATAGACCTATAAGATATGATAAACATAATGAAATCTATACACCTAAAAAAGATAATCAAGAGAGCAGACATGGGGTAAGATGATCAATCCTCGTTTAGAAAGACAGAAGGGATGTGCATTGAACGTATGGCAGGAGTCTACTGAGCGCATCTGAAAGACTTAACTAGCAGTGTTTTCAAAGCAAAGACTCATGACCAAACCTTTGGCAGAGTACAGGGAATCATAAGAAAGAAGGGGAGTTAGTCTGATGGGGAAAGGATAGGAGCTCCACAAGGACCAAATATATCTGGGCACAGGGTCTTTTCTGACACTGACATTCAACCAAGGACCATGTATGGATATAACCTACAACCTCCACTCAGATGTAGCCTGTGGTAGCTCAGTAACCAATTGGTTTCCCAAAGTGAGGGGAACAAGGACTATTTCTAACAGGAACTCAATGACTGACTCTTTGGCCTCCCCACCCCCAAGGGAGGAGCAGTCCTGTTAGGCCACAGAGGAGGGCTTTGCAGCCAGTCCTGAAGATACCTAATAAAACAGGATCAGATGAATGGGGAGGAGGTCCCCCCCATCAGTGGACTTGGAAAGGGGCACGGTGGAGATGAGGGAGGGAGGGAGGGAGGGACTGGGAGGGATTGAGGGATCGGGACATGGCTGGGATACAGAGTTAATAAAATGTAACTGATAAGAAAAAAATAAAGTTAAAAAAAGGAAGTTGGTACAAAAGTGCTTTATGCAACTACAATTCCTTAAATTAAAAAGAGATTATGGTTCTTATAAATACATTTAGTCACAGTAAGTAAAAATATTTTGTGCTTTAAAGACTATTTTTCCATTAAAAGTTTGTTTCTAAAAACAGAGCAGGTTCGTGTAACAATGCTACACTTCTCAAAGTCTGGGAAACAACAACATCAATAGTAAAATGACTCTATTATCAAATCCAACAATATTTTTCAGATGTCATCGGTTTTTCTGAAAGTATTCTTTTTTGTTATGTTTTGTCCAGATTCAAGTGTAGTATAGCACATTGGATGTAATTTCCATGTTCGTTTATTTTCTTTATTTTAGAGCAGCTTCTCAGTTTGTTGGTTTTTTTGTGTGTGATTTACAATCATGACAACTTGAAAATTGCACTCAAGCTTTAGTGTAAGATTGTTGGCCAGTTATTTGTGACATTTCTCTCTAGGTATTTCTAAAGCATTTTATGATTAAAGTGCATGCATATGGTGTTTTATCAGAAACACTGGAGAAGTGACACTTCTATATAGGATACCCTTGCTTGAGGTGATGGGTTAACACTTTTAAAAATACTTGTTTAAAGATTATTTTATTTTTGCCTTTGTTCTTGTGAAAATATCATTTTGCTCAGTGAGTACAATGTTACTAAACCATTATAAATGCCATACGTAATGATTTTTTATGTTTTGTTTTATTATTCCAAATGTATATTTAAAGTTTACACTTGTAAACATGTAGTAATTTAGGTACTCATTGAACTTTGTTGTATCATGTCCTTTGCTTTTGTTTGTTTTAGCAAAATAAGAATGATAACAACGATATTTTTAGAAGAAAGTAAAGCAAATATAATCGAATTCACCGAAAATTTTATTTCCTTTCATCCCTTCACCCATATGTCTACTAAGTGTGATTTGCTTTCAGAAAGGTCAATTCATTAAGAGAAATTTCAAATTCCTTACTTAGTAGACAAAAGTTGAAGAAAATAATAGAGATATATAAAACCGTTGCTAACCCTCAGGATAAATCTCAGATATTCTATCATTTCAAGGAATGTGATTTTCTCTGAATTTAGTCTTAGGAATGTGATTTCCTTTGAATGTGTAAGTGGTAAAATATTCTGTCTCCTTGAATTAGTTTATCTCTGGGTAGTACAGCATCTCATTGAGCAATCCTACAAATCACTAATTTGATCAAAGTGGACCTTAAAAAAGTTATCAAAGTTATTTCTCTATTATCAAGAGCAGAAGCCTGTAGCAGCCCTGGGGGGATGTAAGCTGGTTCTGAGCTAACCCTAACAACAGTCTTTTAATTGGCTTACTTCTATTGAGTAGGTGGAGGGCATGAAGATACACTGGATGCACAGAGCTCTGAGCCTTTGAAATGCAGAGTTAAATAATTCAAGACTTACTCCCACTTTGAAAAAAAACTGTGATATCTCACTAATTCAATCATTTAATATTCCCAACGGTAAATGAGGATCATTGAATAATAATCATTTAGTTGATTTTTTTATATGAGGCTGACTTCAGTATATATCCAATATAAAATAAACACTTTTAGCTTGAGAAAATATAATCCTGTTTGTGTCACAATATGTATTTGCTTTCTAGGAAGAGACATAAAACTCACAAATAAGATGTTGGAATCAATAGTGGCATTGCAATTATTATGTACAATCTCTAAATGTCCGTCCTTTTCTTCTGTTCTATGGATTCATCTTAACCTTACTGAAACTCTAGGTAGATTTCAAAAATCAAGCCATTTTATATTTTTGTGAATGTATATGTAATCTGTTTTCCAAAGGTCAAAACTGAACAACTTATCAACTACACTTTTACATAATACGAGTTGTTGAGTAAACAGGAGACAGTGAAGCCAGCAGAGCTGAGCCAGGCCTGGGACCCAAATCCCATCCTCCACCATCTTAAGGAAGCCTGTGGGACACTGGAGCAGCTCTTGACTCAGAGAACTTTCTGCCTGTGCCCAGCTACCTGACACACCTGGGTCACAAACACTGAGCCAGCCGAGACAGTGAATCCAGGGGAGACTACTCAAGACTCCAGAGACAGGGGAACCCACTGTGCAGAGCAAACTCCAAGAATAATTAGTCAAGGCTATGGTCAACCAGATGGCGAGAGGCCAGTGTAAAAATACAGACATCATGGCTTCAGAAGAATCTCCAAAAATCAAGAATATTAAAATACAAAAATTAGAAGTACTTATTGATCTAGAGACAGTGGGATCTGTTAGAATGGAGCCAATAAAGGAGATAGACTAAGGTCACATGGAGTAACTAACTTCATTCAGGGTTTCTGGCAACTTATACTTTGAAGGTTAAGAAGAGTCATATGAGGAAAATGTCCAATCACTAGGCAAGCCACACCTGGTGGGCACGATGCTCAAAGTGGACAAATTGCACATGGCAAAACATGCTTCCCTACAGACATATAATCAAATAACAAAAGCCATTTGTAATAAATAATCTAAAGTAAACTCACTCCTATCTGCTACACCTGGGACAGGCACAAAAAACACATTCCAACAATTTCATGGTTTTTGAAGAAACTGAAGTCACAAATCTATTGTCTGTTTCCTTGGACTTTTCTCACAAGCACTCAGAATTCTCATATAACTGCATGCTTTGACTATGCTCCAACAAGAAGTATCTGACAACCCTTTCTTTCAAGGTCATGAGGCTGTCATCCTTGTGCTACACCCATGCTAATCTCTGTACCATTTCAGTTTTAGTATATGTGCTGCTGTCTGGGAGGCTCCAACAAGCAATGGATTGGTACAGATGCTGGAATTTGCAGCCTCTCATGGGATAGAGCTCCTGGGGGGTCTGTGGAAGTGTTGAGTGGGGAGATGGAAGAACCTGGAGAGGACAGGAACCTCACAAGAAGACCAAAGACCAACTGAGACAACTAATCCAGTCCCATGGGGGCGGCAGAGACTGAGACATTAACTAAGGAACATGCATGGTCCCCACCTAGGCACTCTGCACACCTGTGGCTGATGGGGGGTTTGGTGTTTTTATATGGGTTCTAGCTAGTGTTGGGGGCAGGGTGTTGTTCCTCACATGGACTCTGTTCTTTTGGTTCACTCCCCCATGACTGTCTAGCCTGGCTCAGGGGATGAGGATATACTCAGAATCGATGTGACTTGATGTGCTGAGGAAGGTTGATACAGGGTCAGGGGAGCGCCTCTTTTTTCTTTTAAATTAAAAAAAATTTACATTAATTACAGTTTATTCACTTTGTATCTCAGCTGTAGCCCCCTCCCCCATTTCCTCCCAATACCACCCTCCCTCTCTCATCTCCTCCCATTCCCCTTTCCAAGTCCACTGATAGTGGAGGTCCTCCTCCCATTCCATCTGACCCTTGCTTATCAGGTCTCCTCAGGACTGGCTGCATTGTACTCCTCTGTGGCCTGGCAAGGCTGCTTCCCCATCAGGGGGAGAGTGGTCAAAGAGCCAGCCATTGAGTTCATTTCAGAGACAGACCCTGCTCCTCTTACTAGAATACCCACTTGGAAACTGAGCTGCCATGGACTACATTTGAGCAGGGGTTCTAGGTTATATCCATGCATGTTCTATGGTTGGAGTATCAGTCTCACAAAATACTCCTTTGCCCAGATATTTTGGTTCTGTTGCTCTCCTTGTGGAGCTCCTTTCCTAGGTCCCCATCAAAATACTAACACAATTCTTTACAGACCTTGAAAGAACAATTCTCAGCTTCATATGGAAAAACAAACAAACAAAAAAATGGCCAAAGTGATCCTCTACAACAACAGATCATCTGGAGGTATCTCCATCCTTGATCTAAAGTGGTGCTACAGAGCAATAGAAATAAGAACTCATGGTATTGGCATAAAAACAGAATGGTGTAGTAAAAGCTGGAGAAGACGGGAACCCCACAAGGAGAGCAACAGAACCAGAAAATTTGAAAGGAAATTCCCAGAGACTCATACTCCAACCAAGGACTATTCATGGAGATAACCTAGAACCCCTGCACAGATGTAGCACATGACAGTTCAGTGCCCAAGTGGGTTACATAGTAATGGAAAGAGGGACTGCCTCTGACATGACCTGATTGGCCTGCTCTTTGATCACCTCCCCCTGAGGGGAAAACAGCCTTACTAGGCCACAGAAGATGACAATGCATCCAGTCCTGATGAGACCTGATAGACTAAGATCAGAAGGAAGGAGAAGAGGACCTCCCCTATCAGTGGACTTGGGGAGGGGCATGCATGAAGAAGGGGGAGGGAGGGTGGGATTGGGAGGGGAGTAAGGAGAGGCTTATGGGGAGATACAAAGTAAATAAAGTGTACTTAATAATAATAATAAAAGAAAAAGAAAAAAAGCAGAATCGTGTATCAATGGAACTGAATAGGAGACCAAAAATAAATCCACACACCTAGGGATACTTGATTTTTGACAAAGAAATCAAAACCATACAATGGAAAAAAGACAGCATCTTCAACAAATGGTGCTAGTCTAACTGGGTGTCTACATGCTGAAAAATGAAAATAGATCTATACTTATCACCCTGTACAACACTAAATTCCAAATGGATCAAAGACCTCAACATAAAACCAGACCCACTAAATTGGCTAGCAGAAAAAGTGGAAAAGAGCCTTGAACTCGTTGGCATAGGAAACAACTTCCTGAAAGGGAGCTCCCCTTTTACAGGTGGAATGAGAGGGAAAAGCAAAAGGCTGGGAATGGGGAATTGGAGGAGAAAGGGCACCCTTGAGATGTAAAGTAAATAAACTGAAAAAAAAAGACTATGAAGGACTGTACTTAATATGCATTATAGGAAAGATGGCATTTTTCTACATTTAATATTTGCCTCATCTTATATCCCTGACATTACACTAATAAATACGGCCATGAGTCAGCATGATACTTTTTTTAAAAAGTGTGTAGTTTTCTAAAAGAAGAAATTTTGGAAGGGAGAACATGCACAGCACGCTAACCGTAGTGCATGTGGATGTGAAGTCAGCTGGGTGTGCTCATGCACATGCTTGACCGTCTCTGTGCCTGCATTTAAATATTGCGTAATAGATATTGGTAACATGTGAGCATTTTGATATAATTAGCATTTCATATTCTGGTGAGCCCTTCAGAATACACGCTGAGAAACCTGCCCAATAGTACCTGAAAAATACCACGGCAATGGTCAACATCTAATGAAGTGAGCCTTCAGAATGTCAGAATCGAGTAGAGTAAGTGAATGCACTGCCACAGAAGTGAAGGTATAAGAACACATTAATAATTTATGTTCCTAGAAAAGGCTAGTATGACACGTTCTTAACAAGGCCTACAATGTAGTTGAGTATGGAAAGCTGTTATGTTACATTAGGAGTTCAGATAATGACTATTATCCCTCTAGAACTATAAGCAAAATCCAACTCTCTCTTCCTTAAATTGACTTTGGTAATAACTTATCACAACAAATGGATGAGTAATAACTAATATATTAGAAAATTATTTTTTTAATTTTCTCTATCTCATTAACTTCATATATAAAATTATTTACCAGATGGTGATAGCAGTAACTTTGATATTTGTATTATTTGATATTAATATTTATATTTGATATCTATATTAATACTGTCAAAACAATATGTAATTTAATACCTGCCACTCGCTATTCAAACCATAGTGTTTACCATTGTGTTCTTCTTTTCATCAGGAACTATCTACTTAATAAGAATAAGGTATTAATATTCTTCTTGCTGTAATGACTCATCATTACTTTTAGAGTAATCATTAAATACAAACATCAATCATAATATTTCATTGTAACTCATTTAATTTTTTTGTTACTTAGCATAATTTAAATGTATTCTCAGATTAGAAAACAAATAAGCACATAGAGTCACAATCATTATTTCTTTAAATATTTATGGCATATGGAAAATTTTTCACAGCGTGGGGAAGTTCATGACATAAAGTACTACAAAGATGAAAACGTTAGTGAATAAATCTTCACCATAAACTATTCCTCTAAATTTATGACTTAAAATACATCTTTTCCAATAATTATTACACTCTTTAAAAAAAGGCTTGTATGATAAAGAAAGAAGTCAGACACATTTTTAAATGCCAGTTTAATTTTTATATAGTGATTTTCTATTCTAACTTGGAACCTTGATATGCAGTCAACCTTTGCAAAAAAAAAGCTAATTTTTCCATTGCAAGACATTATCAATTTTAGGTAACTTCTGGCTTAGGGATGGGGGCTTGCATCTACTTCCCTTCTCAGCACTGAGATGCTATCTGGTTTAGACCTGTGCACACCCAGTGCATATTTCCCCAGTCTCTGAAAGTGCACTTATATATAAGTCTAGATGTGTCTAGGAGGCCTGGTTTCCTTGGTGTATTCCATCCCTACTAAGAATTTTTTTTTCTTTCATCCCTATTGGCTCTTAGAACATTTTGTCTCTTCTTCCACTAAGTTTCCTGAGTTCTGATGGAAAGAGATTTAATAGAGGGACCCCACTTAGTCTCAGTGAATATATAAACCACACTTAAAAGCAGGACCATTGCCTAACACAAAATAAACTCAATGGTATTTTCGGAGGGATTGGCTGGTGTGTGTGTGTGTGTGTGTGTGTGTGTGTGTGTTTGTGTGTTTTCTGTCTCATAATGCTCTGTCAGGGAATTTTATTTTTAGCCTTACAGATATTATGATTTGTGGTTTCTGATTTTGTTTTAATGATTTTTCTTTATTTATGAATGTGTATGTCTCAGAGTCCATAAGTGCTTCTTGTGTTTTTACATTGGCTTTGATTTTTTTTCCAGTTCATTCCTTTGCTTTGCCCTGTTCTGGTTTGTTTTTATTTCATATTATTATTACTATATTATTATTTTGATGCCTATTGTTTTCTTATATTTATGGTTGTGAGCCCAGCCTCTAACAGCTGAGCCATCTCTCCAGTCCTATTGTTTCCTTATGCGAAACAAAGTCTGTGGATTTGAGTGGCTGAGGATTTGTGAAATATCTTGGAGGAGTTGGGGGAAGAGAATCTGTAACCAAAATATATTGTGTGAAAGAGAACCTACTTTCAATAAAAAATAAAAGAAAAAAACCTTTGGAGAACAGCTAACTTATAGTGATAATTATACTTCCAATATCACACTTCTTAAATTAGTTTTCTAAGGGATTGTTTAAGTTATTGTATTTTATTTGTTAATTAAACTTTATTCACTTTGTATCCCAGCTATAGGCCCCTTCCTTATCTCTCCCAATCCCATCCTCCCTCCCTTATCTCCTCCCATGCCCCATCCCAAGACCACTGATAAGAGGGGTCCTCCTCCCCTTTCCTCTCACCCTAGCCAATCAGGTCTCATCAGGACTGGCTGCATTGTCTTCCTCTGTGGCCTGGTAAGGCTATTCTCCCCTCATGGAGAGGTTATTAAAGTGCCAGCCACTGAGTTCATATTAGAGACAGTCATTGTTCCCATTACTATGGAACTAACTTGGAGACTGAGCTGCCATGGGCTACATCTGTGCAGGGGTTTTAGGTTATCTCCATACATGGTCCTTGGTTGGAGTATCCATCTCAGAAAAGATCCCTGTGCCCAGATTATTTGGTTCTGTTGCTCTCCTTGTGGAGTTCCTGTCCACTAGGCCCATGTCTTTCTATGCCCCACTTCTTTCATAAGATTCCCTGCACTCTACCCAAAATTTAGCAATGAGTCTCAGCATCTGGTTTGATACCCTGTTGGGTAGAGTCTTTCAGAGGCCCTCTGTGGTAGGCTTCTGTCTTGTTCCCTGTTTTCTCCCTTGTCAGGTGCCGATCCCATTTGCATTTCTGAGTGAGGATTGAGCATCTTACCCAGGGTCTTCCTTCTTGCTTAGCTTCATTAGGTGTCCAGATTTTATAGACACACGTGGTATATAGTCACTTATAAGTGGATATTAGAAATGTAATGTATTTTATTTAGTGTACATGTATGCCTGTAGTTGTGCATGTATTGTATGTACGCATGTGCCAATGTGAAGGTATATACCTACATATATACCAGAGAACAACTTGCTGTAGTTTGTTTTACTTTCCCACCACATGGGACCTCCAGTCATCATATTTGGTGGCAAAGCACCCTTGTCCAATGAGCCATTGCATAGGCTCAACTTGTTTTTCTAGCATCTATAATAAAAACCCTAAGAGGTTTATATAAGACCCCTTTAAGGATAAAACTATTTTAAATAAATAATTTTCCTCAAATTATTTATCTTTTGTTTTCATAAAGAATATGATACAGGATAAAGGGCATATAGTGTGTATAATACACACATGTATTATACAGGTATTCACATCATGTTTTACGGTGTGTGTGTGTGTGTGTGTGTGTGTCTGTGAAGATCAAAGGATAACCTATAGAAGTCAATTTCTTTTTTTTTTTTTTCTGACATCATGTGGGTTCTATATGACAGATATAGGTCTTTGGGCTTGATAACAAAGGCTTTTTTTTTTTTTTCGTCTTGAGCCATTGTGCCAGATCCCCAGTTTATTTATTCAGTCATTTGTAACATCCGTATATTTCACACTACCATAGTAGGACACTTGTAAAACACATTATATAACAAAGGTTCTAAAATAGTATGTGAAGGATAGGAGAATAATACATATGATAAGATATTTCCTATGACTCAAGCATTTGCTGATTATCTTGGAATGGTTAGAGATAATTTATCATACTGTATCTGCATCAGAAAATTAAAATGTTGTGAAATAAAAGTACAATATGATCTTTCAAGCATAGGAAAAGTCACTATGTTGTAATTTTTCTTTTGAGTGTGTGTATATGTCTTTGTTCATACACACGTGTGTATGTGTTTTCTTAGTTTAAATGTAAAGTGTATTACCCCTCTTAAAAAAAGAATATAAAACATTTCTCATATCTTCTCCATTAATTAAGGTGCATAATAGAATTTTAAATTATTTGCATTGTGTTTATAGTTTTTGTTATATATTGCTTGATATATTTACACATTTATTGAAACAAACATTTTCATGTATATTTAAACATAAACATACTGAAATTAATTCAGCTTATTGATATATATGTGAGTGAAGCATGCAATGTGCCATGTTCAATACATATTTGGACCAGTTTAATACAAAATAATAAAATATACAAATATATCACAATACTGTCTGAATCAAGTTATTCATTTTCTGTTTTGTAATATAAACATATTAAAACATTCAAATGCCATTTAAAAATGGCATTATATTCTTATTTGTTTAGAAATAATACTTATGGTTCAGTCATTCATAAATAATTAAGACAGACAATTTAACTTAATTTATGTTAGAAGTTATATGCTATAATAGGATGTGCCAAGCTAAGAAATAGAATTAGAGCCAACTAAAGGCATATTTATCTCACCTACCCAAATTAAAAAACTCATGTGCCTCTACAAAGTAGTGACATGATACAAATAACTTCTTAGTATCTATTATTGTTGTTGATTATTAAAGTTTAATATTGATTTATCTTTCAATTAAACAGTGGTTATTCCTAAACCAGCCATATACCCAAATCATGACACAGAGACTAGGATTCATTTAATTAACCTAGAGCATGGTGCTGGGCAATAGTTACTCCATCCTAAACCTCCAAGCCTGCATAGTTTCCTACCATGCAGATTTCACCCATCATACTCGCTTTTAGTCGTATCTTAGGTCCAAGTCATTTCTCCTGGTGGTTCCAAGTCCTCATCTGCTGATTTCTCTGCTCTCCTACTCCTCCCACTTGCTTCCTTCTCCCCCGGACCAGGATGCCCCGCCGTATTCTCTCCATTGCAGAGCATTGGCTGGTTATTTAACTGAAATACTGAGAACAAATGGTGCATGTTCACATAAACAGGTGAGACAAGTGATGCTTAGAATAAATAACACAGAACAATGTCCGGATTGAAACCAGAGAGTAGGGTAGAGAAATCAGCATTTGAATGAACAAGGGTAAATTGTATACATTGCACAAGAACATTATACCAACAATTAAGAAAGTAGAGCTTTTAACTGTTGCACGTGCAACTTGTGTAGATTTTCATTAATTTATATTTATATAGTTTTATGTATGAAAGAGTACAGTAAATTAATGTTGCTATATTTTATATTATTTTAAAACCATGACTTCAAATTCATATTTTTATTTTAATTTCTGTGGACTGTTCCTATTTTTCATCATTTGGGATCAGTAACAACTTTCTGGTAAGAAAAAGTATTTATTGCAATGGTTACATAATAGCACTTTTATGTGCTACATTGTTACAAATATGTTGATTGGAATTTCACCTCCATTAGTTTTAAGCTTTTTTCTATATGATTTGCAGTAGGTCATATATCATCGCATATCAATTTCAATGAGCTAAAGTTACAGGAGATGATATTAGTTTGTGAAGTATGTTTGTAAATTAATTTTATTTATGGCTGAAGTAAATGTCTAAACCATATCCTAAACCACTATGACCTATAATTTTGTGAATCTAAAAAATTTCAGTAAAAGCAATTAGTTCTGTAATCTCCTCTTATTACTTTATTTTATTTTTAAGCACCTCTAAATAAGTAAAAATAAGATAACAGTGAAGAACTAAAAGAAATAAATATTTAGAACAGTTAAGAATTAAGCTGGTCTCATAAAGTAGCAGTATGTTCTCTAAGATCCATGACCTCACCTCACATGCCCTGGGTATTTACCAATGGTTACACTATGGGATATGATTTCACTACTTTTGATAGGGCTTTAAGACCAATTAGACAGCTGTTGGTTGCTCCCAAGTTACGAGTGCCACTATTGCAACCTTAGAATTACTGTGTCATGCTGGTTGTCTCCTTGGTCCCTAGGCATTGCAGCTGGATCAGACTAGTGCTGTGTCTCTTGCTTGTATGCTTTCATAGAAAATTCTAGTACTATGAAAATTAATCCTGCTGGAGAGAGTCTTTTAAGGTATATCTAGCTCCTGTAGGTCCTGTAGTTCTTGTGAGTGAATTGCACATTATCTGCCACAACACAGACATGCTTTCAAACTGGGAGGCATTCAAGGAGAAAAGCAAGAGAACATGAAACCCCTGGCCAAAAACATAAAGGAAGGTTTCATATGTCTGGTATTGGCATTTTGATTTTTAGATAATTCATGGCTTTGGAGGGAAGCATTATTAGCCAAAATAGAATAAATTTATTTAAACTGCATATATATGCATATATATATGTATATATGTACATATACATGTATTTGGTTTTTAATAATAATAATAATAATAATAATAATAATGGTCCTTATGAATTTTCTAGACATCCTTAATGCTATTTTACCTTTTTCTGTTTTAGTCTGATCCCATTTTACCAATTTCCCCTCATCAAAGATATTTCGGTTTTCAACAGATGCATACCATTAAAGAAAACCATAACCAGTCAAAATCCATAGAATAAATGAATGAAGTGCGCATTACCAATGAATAAATCTATAATACAATTCCTGTACCTAAGACAAAAGATATATCACATGAGATGCAATATTGATACTAGAAAGACTGTATGAGTCAAAGTACCATAAAAAATTTACTGCATGATTTTGTCTTATAGAAATAATAGGAAAATTTCAATCTAAACAATATTTCTGCCTAAATAAAATCTGAAGAAGTGCAGAAAGTATAGACAAGTTAACATTGAAGAAGGTAAGACCTCATGAGTCCCCATCTATCCCCACATACAGATGTGCACACACACACACACACACACACACACACACACATTACCTGAAATGTAGGAATAGGAAAAACAGTTTTTCCCAAAAATGAACCCCTTAGTTTGTTATCCAATATTAAGTGGTCATCCCTGAAATAAAATAATCATATACATTAAAAAAAAACAACAACAACACTACACTGACTCAGTAGGTTGTACTTACATAGTTAAGGTGTGTGTGTGTGTGTGTGTGTGTGTGTGTGTGTGTAACAATAACAAAGCAAAAGTGGCTATAGTTTTGAAAGAATGCAATGGCTGGTGGGTAGTATATGCAAGGGCTTGGTTGGTATTATTTTAGTTCTCTCAGAGATAGAAACATTCTATCCTGTAGGGAAAGTAAACAATACAAAATAGATGCAGGGATTCCCTGAAACTGACCAGAATTACTATTTCCACCCCTTCCCAGTATAAACCAAAACAAAACAAAACTTCCCTATCAGTGGGCCAGGGAAGAGGGATAGGGGATGAAGAGGGAAGGTGGAACTGGGAGGGGAGTTGGGAGGGGACTACAACTGGGATACAAAGTGAATAAATTATAAATAATGATAATAATAATAATAATAACAAGAACAACAGGAAAAAGAAAAACTTTAAAATAATGTTCTGACTTATCATCTGAGACAAGTCAGGCTGCAAAGAAGAATCAGACCAGACCAGCTGCCTGTAAACAGCAAAAATCAGCTAAGTTCCCTTGAAGAGGTTTAGAACAAGAGTCTCTTAGCAAGGACACCGTTGAACTGCATGCAGCCTCCGAAGAGTGCTCCAGGGTTCTAGCTTATGTGTACTCTCATTTGTACTGGTTGGGCTTTGATGATGCAGCTGCCATTGACTCACTTTTGCTCCTGCATAAAACCCATTAAAACTCATGGTTAGACTCTGGTGGAATCTATATTTTGATCTATGTGAAGCTAGTAAGAAAAACATTTTGTCACACAAAGACAAGGAGAGAAAAGGGGAAAATTTAGTGATTCTATTTTATATAATCTTTAAAAACAACAAAACATACAAAGAAAGATAAATTGCTAAATTCAGAATAGATTTTGTAGGAAGACTAGGGGCAGGTGAGGAAAAGAACAGGGGTGATCAGGTGGAGATGGGGGTGAAGGATAGAACTGGTAGGCATTTAAGGGAACTTTTTGGAAAGAGTGTGCCATAAACTCCCTGGAATCTATGAGAGGGAACCTTGCCAGGACTCCTGATAATGGTGACTATGGAGCCTGAATGGCCATTTCTGTGACCAGGCAAGGCTTACAGTGGTGGGACTGGCACACCAAGTGAGCCATAAACCTAAAATTTGTCTTGCCTGAAAGATGTGTTAATGCAGGTGTCACAGAATTTAAGGGAGCTGCCAGTGAATGCCTAATCTAACTTGTGGCTCACACCACAAGAGAGAGCCTATGTCTGGCACCACCTGGATGGCCAGGAACCAGAAGCTAGTGGGCCTACAGACCTAAGATAGAACCAAAATTACTGGGAAAAAAAAATCAGTGAATACTAACGTTATTTTGTTACACACATAGACTGAGCCTAGCCCAGTCATCATCAGAAGGGCTTCCTCTGGCAGCTGATGAGAGCAAATAGAGATACAGAAAGAAGAATATTAGGAGCTCGGGGAACCCAGACAAAGAGGCAGGGTTAAAGGGGAGTTGTAAGAGCCAGAGGGATCAAGGACACCAGGAGAACACACATTACAGAAGCAACTAAGCAGGGCTCATAGGAGCTCACAGTGTGTGAAGTGACAATCCTGCATGAGTCTGCCCTGGGTCCTCTGCATATATTTTATAGTTATGCCACCCAGTATTCTTGTGGAAGCCCTTTCCGTTTATGGAGTTGTCTCATCCAGCCTTGAAATGAGGGTTTGTGTATAGACTTATTGTAACTTGTTATGCTATGTTTGGTTGATAACCATGCAGAGACCTGCTAATTGGGAGGGATGGGTCTGGTTAAGAGGGTATTTTGTAGGGAACTGGGAGGAGCAGACAGATGTAAAACTCTGGTCAGAATATGAGACAATAGTACAGTTTTTTTTTTTAAATAAAGTTATATTGGCATTTTTAAAAAAATTCTTTTAAAGTATTATAAAATGAACTACTGTATGTTCATTTATTAGACATGAGCTCAAAGTAAGTATTTATAATGCTTTATATGCTATAACTTCAATATTTTAATATTATCTGGTAAATGAAACTATTTTGAAACCAAACAGGAAGATAATAAAGATGCAAAAATTCTATAGTTTATCAATGTTTTCTATATTACTAATAAAGCCATTTCCTCAGGATTAGAAAAAATAACTTTAAACAGAAATAAAGGTGAAGTTAAAATATTTTAAGATGAATTTGTATTAATGCAGTATTACAAATTAGTGCAATAATCAAGGACTTCAAATACAGAAGTTCAAGTAAAGATGTTATTTTGGTGTGAAGTGATAAGATGAATTTAAACTTTGGTATTAATATTAAGAGAAAACTATTCTCCAACCAAGGACCACGGATGGATATAACCTAGAAGCTCTCCTCAGTTGTAGTTCATGGAAGCTCAGTGTCCAAGTAGGTTCCCTACAAGGGGAACTGGGACTGTTGTTAACATGAACTCAGTGGCTGACTCTTTGACCTTCCCTAAACAACCCCCTCCCCCGAGGGAGGAGCAGCCTTGCTAGACCACAGAAGAGGACATGGCAGCCAGTCCTGATGAGACCTGATAAGCTAATGTCAGATGGAAATGGAGGAGGACCTCCCCTGTCAGTGGACTTGAAGAGGTTGCAGGGAGGAGATGAGAGAGAGAGGGTGGGATTGGAAGGTAATGAAGGGGGGCTACAGCTGGGATACAAAGTAAATAAACTGTAATTAATATAAAAATAAAAATTTAATTAAAAAAGAGAAAACAATTTTACTTTGGTTAGAATGCTATATACTTCAACATGTCACAGACAAAAGTCATTTAAAATGAAGAAACCTCAATTAAGAAAATGTTTTCATAAGATCAGGTTGTGGAAAAGACTAAGGATGCTCAACATTCTTAGTCACCATTTGTAAATGCAAATCAAAACGACCATAAGATTTCACAATACACCCATCAGAATGGCTAAGATCAAAAACCCAAGGGATTAAACATGCTGGAAAGATTATGGAGAAAGGGGAACCCTCCTCCATTGCTGGGCACATCGCAGGAAGATGCTCAACCATACAAGAAGGATATTTGCTCACATATGTTCATAGCAGCTTTATTCATAATAGCCAGAATCTAGAAAAAACTCAGATGTCCCTCAGCTGAGGAATGGATACAGAAATTGTGGTACATTTACACAATGGAATACTACTCAGCTATTGAAAACAAGGAAATCATGAAATTTGTAGGGAAATGAATGGAACTAGAAAAGATCATCCTGAGTGAGGTAACTCAGAAGCAGAAAGACACACATTGTATATACTCACTTACGGATATTAGCCATATGATATAGGATAAACATACTAAAATCTATAGTCTTAAGGAAGCTAAGTAACATGGAGAACCCTAGGGAAGAGGCTTAATCCTCAGTCAGAAAGGCAACAGGATAGTGGACGTAGGAGGCAAAATAGGATAGGAGCCTTCCAAGGTGGTGGGGTGGGGGAGGGGCTCTGAAAGACTCTACCCATCAGGGTATCAAAGCAGATGCTGAGATTCATAGCCAAACTTTAGGCAGATCCAGGGAATCATCTTGAAGAAAGGGAAGATAGAAAGACCTGGAGGGGACAGGAGTTCTGCAAGGAGACCTACAGAGCCAAAAATCTGTGCTCAGTGCATCCTGCAGAGACAAATGAATCATCCAAAGACCATACATATAGAGGACATAGTCCTCCTGCTCAGATGTAGCCCATGGATAGTTCAGTCTCCATGTGGGTTCCCTAGTAAGTAGAGCTAGAGCTATCTTTGACATGAACTCAGTGACAGGCTCTTTTATCACCTCCCCCTGGCAAGAGTCTTGATGAGAGCTGATAGGCTAGGGTCACATAGTGTGGGAGGAGGTTCTCCCATATCAGAAGACGAGGGTAGGGACATAGTGGGGGAAGAGGGAGGAAAAGTGGGTCCAGGAGATGAGGGAGGTGATTACAGTTTTTTTACAAGAGAATATATAGCAATAAAGAAAAAAAGTTTTTAATCCACTTGTACTTAAGTGGTACAGGATGATAACTATGTGTCTATATGCATTATTCTACATGCAACCATCCATTTAGACAAGCACCATTTGTTGAAAATGGTTTCTTTCTTCCATTGTATGGTTTTGGCTTCATTTAAAAAAAATCAAGTGTCCATTGGTGTATGGATTTATTTCTGGGTCTTCAGATAAATCCCACTGGTAAACCAATCAAATTCTAAGTCAATACCATGAAGTTTTAATGCCATTGATCTGTAGTACAGCTTGAATTCGGAGATGATAATAATACCTCCAGAAATCCTTTTATTACATAGGACTGTTTTTTAGGTATTCTGGTTTTTGTTTTGTTTTGGTTTTTTCTTTTGCATATGAAATTGAAAATTGTTATTTCAAGGTCTGTAAGAATTATGCTGGTTTACAGAAACTTTTAGGTTTCATGAGGTCCCATTTACTGATTGTTGCTCTTAGAGCCTGTGCTGTTGGTGTTTTGTTCAGGAAGTTGTCTCCTGTGTCAATGAGTTCAAGGCTGTTCCCAACTTTTTCCTTTAAGAGGTTTAGTGTGTCTGGTTTTATATTAAGGTCTTTGATCCACTTGAACTTTAGTTTTGTGCAGGGTGATAAGTATGGATCTATTTGCATTTTTCTACATGTAGACATCCAGTTAGACCAGCACAAAAGAAGATGCTGTCTTTTTTCCATTGAATGTTTTGGCATCTTTGTGAAAAATCAGGTGTCCATAAGTGTGTGGATTTATGTCAGGGTCTTCTATTCGTTTCCATCGATCCACCAGTCTGTTTCTATGCCAGTACCGTGCAGTTTTTAGTATTGTTGCTCTATACTACAGCTTGAGATCAGGGATGGAGTAAAAGATCCTGAAGATTTTTTACTGTAGAGAATTGTTTTAGCAATTCTGGGTCTCTTTTTGTTCCATATGAAGGTGAGAATTTTTCTTTCCAGGTTTGTAAAGAATTGTGTTGGTAATTTGATGGGAATTGCTTTGAATCTGTAGATTTTGGTAAAATGGCCATTTTTACTATATTAATCCTGCCAAGCCATGAGCATGGGAGGGCTTCCTCATCAGAAGAGCTTCCTCTTCCGATATCTTCTTCTAATTCTTTCTTCAGTGACTTGAAATTTTTTTCATATAAGACTTTGACTTGCTTGGTTAGGTAAAGCAAAGGACACTGTCATCAGAACAAAATGACTGCCAACAGATTGGGAAAGGATCTTCACAAATACTATATCTGACAGAGGACTAATATCCAGCATATGTAAAGAACTAAAGAAGTTAAACATCAACAAATCAAGCAATACAATTAAAAAATGGGGTATAGAGCTAAACAGAGAATTCGTAATAGAGGAATATAGAATGACAGAGAACCACTTAAAGAAATGTTCAATGTCCATAGTCATGAGGGAAATGCAAATCAAAATGACCCTGAGATTTCACCTTACACCTATCAAAATTGCTAAGATCAAAAACTCAAGTGACAACACTTGCTGGAGAGGTTGTGGAGAAAGGGGAACCCTCCTCCATTACTGGTGGGAATGTAAACTTGTACAACAACTCTGGAAAGCAATCTGGCGCTTCCTTGGACAACTAGGAATAGCACTTCCTCAAGATCCAGCTATAGTACTCCTAGGCATATACCCAAAAGAGGCTCAAGCACACAATGAGGACATTTGCTCAACCATGTTTGTAGCAGCCTTATTTGTAATAGCCAGAAGCTTCAAACAGCCCAGATTCCCCTCAGTGGAGGAATGGATACAGAAATTGTGGTACATCTACACAATGAAATATTAATCAGCAATAAAAAACAAGGAAATCATGAAATGTGCAAGTAAATGGTAGGATTTGGAAAAGATCATCCTTAATGAGGTAACCCAGAAGCAGAAAGACACACATGGTATATACTCACTCATGTAGACCTATAATATAGGATGGACCTACTAAAATCTGTACACCTAAAGAAACTAAACAAGAGAGAGGACTCTTGCTAAAATGCTCAATTCCTATCCAGAAAGGCAAAGAGGATGGACATCAGAAGAAGGAGAAAAGAGGGAACAAGACAGGAGACTAACACAAAGGACCTCTGAAAGACTCTGCCCTGCAGACTATCAATGCAGATGCTGAGACTTATGGGCAACCTTTGGGAAGAGTGCAGGGAATCTTAGGAAAGAAGTGGGAAACAGTAAGATCTGGAGAGGACAGGAACTCCACAAGGAGAGGAACAGAACCAAAAAATCTGAGCACAGGGGTCTTTCCTGAGACTGTTACTCTAACCAAGGACTATGCACTGTGATAGCCTAAGACTCCTGCACAGATGTAGCCCATGGTAGTTCAGTATCCAAGTGGGTTCCATTGTAATAAGAACAGGGACTGCCTTTGACATGAAATGATTAGCCTGCTCTTTAGTTACCTTCTCCTTAGGGGGAAGCAACATTACCAGGACATAGAAGACACTGCAGCCACTCCTGATGAGACCTAATTGTCTAGGACCAGAAGGAAGGAAAAGAAGACCTCCCCTGTCAGTGGACTTGGGGAGGGCATGCATGCAGAAGGTGGAGGAAGGGATGGATTGGGATGGGAGGAGGGAGGGAACCACAGGGGGGATACAAAGTGTAATTAAAAAGAATTAAAAAAATAAACTACAATTTATTATCAGGTAAAGAAAAAAAAGAATTGTGCTGGGAATTTTGTTGATTTTGTAGATTGTTTTCGTATGATGGCCATTTTAATTTTTTTTTTTTTTTTACCTTTTCTTTTTTTTTTTCTTTTTTATTTTATTTTTTATTTATTTATTTTTATCAGTTACATTTTATTAACTCTGTATCCCAGCCATGTCCCGATCCCTCATTCCCTCCCAGTCCCTCCCTCCCTCCCTCATCTCCACCGTGCCCCTTTCCAAGTCCACTGATGGGGGGACCTCCTCCCCATTCATCTGATCCTGATTTATCAGGTATCTTCAGGACTGGCTGCAAAGCCCTCCTCTGTGGCCTAACAGGACTGCTCCTCCCTTCGGGGGTGGGGAGACCAAAGAGCCAGTCATTGAGTTCCTGTTAGAAATAGTCCCTGTTCCCCTCACTTTGGGAAACCAATTGGTTACTGAGCTACCACAGGCTACATCTGAGTGGAGGTTCTAGGTTATATCCATACATGGTCCTTGGTTGAATGTCAGTCTCAGAAAAGACCCTGTGCCCAGATATATTTGGTCCTTGTGGAGCTCCTATCCTTTCCCCATCAGACTAACTCCCCTTCTTTCTTATGATTCCCTGTACTCTGCCAAAGGTTTGGTCATGAGTCTTTGCTTTGAAAACACTGCTAGTTAGAGTCTTTCAGATGCGCTCAGTAGACTCCTGTCATACGTTCAATGCACATCCCATCTGTCTTTCTAAATGAGGATTGATCATCTTACCCCATGTCCACTCAATTGATTATCTTTTTTTAGGTGTATAGATTTCATTATGTTTATCATATCTTATAGATCTATATAAGTGAGTATATCCCATGTTTGTCTTTCTCCTTCTGGGATATTTCACTCAGAATGATCTTTTCTAGATCCCACCATTTGCCTGCAAATTTCATGATTTCCTCCTTTTTGATTGCTGAGTAGTATTCCATTGTATAAAAATACCACAATTTCTGTACCCATTCCAGCGTTGATGGACATCTGGGTTGTTTCCAGGTTCTGGCTATTACAAATAGAGCTGCTATAAACATGATTGAGCAAGTGTCCTTTTTGTGTACTTGAACAAACTTTGGGTATATACCTAGCAGTGGTATAGCTGGGTCTTGAGGAAGCAGTATTCCTATTTGTCTTAGAAAGCGCCAGATATCTTTCCAGAGTGGTTGTACCAGTTTACATTCCCACCAGCAGTGGAGGAGGGTTCCCCTTTCTCCACATCCTCTCCAGCATGTGTTATTGCTTGAGTTTTTCATCTTGGCCATTCTGATGGGTGTAAGGTGATATCTCAGGGTCGCTTTGATTTGCATTTCCCTGATGGCTAATGAGGATGAGCATTTCTTTAAGTGTTTTTCTGCCATTCTATATTCCTCTGTCGAGAATTCTCTGTTTAGCTCTGTTCCCCATTTTTTAATTGGATTACTTGGTTTGCTGCTTTTCAGCTTCTTTAGTTCTTTGTATATACTGGATATTAGTCCTCTGTCAGATAAAGGGTTAGTGAAGATTCTTTCCCAATCTGTAGGCAGTCGTTTTGTTTTGATGATGGTATCCTTTGCTTTACAGAAACTTTTCAGTTTCATAAGGTCCCATTTATTGATTGTTGCTCTTAGAGCCTGTGCTGTTGGTGTTCTGTTCAGGAAGTTGTCTCCTGTGCCAATGAGTTCTAGGCTGTTCCCCACTTTTTTTTCCAATTGATTTAGGGTATCTCGTTTTATGTTGAGGTCCTTGATCCACTTTGACTTCAGTTTTGTGCAGGGTGATAAATATGGATCTATTTTCATTTTTCTGCATGTAGACATCCAGTTGGTCCAGCACCATTTGTTGAAGATGCTGTCTTTTTTCCATTGAATGGAATTGGCTGCTTTGTCGAATATCGAGTATTCATAGGTGTGTGGATTTAGTTCTGGGTCTTCTATGCGGTTCCATTGATCCTCCTTTCTGTTTCTATGCCAATACCATGCAGTTTTTATTACTGTTGCCCTGTAGTACAGCTTGAGATCAGGAATGGAGATACCTCCAGATGATCTGTTGTTGTACAGGATCGTTTTGGAGATTCTGGGTTTTTTGTTTCTCCATATGAAGCTAAGAATCTTTTTTTCAAGGTCTGTAAAGAATTGAGTTGGTATTTTGATGGGAATTGCATTGAATCTGTAGATTGCTTTTGGCAGTATGGCCATTTTCACAATGTTAATCCTACCAATCCATGAGCACGGGAGATCTTTCCATCTTCTGATATCTTCTTCGATTTCTTTCTTCAGAGACTTGAAGTTTTTCTCAAACAGGTCTTTCACTTGCTTGGTTAGAGTCACACCAAGGTACTTTATGTTATTAGTGGCTATTGTGAAGGGTGTTGTTTCCCTAATTTCTTTCTCAGCATTTTTGTCTTTGGTATATAGGAGGGCTTCTGATTTTTTTGAGTTGATTTTGTATCCTGCCACTTTGCTGAAGGTGTTTATCAGCTGAAGGAGTTCTCTGGTTGAATTTTTGGGGTCGCTCATGTATACTATCATATCATCTGCAAATAGTGACACTTTGACCTCTTCCTTTCCGATTTGTATCCCCTTGATCTCCTTTAGTTGTCTTATTGCTCTGGCTAGGACTTCAAGGACTATGTTGAAGAGATATGGGGACAATGGACAGCCTTGTCTTGTCCCTGATTTCAGTGGGATTGATTTAAGTTTCTCTCCATTAAGTTTGATGTTAGCTATAGGCTTGCTATATATTGCCTTTACTATGTTTAGGTATGTGCCTTGTATCCCTGATCTCTCCAAGACTTTAAACATGAATGGGTGTTGGACTTTGTCAAATGCTTTTTCGGCGTCTAAGGAGATGATCATGTGGTTTTTCTCCTTCAGTTTGTTTATGTGGTGGATTACATTGATGGATTTCCGTATGTTGAACCACCCTTGCATGCCTGGGATGAAGCCTACTTGGTCATGGTGGATGATATCTTTGATGTGTTCTTGGATTCGGTTTGCAAGTATTTTATTAAGTATTTTTGCGTCAATGTTCATAAGAGAGATAGGCCTAAAGTTCTCTTTTTTTGTTGGGTCTTTGTGTGGTTTAGGTATTAAGGTGACTGTGGCTTCATAGAATGAGTTTGGTAGTGTTCCTTTTGTTTCTATTTTGTGGAATAGCTTGAGGAGAATTGGAGTTAGCACTTCTTTGAAGGTCTTGTAGAATTCTGTGCTGAAGCCATCTGGTCCAGGGCTTTTTTTGGAGGGAAGACTGTTAATAACTGCTTCGATTTCCTTGGGAGATATAGGGCTATTCAGTCTTTCTACCTGATCTTGACTTAGTTTTGGTATGTGGAATCTGTCAAGAAAATTATCCATTTCATTCAGATTCTCAAATTTTGTGGCATATAGGCTTTTGTAGTATGACCTAATAATTGTTTTGATTTCCTCAATGTCTGTGGTTATGTCCCCATTTTCATTTCTGATTTTGCTGATCTGGATAGTTTCTCTCTGCTTTTTAGTTAGTTTGGCTAAGGGTTTGTCTATCTTGTTGATTTTCTCAAAGAACCAGCTTTTTGTTTCATTGATTCTTTGGATAGTTTTATTTGTTTCTAGTTGATTGATTTCAGCCCTTAGTTTGATTATTTCCAGCCGTCTGCTCCTCTTGGGTGTATCTGCTTCTTTTTTTTCTAGGGTTTTCAGTTGGGCCATTAAGTTGTTTGTATGTGATGTTACGAATTTCTTCTTGCAGGCACTTAGTGCTATAAATTTTCCTCTGAGCACTGCTTTCAATGTGTCCCATAAATTTGGGTATGTTGTGCCTTCCTTTTCATTGAATTCTAGGAAGTCTTTAATTTCTTTCTTTATTTCTTCCTTAACCCAGCTGTCATTGAGTAGTAAGTTGTTCAGTTTCCATGTGCGTGTCGGCTTTTTGTTGTTTCTGTTGTTGTTGAGGTCGAGCTTTAGTCCATGGTGGTCAGATAGTATACAAGGGATTATTTCAATCCTTTTGTATCTGTTGAGGCTTGCTTTGTGGCCCACTATATGGTCTATTTTGGAAAAGGTTCCATGAGGTGCTGAAAAGAAGGTGTACTCTTTTGAGTTTGGGTGAAATGATCTGTAGACGTCTATTAGGTCCATTTGATTTAGGGATTCTGTGAGTGCTTTTATTTCCCTATTTGGTGTCTGTCTAGTTGATCTGTCCCTTGGTGAGAGTGGAGTGTTGAAGTCTCCCACTATTAAGGTATTAGGATCAATGTATGATTTAAGCTTTAATAATGTTTCATTTACGAATGTCGGTGCTCTTGTATTTGGGGCATAGATATTCAAGATTGTGATGTCCTCTTGGTGGATTTTTCCTTTGATGAGAATATAGTGGCCCTCCTTATCTTTTTTTTATTAACTTGGATTGAAAGTCTATTTTATTAGATATTAGGATGGCTACTCCAGCTTGTTTTCTGGAACCGTTTGCTTGAAAAACAGTTTTCCAGCCCTTTACTCTGAGGTAGTGTTTGTCTTTGTTGCATAGGTGTGTTTCTTGGATGCAACAGAATGTTGGATCCTGTTTCCTTAACCATTCTGTTAGCCTGTGTCTTTTTATTGGTGAGTTGAGTCCATTGATATTGATAGATAATAGTGAGCAATGCATGTTAGTTCCTTTTGTAATGGAGTCGATGATCTAACCCTGTTTCATTGCTTGTTTTCTTTTCATTTTTGTTGGGACATTATCTGTATGCCCTGTTTTCTTGGGTGAATTTGTTTTCATTGGATTGGAGTTTTCCTTCTAGTATCTTCTGTAGGGATGGTTTGCTGTGTAGATATTGTATAAATTTAGTTTTGTCATGGAATATTTTGTTTTCTCCATCTATGTTGATTGAAAGCTTTGCAGGGTATAGTAGTCTGGGTTGACATTTGTGATCTCTTAGAGTCTCCATGATACTTGCCCAGGCCCTTCTGGCTTTCATAGTTTCTGATGAGAAGTCCGGCGTGATT
Source organism: Meriones unguiculatus (assembly GCF_030254825.1). Lineage (NCBI taxonomy): Eukaryota > Metazoa > Chordata > Mammalia > Rodentia > Muridae > Meriones > Meriones unguiculatus. The sequence continues at coordinate 63,129,924 of NC_083364.1, forward strand.
CTGATAGGTCTACCTTCATATGTTACTTGGCCTTTTTCCCTTGCTGCTTTTAATATCTTTTCTTTGTTCTGTAGATTTAGTGTTTTGACTATGATGTGACGTGATGTGTTTCTTTTCTGGTCTAGTCTATTTGGTGTTCTGTAGGCCTCTTGTATATTTATGGACATCTCTTTCTTTAAGTTGGGAAAATTTTCTTCTATGATTTTCTTGAAAATATTTTCTGGACCTTGGAGTCTGGAGTCTTCTTTTTCATGAATTCCTATTATTCTTAGATTTTGTCTTTTCATAGCATCCTTGATTTCTTGGATATTTTGTGATTGGAACTTTTCTGATTTTACTTTTTCTTTGAGAGAAGTATCCATTTCTGCAAGTGTGTCTTCAGCTCCAGAGATTCTCTCTTCCATCTCTTGTATTCTGTTGGTGATGCTTACTTTTGTTGTTCCTGATCTTTTCTCCAAGTTCTCCAGCTCAAGGGTTTTCTCATTTTGTGTTTTCTTTATTGATTCGAATTCTGTTTTCATGCCTTGCACCATTTCTTTCATGTGTTTGAATTTGGATTCCTGTCTCTCTACGATGGCCTCTATTTCTTTTTTCATTTCCTTCTTATATGCCACTAATTTTTCCTCTACTTGTGTATCTATTTGTTTGGCTACGTTTGCCTGTGTTTCTTTAAGGATATTGTCTATTTCTTCTTTCTTTGCCTCCAATTGACTGGCCATCTCTTTGAAAGACTTGTTCATTTCCTCCTTATGAGCCTCAAATAATTGGGCAAGCATGGCTTTAAAATCATTTTCCTGTGCTTCTGCTGAATTGGTGTATCCACCGTTTTTGGGGTTTGCTGGTGAAGTCATGATGTCCTGATTTATGTTGGAAGTGTTCTTTCGCCTACCTCTGGCCATTGGCTTATCTGAAACCTTCCCTGTTCGTTTTTGGATTCTGCAGATCAGACTGGTGCTGTCTCTCTCTGGTGTCTGGAGAGTTCTTCAGGAAGCTGAGCACTCTCAGCGTGTGCTGAGGACTAGCTGTACCTGTGGGAGGAAAGTACGCAGGCGCAAACGGGGCAAATGCAAGCGTGTGTGTGTGTGTGTGTAAGTGTGCGTGGATGAGTTTCTCGAGGGACAGAGTGATGGCTAATGTTGAACCCTTGAGTGTGTGGGAGGGGCTCTGCACTGTATATGTCGCAGGCGCTAATGATGATCTCAGCGCAATTTCTGGCATTAACTGTCTTAGCTCCTCAATCAGGCCCACAGGGCAGGAACTTCAATGCCCCTAGTGCCCCTCTGTTTCCCAAAGTGGGTATGTGGGTGGGAGGGGGGTTCGATGCCTGGCTTCTGATTTAGAAGGACCCAGGATTTGGGGAACTGCAGATTCTCAAGGATGCACTCACTTACAGGCAGGTCTCTTGGCCGAGATAGTGGTATCCGGGGCTCTCTGCTCTCTGGTTTGGCCCTGCTTCTTTGATGTGTTCCGCCAGTTCTGTGCTGCTGTCACTGCCAGGTTCTGAGGTCTTGCTGCAGCTGGAGATTTCAGGGTGGTCACTTCAGCAGGGATGGGGTAACCAGGCTCTCTGTTCTCTGGTTTGGCCCTGGTTAGTCTTAGACTGGAGGGCTGTGGTGCCCCGCCAGTTCAGTGCTGCTCCGCCTCCATGTCCCCCTGTAACTGAAGACTGGGTTGCTAGTCCCAAAGCTTTCTGGGAAGTCCTGGGATCTCTTCGTTGTGCTCTCCAAGCTTGGGAGGCCCAGCGCCTGGTGTGTCCAGGTTGTATGACGTTTCTGCCTGGTTTCGGTGAGTATATAGCGTATTCTCTGTCACTGTGGGATTGGGCGGGCCGCACCGTCAGTGATGGCGATCCTGAGGAGCTAGTATGGTGTCTAGCAGATTCGTGCCCTGGGAGGATGGCGCAGCCGCTGCGCGAATCTGGGAGTCCGGGGCACGTACTGCTGGCTTTTGTCTGCCGCTAAAGTGCTTGGGGCTCCGTCTCAGCGGCTGTATACCCCAGGCAGTTAGGTCTGCGCTGAGAAAGATGAGTCAGCTGTGCCGCTGTGCAGAGGAGGAAGGAGGTCTGGGGGAAGGGAGTGCCGCAAGAACAAAGGATCGTTTCTCTCCTTCCCCAAGCAAGTCTCCGGGTGACCGGAGGCCAAAGTTTTCACCTCCTGCGATGTTCTCTGGTGTTCAGAAAACCTCGCTGTGGTTTTCCTGGGTTGGGGGTCCTTCCATTCTCCAACTCAGAAGATCAGGTATCCCACCGCTCAGAAACTGTGTGTGCTAGTCGCCATCTTGGCTCCGCCCCCTTCCATTTTAATTTTTAAAAAGACTAAATTTTAAAGTGTTTACATTTGTACAGACCGAGATTTTTATGTCTGTTATAATATTTTATATTACAATATTTATATTACTGTGTTATCTTTGGGATGAACAAGAAAGCAAATATTGAGGCTTAACAATGATATGTTTGTGTGTCAAGCTGACAAAGTGTCAGTTATGCTGTATATGTCACCTTGACACAAATTAAAATCACTTGAAGGGAGGGAATTTCTCAAAGAATTAAGAAATTAGAACAGTCCCTCCATACTTTCAGGTAGGGAACCCTAAAGGGTATTTTCTTAACTAGTGATTGATCACACATATTGGCACAGCCCAATATGGGTGATTTCATGCCTAGATTTACATTTGTAAAAGGAAGTAGGCCAAGAAAGCCAAAGGAAGCAAGCCAGTTAGCAGCACACCTCCATGGCCTTTGAATAATCAGCTTGTCTCTGGGTTCCTTCCCTGCTTGAGTTCCTGTCCTTTGATGATGAACTGTGATGTGGAAGTATAAATCAAATAAACCCTTTCTTCCTCAAGGTGCTTTGGCCATGGTGTTTTGTTGCAGAAATGGAAACCTTAGCTAAAACAGTTGGTATTAATCAAAACCCGTCAAAATGATAAATGACCTATACCAAAAGAAGTAAAATTCAAGCATCTATTTGATTTACTTGTTTCATTTTGTTGCTTGCTTGGAACCTGTTGCCTTTTCTCTGGTAAAGAATCTGACTTGAGCCTCAGGAGATGTCTTATTTCATTAATTGTCTGCTTCACATGCAATAGCAACATAGATTGGAAACATAACACCTAAGTAAAAAATGGAAGAAATGGTGTGATTTGGTGGCCAGCAGACTTTGCCAATTAGTGGGTTCCAGGTTCAGTGAAAAAAGTAGGCAAATAAGGAATAATCAAGGAAGACACTGAGGGTAGCCATAGGTCTTCACATGCTGCAATACTGTCATACACACACACACTACACACACAGAGAAAGAGACATACATGCAGAGAGTATAAAAGTTTAGATGTAATGAAATAAAATATTTTAGTAATAATATTAAGATTATATATAATATATTTAATATTTTGAATATTTTCTTGTTAACTTAAATGCTTAGTCCTTTATTTTAGTCATTCTTGCGACATGATACCTAATTTTACATTTACTATGTCATAAATTAAATTTTTACATGCTTAGAATAGCTTTTTCTAAATCATAGTGGCTATTTTCTGGCCTAATTTCCCTCTATTCATTTACAATGTTGTTTTAATGAGAGCTGTGACTTCAATAAAAACAACAGGAAAAAATAACCTTCACTATTAAAAAATTATAGGCTGAATACTGCTTTTTATAGAAGATGATTTCTGCCCTAAAGCCTCAGAATCACATTAAGTTATTAAACCTCTGCTCAGATGTACCTCATAGACTCAATCAGAAGTGGGTGTCCTAGTAAGGGGAGTAGGGTCCGTCTCTAACATGAACTCAGTGTCAGGCTCTCTGATCACTTCCCCTTGGGGGATGCAGCGTTGCCAGGCCACAGAGGAGAACAAGGCAACCAGTCCTGATAGACCTGATAGGCTAGGGTCAAATGGAAAGGGAGGAGGACCTTCCCTATCAGTGGAGTAGGTGAGGGGCATGGGAGAAGAATAGGGAAGGTGAGTGGGATTGGGAAGAGACAAGGGAGGAAGCCACAGCCAGAATACAAATTGAATAAATTGTAATAAGTGACAAAATTTTTAAAAAGGAAAAATTTAAAAAAACCCACAACCTGACATTAAAAAAATAATAAAGTAAAATATACTTGATTCAACGTAAAAAAAATATTCCATGTAGAATATTATGAGGCTACAAAACCTCAAAACATTACAGAATCACCTTAGTAAAATAATAATATTACGATAATAATAATACCCATAATAAAAAATAATTAATTTAGATATGTTATTCAAAAGAAATGCTCAGTGACACGTGAAACAAAGGTAGGTTAGCCTAAAATCACTTACAGATTTAAAATAAAAGAGTAAAAGTAAAAGGAAAACTAGAGGTTTTACTTCAGAAATAACACAGTAGTAAAATCTATAGTATTACTATGGAGACTAAGACATCTGTGGAACTGCTCCATCCAGAAAGACTGTAAACAAGATAAAACTGTAGAAGTTTTCTCAAAAGAAAGAACTTCAATTGTATTAGTAAAGGATTCTATTAGAACTAAACTACTTCAGAAAGGGGGGGGGGGCAATAACAGAGACTAGTCGATGAAAAAATACTGAAAGCCCAAGAGAAATAGTTCAGAATAAGCACTGAAAAATATTTAGGGCACTGAATGACCCAAGCAAATCTAGCTGTTTAGAGAGCTGTAAATAAGCAGTAGATGGTGTCTTCCATTTTGTGATGCAATGTGCTTTTAGCACTTAGGACATCTGTGTCCTGAAGGAATGTTATCCATTATCTTATTACCATATTTAAAATTTATATTTCACAATGGAACTAATGGGTTCAGGGTTATATGGTGGCAGCAGAAATTTGTTATTTATTAAACGTATCAAGATAAGTGGATATAATTTTATGTGGTGCCTCAAGTATGAGTTTATTATGTTATGAAAAGGTCATTTGTTTTCTGAAAGACTGAATAAGTAGTTATTCTACACTTTATGCATTAGTGACATTCATTACTAAAAAATCATAGCTAAGCACCTACTGAGTTAAGTGGGGAAGTATTTTGAAAAGTTCCAAAAATTTTGTCCTCACAGTTAACTCAAAATGTTTTTGAAGAATATATGGCTACAGAAATTACAATATCAGGTAGCATTTATCAAAAAAACCATGTGCTTCTGGCTTTAAATCTCAAAGAACCAGCTCTTCGTTTCTTTGATTCTTTGAATTCTTTTCTTTGTTTCTAACTTATTGATTTCAGCAGTTTTTTTTTTTTGTTTTTTTGTTTGTTTGTTTTTAGCTCTTTCTGGTGTGCCGTTAAGTTGCTTGTATAAGATGTCTCCATTTCCTTTATGAATGCACTTAGTGCTTTGAACTTTACTCTAAACACAGCTTTCATTGTGTCCCATAAGTCTGGCTATGTTGTGTTTTCATTTTCATTGAATTCTAGGAAGTCTTTAATATCTTTCATTATTTCTTCTTTGACCCAGTTGTTGTTGTGTTTGCATGAGTTTGTAGGATTTTTTTTTTCTATTTCTGTTGTGCTTAAGGGCCAGGTTTGGTCCATGATTATCTGATAGGATAGATTATATGAATCTTCTCGTATATTTTGAGGCTTGCTTTGTGATGGACTATATATTCAGTTTTGGAGAAGGTTCTGTGAGGAGCTGGGAAGAAAGCATATTAATTTAATTGAAGACCCAGAAATAAACCTACGAACACTTCATTTTTGAAAAAGAAGCCAAAACCATACAATGGAAAATAGATAGCATCTTCATCAAACTGTGTTGGTCTAACAGAATGTCTACATGTAGAAAAAATGCAAATTGATCCATGTTTATCACCCTGCACAAAACGAAAGTCCAGGTGGATCAAAGACCTCAACATAAAGTCAGACACACACAATCTGCTAGAAAAAAAAGTGGAGAAGAGCCTTGACCTCATTGGCAGAGGAGACAACGTCGTGAACAGAACATCAAGAGCTCAGACTCTAAGATCAACAAATAATAAATGGGACCTCATGAAACTGAAAAGCATCTGTAAAGCAAAGTCTTCACCATCTCTACATGTATATAGAACTCAAGAAGCTTAATGCATCCCCTTCCCTCTGACCCTAGCCTGTCAGGTCTCATCAGAACTAGATGCATTGTCTTCCTCTGTGGCCTGTAAGATTGCTCCTCCCTCAGGGGGAGGTGATCAAAGAGCCAGCCACTGAGTTCATTTCAGAGAGAGTCCCTGTTCCCATTACTAGGGACCCACATGGAGACTGAGCTGCCATGGGCTACATCTGTGCAGGGGTTCTAGGTTATCTCCATGCATGGTCCTTGGTTGGGGTATCAGTCTCTGAAAAGGCCTCTGGGCCCAGAATTTTTGGTTCTGTTGCTTTCCTTGTAGAGCTATCTCCTCCAGGTCTTTCTATCTCCTTCCTTCTACAAGATTCCTGCTATCAGTGGACTTGGAGAGGGACATGGGAGGAGATGAAGGAGGGAGGAAGAGATTAGGAGGGGATGAGAAAGAGGGCTACAGCTGTGATACAAAGTGAATAAATTGTCAAAAATAAAAGTAAATAAATTTAAAAAAAGAAATTTAACAGCAACAAATCAAATCACACAATTCAAAATGGGGTACAGAGCTAAAGAGAGAATTCTCAACAAAGGAATGTCAAACGCAGAGAAATACTTAAAGAAATGCTCAAAGTCCTTAGTCATCAGGAAAATGCAAATCCAAAAAAGTCTGAGATTCCATCTTACACCCACCATACTAGCTAAATTTTTAAACCCAAGTGACAGCAGGTCCTGGCTAGGAGGTGAAGAAAGTGCAACATGCCCCCTTTGCTGTTGGGAGTGAAAACTTGTATAGCCCCTTAGGAAATTAATCTGGCAGTTTCTCCTAAGATTGGGAAAAGTGCTGCCTCAAGACCTAGCTATAGTTTTCCTGGGCATATACCTTAAAAAATACTCCACCAAACAAAGACACTTGCTCAACTATGTTCATAGCAAGTTTATTCTTCATAATCAGAATCTAGATCCCCCTCAACCAAAGAATGGATAAAAAATATTGGTACATTTACACAATGGAATACTACTCAGCTATTTTTTTTAAAAAAAAGGAAATCATGAAATTTGAAGGTAAATGAATGGAACTATATAATTTCATCCTGAGTGAGGTAAGCCGGTACCTGAGATACATGCATGGAATATACTCACTTATAAGTGGATATTTGTCAGGATAACCATACTAAATACGGGATAACCATGCTAACATCCACAGACATGAAGAAACTAAATAACAAGAAGACCCCTAGGGAGCATGTTTAGTTCTCATTCATAAAGGCAAATAAAATAGAAACCCGAAGCATTTGAAGAGAGGGAACTTGATGGGAGCCTATCATATATGTCCCCCAACAGCTTCCACCCACCAGGAGATCGAAGCAGATGCTGAGATCCACAACCAAACTTTGGACAGAGGGCAAGGGGTCTTACAGAAGAGCAGGGGATAGAAAGTCCCAGAGGGTACAGATGCTCCAAAAGGAGACTAACAAAGCCAACAAATATGGGTCCAATGGGTCTGTAGAGACTGATGCACCAACCAAACACCTTGCATAGAGAGGACCTAGAGCCCTGCCCAGATATAGCCAATAGAGAGCTCAGTCTTCATGTGGGGTCCCTACTAAGGGGAGCAGGGATTGTCTTTGACATAGATTCTGTTGTCTGTTCTTTGATCACTTTCTTCTGGCAGGGTACCCCTACCAGGCCAAGAGGAAATACAATGCCTATAAAATATGTTTTAAATTGTTAAGCACCTTGATTTTAGGTTTCTATTTATGCTAGGAAAAAACAACTCAAAGAGAAAATGGTTCATTTTGGTTGGGTTTTGTTGTTGCTGTTGTTGTTATTGTTTTCTCTCTAATGTTTCAGTGATGATAATTTAGATTTTACAAAGTATGACTTTTATATTTTGAGATTTTAAAATGATTACAGCACTTACTGCTTTCCTTTTCCACATCCCCTCATACAATCTGCCTTGCTATCTTTCAAATTCCTGGTCTCTTTTTTTTAATAATTGTTCTTACATACATAGATGTATTTGTGTATATATTTGTAAAGACATAAATAAAAACAATTCATTCTTTATTATGTTACATGCATATACCTTTTAAGGGCTGACCAGTAGGTATTGGATAATTGGTGTACTATTCCTCAGAGAAGCACTTAAAATTAGACAAAAAAAAACAATATTACACAAAACTATGAATACACATGTACATATATCTTAAATGCAGTTTTAAGATTTTGTTTATTTTAGGAATGAATGCTCTGTCTGATATTCTGTGGTTATGTAGACTGCCTCTTAATTCATCTGATTATAAGTTTTATTTGTAGTACGAAAGCTTTTAAAATTCATGAGAAACTATTTATCAATTTGTGGTCTTCATTCTTATGTTACATGAGTCCTACTGAGGAAGGACATACCTGTGTCTATATGTTGGTGGATACTCCATAATTGTTTTTCTAGAAGTTTCATGGTACCTGATATTGTGTTGAAACAGCTTTAGATGAGTTTTGTGGCATGTGAAAGATAAGGGTTGAAGTTTTGCACTACAGTTTGTTGTAGATGCTTTTTTTTTTTTTTTTTTTCATCTACAATGTAGACCTTTTAGAAACTTTGCAAGAAATAGGCAGCTTCCATTCTCCCAATCTGCATCTGGATGTTCTATTCTGTACCATTGATTTATGTCTTTGCTGCTGTACCAAACACATACTATTTTTATTGTGTCTGTGTAGTGCATTTATTAACAGGCATTGTAACATCTTCTACAGTGTTCTTTCTGTTCAATATTGCTTTAGATGATCTTGATTTTTTTTGTGTGAACATATGAATTTAACGTGTTTTTCTATATCTGTGAAAAATGACTCTCTACTCCTAGTATTTTTAGGACTGTTCAATATACAGATTGCTTATAGTAAAATGACCATTTTACATGATTGATTCTTTAAATTTGTGCACATGGAAAAATAATTCCATTTTCTAGCATTTTCTTCAAATTCTTTGGTTACCCATCCTAACTAGATGTTAAGACTCTATTCTGAAGAAACAACTCACTTATTTGTAGAACATAATAAACACAATTTCAAGTTGACTAGGAAATTCTTTTCTTGATGGCTAACTTACATAGTACCAAAAAAGTAAGTCTATTCAGAAACAAAACATGTCAAATATCTTACCCAATAATGGATGATGCATACCAAAACACCTCCAGAACAATAAGATTGTCCACTAGTACACTATTTCCATACTAGTTATGGGCATAACCTGGTCTGCAAGACAGGTTTCATGTCATGACTATAAACCTGGTCCAACGTTCATTACTGTGGATGTCGTAGGTCCTAAGGTATTAGTGGATTTGTTAAATGACCAGGTTACTCAAGTTCTCTGACTTTCTATCCATGGTGGATTATAACCAACTTTTATGAGCTGAAATAATCCTTCCTACTTGATGACACTTTTCTAAGACTGTATCACAGTAACTGGAAAAGAAACTAAGACACTTGGTCTCTTGAGGGTTATTAATGTTTATATTTTTTCTTCTTATGATCTAAACATTTATGACAAAAGTACATTTTTTGAAGTTTTGATTATAATGTGATTTTTTTAAATTTTTGTATATGGGTATTTTGCCTGCATGGATGTCTATGCACCACGTGTGTGTCTCGTGACTGTTGAGCCAGAAGAGGATGTCTTCTTGTAGAACTGGATACAGATGGCTTCAAGCTGACATGCAGGTACTAGAAAAAGAAACTTGGTCCTCCAAAAGAGCAGTAAGTGCTGTTAACTTCTGACTCATGTCCCCAGATGTAGTGTAGCATTTCAAAATCAGAACTGGCTACATTGTTCTCCTCTGTGACCTGGCAAGGCTCTCCCCAATCAGGAGGAGGTGGTCAAAGAGGTAGCCACTGAGTTCATGTCAGAGACAGTCCCTGCTCACCTAACTAGGGAACCCGCTTGGATACTGAGGTACCATGGGCTACAGAACTGTTTGATGTGTTGGTGTCTAATTTCTTGAGTTCTCTAAATATTCTGGATATTAGCCCTCTATTGGATTTAAAAAATAAGGGGATACAGACCTAAGCATAAAATTATCAACAGAGGAATATAGATAGACAAATAAACACTTAACGAAATGTTCAACATCCTTAGTCATCAGGAAGATGCAAAACAAAACAACTCTGAGATTCCATCTTACACCTATCAGAATGGCTAAGATCAAAAATTCAAGTGACAACATGCTGGAGAGGATGTGGAGAAAGGGCAACCCTCCTCCATTGCTAGTGGGAGTGCAAACTGTACAACCACGTTAGAAATCAATCTGGCACTTTCTCAGAAAATTGAGAATAGCACTATCTAAAGATCCATCTATATCATTCCTGGGAATATAGTCAAAAGATATCCCACCATTCAATAAGGCTCTCAAAATAGTAGTAATATACAGTGATGACTGAAATTACAACAGTAAATATTATTACCCTTAATTTTGAAGTTCAGGAATATATTTATATAAATTTAGTATAAACTGAGTCATGAACTGTAGTTCTGAGTTAATTGAACAATAAGTCTTTAATGTGTACTGCATATTTAAAAAATAGTTTGTGTTTAGGTCACATGGCATCTGCAAGTGTTTACTCTAATGCTAAAATGTAGAGTAATGATAAAAAGTGTGAATGGGGAAATGTACAGATGTCATTAGTTTGTAATTCGCAATTGCTACCAGTGGAACTGATTAAGGAACCATCTGGTGATATAGTGGAGCAGGTGTTAGCTGTAAAACCATTCACCAAATTTGACTACTTTCCAAATTATAAATAAAGATTTATTAGGTTCAAATGGGTTTTTTATCCATTTACTACTATTACACATTTCAAACATCATTTAGACATTTTCAAATAAATGTATCTACCACAAGTGTGCAACAGTTACAAGAAGACAACTTTCTATTAAGATTGGATCAATTAAAGATTGAAGGCCAATGGGCAATGGTGTTGAATGAACAGACTATCTGTGTAAATGTAGGAGAGAAAAATGTCTCAGAGAGATTCTGAGAAAACAAACCAGCAGAAGAAAAGGGCTTTACTTATTTTGGGACAGAATTACATTTTTTTTTCCTTGTTAATTTAGTACTGCAAAGCAACAGTAGAGCCTGGCAGGATCAGTGACACAAGCCTGTAATCCCAGCACTCACCAAGGCAGAGGCAAGGGGATCTCCATGAGTTTGAAGCCAGCCTGGTCTACAAATCGAGTCCAGGATAGTCAAGGCCATACATAGAAACCCTGTCTAAACAAACAAACAACAACAAAACAAAGCAATCTGCATAACATTCTGAGATCATGCTTTTTCAAACATATTCCATCACTGGAAATTACAGAAACATAAAATGCTGTAAAATGTATTTCATTGTAAGAAATAATCTCATTCAGAACTGTTTCATCTGTATCACAAATATCTTTGTTACTATGTGTTCAATGAAGGTCAAATCAGCCTAGCTTTGCAGGTCAAAAGGCTTCAATATTTCCACTGAATTTGAAAAAGAGTCCCAAGAAATTTTTTAATGTGATAGCATTTGATATGAAAATTAAAAATATATTTTGTGTCTATAGTATTGTGAATATAGTAAATCTCCTCTCAAAAATCTAAGAATTTCTACATATTAAAATATTTTTTATCTGACCTAAAAAGCCAGATAATTAAGAATTCCATAATTAGGATATAGAAATAATTAAGCCATACATAGTATTTGAACCGAGTGGCATTAAGGCTATGAAAGGCTCTTTGTACAGTCTATTCTCCAGACACAGCTCTTACTCATCTATGCTCTATAGTCTACAAATCACTTTTTAGAATTTTTACCTCATTACCCTTATATATTAATAAACATGAACACACACCATCCAAATGTTTTTTCTAGTCATAATTTCCTATGTTTCAGTGAATAGTTTGAACTTTTAAAATGATGGAGTGATATGATTAGGTTTTATGAAGATGTGTTTTATACATCAAGCTAGTATATGCACTAACATATTTTAAGTATTTGAAATATCAGGTAAAGTATGGCTTGGGGTTCCTCAAACAAAAACTATGGAACATAGTTCATTTTTTATGTGACTAACAAATTTTCTATCATTTCTGATAATAGTCATTTCTTTCTTATTTCACATTAAATTTTCTTTAAATTAATTTTTTTATAATATATTCACTTTACATCCTGATTGTAGCTCCTCCCTCGTCTCCCCGCAGTCCTGATCTTCCCCCTCTTCCTCCCTATCTCCTTCCCCTATTCCTCAGAAAAGGGGAGTCCTCTTCTCCTACCATGTGACCCTAGCCTGTCAAGTTTCATTAGGATTGCCTGTATCCTCTTCCTTCTGGCCTGGCAAGGACCACCACTAGGGGGAAGTGACCAAAGAGTGGACAACAGAGTCCATGTCAGAGACAACCTCTGCTCCCCTTACTAGGTGGCCCACATGGAGAATGATCTGCCTATGGGCTACATCTAAGCAGGGGGGTCTAAGTTCTCTCCATGCATGGTGCTTGGTTGGTGCATCAGTCTTGCAGGGATAACATTCATTTCTATATAATATTGTTACTTGTTTTCAATTATGATTCATTCATTTTTAGTTCAACTACACTCACCACCAAATTTAAGACTGTTTTGCTGTATGTTTCACAAAATACAATTATTTTCATCTTATATTATTGGAATTTTATAGTCATTGTGCAGCTTCTTCCCAACACCTCCCAAGTGTTGTCAGCCACCACACATTTACAACAAAGCATACAGTGCTTCTCTTTTAGTGCGAGGTTTATTTCACCTGCTTTGATTTCTTCCATATTAATGTCTACTATTGACTACTTCATGTTTCTTTAAAGGTTGAATTACACAGTTTATCTATTAATTTGGAGATTATGAGTTAGATTGATACACCTTAGCTAAAGTTACCATAGCTGCTAAAAAACAACAATAACAAAAAAACAAAAAACAAAACAAACAAACAAAAAAACACTAGCATAGAGAGCCGTGCTTTTAAATCTCTACTTTCAATATTTTTTGCATACTTCAACATGAGATTTGCTGGACTCTATGGCAGATCAGTGAGGTTTGGTGCCACCAAATGAAACCAGTAAATATTCCCATCACCCACAAAAAGGGTCACAGCTCCTCAACATCAGTAAACATGTCTGATTTACTTAATGTGTCCTTAGTATGTTGGAGAGGACCTAGACCTCCAATCAAATGTAGGCAATACATTGCTCAATCTCTATGTGGGTTCCCTAGTAAGGGGAGAAGAGACAGTCTCTGACATTAAATCTGTTGCCTGCTCTTCCATCACTTCCTTCTGGTAGGGCACCTGGACAGACCAAGGAGGAAGAGAATGCAGGCAGTCCTGATGAAACTTAATGGGCTGGGGTCAGTTGGTAAGGAAGGAGGACGTCCCCTTTCTGAGGACTAGGGAAGTGGGATGGGGGGAGAAAGAAGGAGGAATAATGGAACCAGGATAAGATGAGAGAGGGGGCTATGTTCAAGATGTAGAGTAAATAAATTAAAATATGAAATTTAAATATAAAAGAATAAAAAGGGTTTTGTGCTTTTTCATAAATGGCATATTGTATATAAGTGCATTTTTATCTTACTCATTATAATATAGTATTACTGTTATTCTCACTCTAAGAATTTATTTGTTTGGTTTGTGCTGTAGCTGAGGGATAGAGTACTTTTTAGCATGTGTCAAATGCCGGTACCATAGAAAATTGAGAACAAATAATGGCCTTATCATGTTTAGGTCAGAGATGATATTCTGAAATTTGTTTATCATTAATGTTTAGTTGAGAAATAATTTATGTATTGCATTTGGTTCCTTCTGGTAGTTAACCTTTGTGCACTTGGGAAATGTTCATGTTGTTATTATTAGTTACATTGCAATACAATTTTTCTACAATGTCTGTGTAGCAAAATCAGCTTATTAAATCCCGTGTCTTATGATGTAAGTGTTTTGGTATATCCTTTATTGAGAATAAGATATTGAAATTCTTAAGTATTATTACCTAACTGTGGATCACTTTATTTAATCTTTAAGTTTTTCTTTCATATCTTTCAATGACCTACTATTAATTGTTGGAATATTTGGAATATTTGGGTTCTGTACATTCTTGGTGTTTTGGAATTCTTAGTAATATATCATAAACCTTATATTTTAGGACCTGCTTTGATCTTACACTCCCACTGCTGTGATAAGCTCAAAATTCCAGGATACTGTTCTTGGTAAAATAATTATTTATGAGTATTTATAATTATTTTGTGTTTGAAATAATATATCTATCTATCTATCTGTATGTGGGTATGTGCACTAGAGGACAGTGACCTGAAGAGCCAACACTCTGATGATGCTGGGGTTACAGGCATTTGTGTGTCATCTAATGTGGATCTAAGTGACTTAGTGGTATGTATATGTATACATGTGTGTATGGTATTAATTGCTGCAATTAATAATTATGTCATCACAAGTTCATCAGTTCCTAGTCCTGCTAAGTGACGTGAGTCCCAATACTCATACTTTTATTGTTCTGAATTCTCTTTGGCGCAAATATGAAGAAAGATGAGTATTGTTTAGACTTCCTGGGAATGCTCTCAAAAGTGAAAACTGGTGACTCAGCCATTATGCAAGTTACTCAGTACTCAATCCACCTACTTACTTTATACAATCTAGAATCTATGAGTATCAGCAGGTTTGACACTTGAGTAAACAACAAAGTGAAAAAAATAAAAAGCTTCAACCTTAAGCTATAGTACCAGTTTTAGGAATAAAATATAAACAATTCCAACAAAAAAATTATTGAGACATTCTCAGAGCAAACAAAGAATTTATACTGATAGAAAAAATAACTGTTCAATTTTCAGAGTGTTAAGGGAGAAGGCAAAAAAAGAATTCTACGTTATGTTCGAATAGGTTTTTTTGGATGATAGGTGATAAGGAATTGTATTTCTTGTTGGCTTTTGCAAAGCCAAGTTGGCATACCTATTTTACATTTTGAAAAGAAGGAAAAACGCAAAAGTGCCAATATCAAGTTATATATGAAACTAGCAACAATGCGTAATAATAATCCATGCATACTTATTTAAAATAAAAATGCATGTACCATTGAGGTTTACTATATGTGTAAATTAAAATTAAATGAATGAACACACACAATTGTTCACATACATACAAGTCTACATATAGGAAAAATTGCAATGTGAATAACCAATAAAATTTCGGTGTTCTGGGAAGGTTTTATATCTCAGGTAAACAAAAGTTAAGGTCACCTACATGATGTATAAAATCTTCATAGATATGTTAAATTTTATGTAAATATTATATAATAAATAAATATGGCAAAATACACTGTGGCCATGTGTTACTTAAGAAATGCAATTATTATATTGTGGTTTTCTGTTTATAATTAATATAAAAATTTAAAGAATTGATTAAACAATGAGATAAAATATAGTGTAGTGAGTTTTGTCTGCTTAGTCAAAGTTGTATATACACAAACTTCTATTATGTCAGATGTTAAAGTTGTGCATATTGATATTTTATAGTTTAAAATTTAAATATATACTCTAATATATACTCTAATTTAGACATAAGATAGGACATCATAATTAACCGAAACACATTCTAGTTGAAAGCGATGGTACTTTCTCTTCTCATCAGAAAAGCTGACATCAGCATGAGCAGCTCTATGTTGTAATTTGAAAATGACCTTGAGTGATTATTTTCATATCATACAGCCAACTATTCACTGAGATATATTCCCTAGGGAAGCAAACCTCCAAATTCTGATTACAAATGAATAATACCTTGGCAGAAAAGTTGCCAATAATGGTATTAAAGTGAGGGGGAAGTTATGATGTCAGTTAATAGGATTTGAAAAGCACAGCACTCTGACAACTGTCAAATTTGTTCCAGGCCTTGAGGGATCTGAATGTTCATTAACCGAAGGGTCATACATCAGCTCAAGTCCAGTCATTCATTTCAAGGCACTGAATTAGTCCAGAGTAGAAAGAAACCACTTATGTGAGATAGCAAGTTGTTCAAGGTCATAAGCACGTGGCTCACCTCTAGCTGTCTCAGTCACATTTCCAACAACGGGAATAAAAAGCAGCTTAAAGCTTTGCACACTGTGAAATTCCCCATTATAGATCACACCTATTTCTTATACTCCCTTAAATACTTCAGGAGACTTTAACAAATAAAGACATTAGAATTCGCTTCTCTTGACTTTCCATGTTGGAAGTGTAGAGGAATTTTAATCCAGCAACATGGCTGCTCTGATCGCATTCACAGATTCTAGTTCTGTGCGATCTGGCTGCAATAAAAAAAAGCCCTTCGTACACTCCTTAATTCCAACCCACGAAAGTAAATTTGGTGATTTTTTTTTAATTAACAAAAACAGTTTTTATTTGCAAGCCCAAATGTATACAACATTTTAAATGCATTAATAATTTAAACTAATTCTATGTTAATAATTGTTATGCTTCCATATAAAATTGGAAACAAGTTAAAATGATTTTTTAAAATGAATAAGCAATTTATTTTCCTACACTTATTCCTTTATATGTCTGAGAACTGTCAGACACATTTTCTAGTTGCAGCCACTCCTGATGAGACCTAACAGCCTAGGATCAGAAGGAAGAAACAGAAACCCTCCCCTACCAGTGGACTTGGGGAGGGGAGTGTGTAGAGAACGGGGAGGAAGGGAGGGATTGGGAGGGGAGGAGGGAGGGAACTTGAGGGGGGATACAAAGTAAATAAAGTATAATTTTAAAAAAGTTAAAATAAAAAATGTTAACAGGGAATGATAGAACAGGAAGGGTTAAACTCGGGTTGAGGTGTAAAGATTAAGGTAGAGGATGAAGTCTGGGGAGGGATCTATAATAATAAAGAGCTTTTAAAAAGACATATGGAGAATTTGGTGATTTTTAAAAAGTAAAATTACATATAATGATCAACTGACTGTAAAACTTGATTGTTGAAAATACTATCAACTATCTCCCATGAGAAGAATCACTGGTGAGTTCTTTATCATGCTAGAAGAAATGTTTCAACACTAGAGATAAAATTAGATAAAATTTGCTGTAGAGTTCAGTCTAGTAAAAATACAATGTAGGTCTTCTATTAGTAAAATTAGTTCAACTATTTTATTTTTCAACACTGAAATAAAGTTCCACAAACTTCAACAAACATTTTCTTGACTCTGCTTTCATCTTTCTATTGGTATTCAGAATCTGGGTTTCCGTTATCTGAAATCTTGATTATTATATGAGTACTTTCACTATTCTCTCTTCATTTAATGTAGCATTTGAAAGATATCGTCTACATAAAACCAGGAGTGTTTCTGATTTACTCAGTTAACTAAAATATGCTTATTGAAATTATAATTTCTTGATAATTTCCAAATTCCTTAACTGGGCCCATTACAATCTCCCTATACCTAGAATCTCCTCAATTATAATGATGTTTTGTTATTTTCTTTAAAAATTTAATTAAATTAATTTAACATTTTACTCTAAAATGTATCAATCTTTGAATATTCATAATAATTAGCATGTATATATTCTTCTAACTAGCATACTTTTTATTTCCACTTTTTTTTTTTAAATCCCTGTCACTCATGCCAGGCTTATGAGCAGCAATCCTTTTAGGAGTCAGATCATTTACTTAAGAATGTCAGTTTATCTCTTTGAATTGTTTTATTTGTTTCTAATCTGAGTTTGATTATTTCCAGCCATCTACTCCTCTTGGGTATGTCTGCTTCTTTTTTTTTTTTCTGGGGCTTTCAGGTGAGCCTTAGAGTTGCTTGTATGACATGTTACAAATTTTTTCTTAAAGGCACTTAGTGCTATGAATTTTCCTCTTATCACTGCTTTAATTGTGTACCATAAGTTTGGATATGCTGTGCCTTCATTTTCTAGGAAGGCATTAATTTGAATTCTAGGAAGTCTTTAATTTCTTTCTTTATTTCTCCCCTGACACAGTTGTCATTGAGTAGTGTGTAGCCCAAGGCATCTCAGTGTCTAAGATAGTTCCCTGGTGATGGGAACAGGGACTGTCTCTGACATGAACTGTTTGGCCTGCTCTTTGACCACCTCTACTTGAGGAGGAGCAGTCTTACCAGGCCACAGAGGAAGGCAATGCAGCCAATCCTGGTGAGACCTGATAGGCTAGTGTCAGATGGAAGGGGAAGAGCACCTCCCCTATCATTGGTCTGGGAGAAGAAAAGGGAGGGAGGCTGGGATTGGGAGAGGATGGGGGAGAGGGTTACATCTGGGTACAAAATGAATAAACTGTAATTAATAAAAATAAAATAAAATTTTAAAAAAAGAATGTCAGTTTATATTTGTGACCCATGACCCTTTCCCTGTACCTCACTCTTCTTATCAGTAAAGTAATGTAAACATCCATAACATTTAAGAATCCAATGAACTGGTCTGGTGTCCATTATCAAATTTATTTACTAAAACCTTTCCCCCACCCAATCCAATGAGATAGTATTTAGAGTAGAACTTTTTAAAATAAATTAGTCAGTGAACACGGCATTTCAGGATTTTCAATAGTGTCCTTTTAAAGAAAGACAAATGAGTTAGGTGGGTATTTTTTTCTGGTAAGTTGGAATACAGTGAGGAGTATGTGGCATCTGTATGCCACAAAAATAACTACATAAGACAATGACAATCTTAGCATTGTGATCTAAAATTTATAAACTTAAGAACCCCAATAAAGAAATTCTGTACCCAGTATATTGGTTTTTGTTGTAGAATTCTTATCTGACTATGAAATATTTCTTGATAACTATAACAGTTGCAATATTTTATATGACTTTATATGATTACTAAAATTGTGACTTACTTGCAAATTTTACAAAGATAATTTTTAATAATATAAATACATCTACCATTATTCATAGCTATTGCCATTTCATGGTCCTATCTCATTTAAAAACCTGCAGGAATGGAGTATATTACCAAAGACTGGTTTGTGGTCTACTAATCACTTCCAATTTTTACAGAATTGAAAGCTCAGCATTGATTTGATAATTACACTTCCTTCTAAGATTTGACATTCAGTTCTTGACATTAAGCTCCAGATGGAAATCACATATTTTATATGCTTCCCTCTTTTGTGCTCAACTCCCACTCTGCCCTCTTTAACCTACTCTCCCAACTCATCTTTCGTTTTTTAAAGGAATTAATCCTACCAGTCATTCATTATTTATTCCTACATTTTCTTTGAATAGGACTCTTTAATTTGGTTCCTACATTTTCCTGCTGTACTGGACAAAACATTTTAAATAAAATTGAGGGAACAAAGACATCTGATTACTAAATAAGACAGAGTAATAATAATCAAGAGTAAATTGAGTGTCCAGTCCCAAGGGTGTGATATTATTTACCTCCGTGATGGGTGTGATGTTATTTATCTCCATGGTGTGATAATCTTGATCCTGAAAGCTTTCATTACTTTTGAAGGTGAACTCTCTGTGCTTACTTCTCAAGATGGAGTGAACACCTTCCCATCTGTATGTTGATCACATATGATGGCTCAACACAGGTCAGCAGGAAGGAGGCTTAATTCTTACCTTTCCAATGCAAAATTCTTCTGTAGATCCTTTCCATTTCCAAGGGTATACATTAACTAATAACAATGACAAGTTAGCTTCTTTTCTAGTTTTATCTTTCTACTCTTTTTTTTAATTTTATTTTTCTTTTTAGTTATATTTTGTTAACTCTGTGTCCCCGCTGTATCCCGCTCCCTCATTCCCTCCTCAACCCCACACTCCCTTCCTGGTCTCCTCCCTGCCCCTTTCCAAGTCCACTGATAGGGAAGGACTTCCTCCCCTTTCATTTGACCCTGTTTTATCAGGTATCTTCTACTCTTAATAGTAAGCTAAATGACAAAATAATGCTCAGTTACTAATCTGTCATCTTGACTTACTGCCTTTACTGGCAAGTGTGACACCTATCACTTTACCTCCCTATGACTCAATAGAGCTTCTGAAATGCATGCACACAGGTTTGAGCAGTTAATATTTATTGACAAAGCAATGGCATAGGGTTTACAAACTTACATGTTAAACAACAATCTAATAAAAGTATGTGCATGCATCTCATACGATATATTTCATTCAAAATGTTCACATGCACCAATCATTTATAGTGAAGAAACTTTGTATTCATTTATTTATTTTGGGGGCCCCAGCCAACTGTGTACTCTAGCTCTGTTTCTGTTCGAGTGGAAAGCACTCTTTCCTCCTTGAGAAACTTTGTATTTGTAACATTGAAAAACTAATAAGAGCCTCTAAAAATGACCCTGAACCTCTGAATCAGCCGTGGTCCTCTTAGTGATTTCTATTGGACAAAAGTCAAATAATAGAGTGCAGTTTTGTCCTCTACCACATGTCATAGTTTTATCTGGACAAAAATTATCGTGAAGAGGCTTTGGTAAAGAAAACAATTTTTTCCTTCATATATATTAATTTATTTACTTTGCATCCCAAGGATGCCCCCTCCCTTCCCCCTTCCTTTCCCCCTTGCCCTCCAAAAAGTGAAGCCCCTCTCCCCCTGTATTAACCTTCTCCAGCACATCACTCTTATCCTAAAATTATCTACAAGAAGTGCAGCAATAAAGAGGGAACAAAGATTGAGAGAAATTCCAAACAATAATTGGCCCAACCTCAGACCCATCCCATAGCAGAGAGCCAGTCCCTAACACTCATAAATTACTCTGCTATTCTTTCAGACAGGAGCCTAACTTGGCTTGTGGTCTGGGAAGCTCTAGCCAGCAGTGGATCAAGAGAGATGCTGGGACTTTCAGCCAAGCAAGGAACAGAATTCTGGGGGGTCCTCTGGCAGTGTTTGGGAAAAGATGGAAGGATGTGGAAGGGACAGGAGCATCACAAGAAGACCAATAGAGACAATTAACCCAGTCCCATGGCGATTTTCAGAGACTAAGCCACCAACTAAGGACCATGCAGGATCTGGACCTAGAGCCCCTGCACACATGTCTCTGATGGATGACCTGGTTTTCATATGAGGAGGCTAGCAAATAAAGGGGGGGGGTGTTTCTAACATGGATTCTGTTGAATGGTTTGGATCACTTCTTCCTGGCAGCACTACCTTGCCTGACCTCAGGACATGAAGATATGCTTGGTCCTGATGTGATTTGAAAATAAAATTTATAGCAATCAAAATTTGGAAATAAACATTTGGTAATAGAAAGCTGTTTTCCAAAATTAAGCTCTTGATAGTAAGAATATAAACAAACCTCATGAATTACAATTTATGGCTGCCCATTACCTGATGAATAAGTAAACAAACATGAGGTGATTTTTTAGCTTTGGTTGTCAGCTTGACAAAATACAGAATCACCTAGGAAGAGTCTCAAGGAAGGATTGTCAGCATGGGGTTAGCCTATGGAATTGCCTGTGAGGATCTGTTTACTTTCAATGTTTTGAGAAGGCCCAGCTTTTTGAGGCGGCTCGTTCTCTATGTGGGTTCCATATTAAGTGGAGGAGGAGCAGTTACTGACATGATTCAATTGACTACTCTTTGATCAACTCCCCCTGGTGAGGTGGCCAGGCAGTCCTGATGACATCTGACAGGCTAAGGTCATATAGTAGGGTAGGAGAACGTTCTGTATCAGTGGAATAGGGGAGAGACATAGTGGGAGAAGAGGGAGGGAGGGATGGACTGGGAGGAGATGAGGGAGGGGGCGACAGTCAGAATACAAAGTGAATAAATAATAATAAATAATAATAATAAAAATATCATCAACAACAAAAGATTCCCTGCACTCTGGCCAAAGTTGGTTGTGAGTCTCAGGATTTTCTTTGATAACCTGTTGGGTAGAGTCTTTCAGAGGCCCTCTGTGGAAGGCTCCTGACCTGTTTCCTGTCCTCTTGCCCTTCTGATATTCATCCCATTTGCCCTTCTGAATGAGGATTAAGTATCTTCCTTAGGGCCCTCCCTGTTGGTTAGCTTCTCTAGGACCTGAAATGTTTAAACTAAGATAATTTTATGACAGCACCATAAATAAAACTAGGACACATGGAACAAGTACATGATAGAAAAGCATTTAGCCTCGGAAAAGAATAAAAGCCTGACATTTGTTAAAACATAAGTGGGACTGGGAAATAATTATTCATCATGTGTAGTGAAATAAACTACACAGAGAAAGAAATAGCGAGACTATAGACCCGTGAAACCTAGCCAAGTTAAGCTTCCAGAAGTTTTTCAGTCAAATGGTAGTTACTGGTGCTTGAGGTGACTAGAGTGAAGAGAGAGTCAGAGAAGAACTGACTCCCAAGGTCGAAGTTAAAATCAGAAAAAAGAAGTTGGTTTTACTATTGTCCAACTGTAAGTCATAGTAAGAATGTACTGTACAACCTATAGTTCTAGAAACAAAATGATTCTAAATGTGACACTGCGAAACATGGAAAATACTTAAGAGAACACAGTCATTACAAGAGATTTAAATATTAAATATTTGGGGAATCTGAAAACACCAAAAGGATGTCTCAGCAATATGTCCCATTTTAGTTTCTTATGTATATTTTAAAATATAAATATAATGAATAAGAATTAAGTCAAAGGAGATTTATAGGTGAAGGGTTCAAAAGAAATGATGCCCCAAATGGTAAAGTTTTAGTTATCTGAAGATTTTAATTACTTCATAAATGAAGACGCACTAGAATTTTCTCTTACTTACATTTATGTGCTTTCTCATTTTGAAAGCATGTTTTTATTTGTTATGCCCATCTGCCTGTCCTTCTGCCTTGCTTTTTCTGACCATGAAGATCTAATTTAATGCCTCATTCCTCACTTCACAGCACTTCCATCTCAGTATTTACATATGTTCCTTAAAAGCCTGTTTCGAAGTTGGACTTTTCCCCTTGTAGCTCATGCCATTCTGATCAAGTATGTACTCAAAAAAACTTACTTTAATGAAAACCATTTCATGGTTCTTACTGGTGTGATTAAAAACAAAGAAAATAGTAATGTTTTTCAAATTATTCATCTAAAGAAAACATTTATAAAAATACTTGATTTCTAAATCTTGAAATGTATATCTGGAGTAAGTCTGTGGCTTTGATAGCCAATACATAGATTAAAAAAAAAAATCTGTGTGACAGTGTTTGCAATTTTGGAAAGCAGCTTCAACTGAACCAGGCAGAGGCCATTTCCAGCTTTGGCTCATATTCTATGTTACAGTACAGAACACAGCCAATTAAATTACAGTAAAATGCATGTGTCATGTTGGCAAACATGGCACCATCAGAAAACTGTACATGAAAAAGAAATACTGGAATCCTTTAGCTCTCTAACTTTCTCACCTTTCTTTTATTTTCTTTTTTAATTTTTTTATATTAGTTACAGTTTATTCACTTTCTATCCCACCTGTAGCCTCCTCCCTCATTCCCTCCCAATCCCACCCTCCCTTCCTTCATCTCCTCCTATGCTCCTCTCCATGTCTACTCTCCTTCCATCTGAACCTAGCCTATCAGATCTCATCAGGACTGGCTGCATTGTCTTCCTCTGTGGCCTGGTAAGACTGCCCCCCACCACAGGGGGAGGTGATCAAAGAGCCAGACACTGAGTTCATGTCAGAGACAGTCCCTGTTCCTATTAGTAGGAAACTCATTTGAAAATTGAGCTGCCATGGTCTACATCTGTGCAGGGGTTCTAGGTTATCTCCATGAATGGTCCTTGGTTGGACTATCAGTTTCAGAAAAGACCCTTGTGCCCAGATTTCTTGGTTTTGTTGTTTTCCCTGCGGAGTTCCAGGCCCCTCCAGGTCTTTCTATCTCTCCCTTCTTTCATAAGATTCCATGCACTCTGCCCAAGGTTTGGCTATGAGTCTCAGCATCTGCTTTGTTGCCCTGTTGGGTAGAGTCAGAGGCCCTTTGTGGTAGGCTCCTGTCCTGGTACCTGTTTTCTCCCTCTTCCGATGACTTTCTCACCTTTCAATATTTATTTTGCTAGTACTTAATTTGTGCAGTGCATTTGTAACTCTCCACAGTGTCTTCAGCTTACATTGTTTTCCTTCACCACTCTGAATTTTTTGACCACAGCATCAGACTCCAAAACTGAAAGTTTGAGCCAGGGAGAACACTCAACAGGTCACTCCTTGCTGTGCATGCATGACAGTCTCAGTACAATCCCAGGTATCCACTGAAAAGTAGGCAATTATATAAACTGAAAATATTGTTTCTTTTTGTAATTTATTAGAAATTATATAAATTGCAATATATATCTATATATATATACATATGTAAGTATGTATATATATGGTAATTATGTCTCTGTGAGCTTTGCTTAACCATCAAAATCGTAGTTACAGTATCTTCTGAGAAGCACAATTACAGTAATTGTAGGAGGATGAGGTGAACCAGGACTGTAATCACTGTCTTCAAAGTTCACAGAACACATCCCAGAAACCATAATCTAAGAAGAGAAATAGAGTTAAAATGAACCAGAAATTGTGAGAACTAACAAAAATTCAAAACTAAATGGGATAACTTCTAATTCTGTATCATTTTTCTATTGTCCTCATCACATTTTCAATATTTAAAAGATATTAATTCTGCTTTATTTCATTTAGTGTGCATTTTACTTATCTCCCCAATAATACTGTGTCTGTCTTCTGTCATAACCTTTAAAGAATTTTGATGACAAACATTGACAAACCATGATTGTAATGTTTTTCAGAAGTTATTGAAGTTGCAGATAACCTAGAATACAGAAGAATGCATTTAATTTCTCTGTGTTTATTTATATTTGCATGAATATGTAAGTGTGTATATGTTTTTGTGTACACACACATATGTATATATGGATATGTATGTATACTGTTGACCCCACACATATATCCAAGGATGCCATTGAATGCCTTGCTCTGTCACTTTCTACTTTATTCCTTTTGGAAAGACCCTCTCACTGAACCTGGATTTAGGCTGGTGGATAAACCATGGTGATAGATACTCCTATTTCTATTCTCCACAGGGCTGGGAATTGCAGGTGAATGACCATATCCAGGTTTCTATGAGGATGTTCGAAGATCTCTACTAAGATCTCCATATTTACTCAATTAGAAGCTTCACCATCCGCACAGGTCCTACATAAAATTTATGATTCACTTTTATCATGATTTTCTTATAGTTTATTTTCTCTAACTTTTAGAAATTATGCACTTATTAGTCACATGCTGTACCAAATATTTTTTCACAATTTTTTTGACTCACAAAACAAACATCAATAGAATGCAAGGATGCCTGGGAAGATGGCTCAGCAGGTCAGGATACTTGTTTTCAAGACTGAAGACCAGACTTCTGCCTCTGAAATTCTTATGTTGGAGGAGAAAACTGGCTCCCTCAAACCTTTATGCATGCACTGAGGCTGGCTTGTTCCACACACTCACTCATGTAAACACACATAATAAAATGATTTTAAAAGTTGTAGAAATATGAAATTAAGTGTAAATTTAGGAGTTAAGTTCATGAAGTGTGTGCATCAATGTCTTCATGGATAAAAGGGTAGTAAATAAAAATAGTAACTTATATGAAATGTGACTCAATTGAATTTTAGAAGCATTGTATCTTTAATCATGTAGCTTTCTTTCTTAGAAAATAATTAAACATAACATGAAAAAGTAGCACTTATATAACTGGAACTAATTTTTCTGGCAGTAAATTTATATTTGGAAACTAGTGTTGTTTTTCTACATATAAGGGATTATGTTCTTTGGTGACATTCAGTGAATTCTGTGGGCATTAGTAGTTACACTTTGGATTTCTTCTAAATAGCTTCATAACATACGCCAGAGACATAAGAAAACCCATGGAAATTTAACAATACATTCAGTGAGATGTATGCTCCTGCTTACTGATGAGAAACAGATGGTACAGAAGTTTAATTTTGTAGTCAAATCAACTTGGAAGGAAAGATGGAGAATTAGTTGAACATATGAGTAAAGAGGAAATGCCTCAGATAAAAAAAAGGGAGAAATAGAAATGGAAATGGAAACATTCTAAGAAAAAGTAAGGGAGGTGGACACATTAAGGTGTGGAGTTACCAACTCGAAGGACTTCATGTGCTAAGACAAATAGCTACATTTTAAATAATACAGCACTATAGAAAAATAAAAATAAGAAATAAGGCCAAAATGGTACTGTCATTAACCTTTTACTATGTTATTAAATATTTTGGACTAATAATAGATATTTTTAATCTATAAACTAATGTTGTTCACCAAACAAATTTGAATTTACAAAGTGATGTGTGCTAAATAAACACCAGTCTGTCATTCAGAGTCATCACTTACATCCATCTACTGCCTCAGGAAAATAGTCTGTTGCTTTGCAAAATGAACAGAAAAACTAACTATCATTTTTACACTGAAATTGGTTTGCCTTGGACTTTCCTTTGCTAAGAAACAAACATTTGCCACTCTTCCAGATGGACCTATATTTGGGTGGCTCAGCCTGTCATTCCAGCTTCAAAAGAATTGATGACATCTGGTCTCTATCAGTTTCACACATGCAAACAAACACAGATACACAAACACATAAACATACAAACACACAATAAGTAAATAAAGTAATTGATTAAAGATTATATGAAGGGAAGAAAGAAAAAGAAAGAGAGAGAGAAAGAAAGAAAGAAGGAAAGGAAGGAAGGAAGGAAGGAAGGAAGGAAGGAAGGAAGGAAGGAAGGAAGGAAGGAAGGAAGGAAGGAAGGGAGAGAGAGAAAGAGACCTAGCTCAGCATATAAAAAATTGCCACCAAGCCTGACAGCTGGAGTTCAAATTCAGGAACATACATGGTGGAAAGAGAATAAAAAGCTTAGAAGCTGTCCTCTGCTCTCCATGTGCACACTCCCCCCAACACAAGTAGGTGCATTAAGAAATAAGTAAATTCATTAACAAAACAAATTGGAAACAAAAATCTAAAGACAAATAGCTATAAAAAAGAAATTCTACAAACTTTGCTGGTATTTTGAATGAAATTTCACTGAAAACATAAAATAATTTGTTAACAACTAAGCTCATAAAAGCACAAATAATGTTGTTTCCAGATATATGCCACATTGACATTTATTTAGAAATCTTCCTTTTCACAGCTGTACTTTTTTGTAAGCATGTCATCTTTGAGTGTCTGTGTGCATGTGTGCGTGTCTTAAAGAGGCGAGTGAATGCCTTTACCTATGCAACTATGAAACTTTATACAGACTGCTTTATTTTTTACTATACATGTATTCCTATGAAATTTAATTAAAATTATTCCCATAAAAGTATTAACAAGAAATAAAATATGGAGCTATCTGAACGCATGTATAAGCAGTAGTCACCCTGACAATCAGCATACCTCCTACGCTAAAAATTAGCATATGGATTTTGGAAGTGCTGAACACAAGGATGACTTACACCACAGCAGGATAGAGAGGCCTGTCTCAAGGCCTTAAACCCACACAGGTGCACAGTAGAAAACACAAATGATTTATCCATGGGAATTTCCTGCTTGTATTTTCAGACTACGATTTACTGAAGGTAAATGAAATTGTAGGAACCAAATTGATGCAGGGGAGCTGCTGTACTAAGGTTATGGATTGTATCCCCCCAAAGCCGTATATTTAAAAGTTTGGTCCCCAGGATGGCTCTACAGGGAAGTGCTGGACCCTGTGAGGAAGAAATTATAAGAGGAAGGCCTTAGGTCTTCAGGATCGTGACAGGAAGAGTATTCTAAGATGATATTTTATTCTTTCTTTAGCTTTGTTACATGAGATAAACACATTTGCCCTCTTCCATACTGCTTGCCACTATCATTTAACACCCCATCATACAGCAGCTTAAGGGAGTGAGCCCAAAATAATACTTTCAGGCTTATGTTGAAAATTATCGCATGTCTTCTAACAGCATCTGGAGGGTGAATGATACAAGTGGAGATACTACATTGCCAAATTGTCTAAAAGACTTTTCAAAACTTAATTAATTATTTATTCATTTTACATCCCATTCATAGCTCCACTCTCCTCCTAGTCCCAACCTTTTTCCCCTTTCTCCCTATCCAGCCTCCCCTGCCACACACAGAAAAAGGGAGACCACACACACACCAACCTAGCCAGCCCATAAAATGACATCAGGACCACCCTTTTCTTCAGGGGCCTAGGTATAGTCCATGCATCATCCTAGGTAGGTGTTTTAGTCATGGAAAGTCCTCCTGGGCCCAGCTTAGTTGACTCTCTTAGTGTTCTTTCAGAGTTCCTGTCTCTATCCAGATTCTTCCATCCTTCTTCCCCACTTTGCCACAAGGCTCCCTGTGTTCCACCCAATGTTTGTTGTGAGTCTCAGCACCTGTTTCAACCTGTTGCCTGGTGGAACCACACAGAGGTCAGCTGTGCTAGGCTCCCATCTGTAAACTTAGCAGGGTATTGTTATTAGTGTCACAGATTGACCCTCTCCCTTGGTGTGGTCTCAGGTAGGGCCAACACTGGTTAGACATTCCCTCAATCTCTGTTCTATCTTTATTTCAGCACATATTTTGGGCAAGATAAATTTGGGGTTGAGTTTTATGGGTGGGTTGGTGTTCCCCTACCTACACAAGGAGGCCTGTATCTTAGAGAGTGGCCGGTTCAGCCTCCATGAGGCCTACTACTAAGGGTCTCAGCTAGAGTCAACCCCATATCCTGCCAGGAGTCTATTTTGCTAGGGATCTCCAGCTTTTCTCAAAAATACCCCTGCCCATAGTTTGTTTTCCTCTGCAAACATCATTCCTTCTTACCCATCATTGCTTCCTTCCCCACATCTGATTACCACCCTCATTTCCTTCATCACTCGCCTTCTGAACCTTTTTCCTCTCTTCAACCTCTTCTCCTGTCTAATTCTATTCTATTTCCGTTTTTGAGTGAGATTCAAACATCCTCCCTTGGGGACCCCCCTTGTTAGCTTCTCTGGGTCTGTGAATTGTACTATGGATATCCTGTGTCTGCTTATAGGTGAGTACACAGCATGTGCATCTTTCTGGGATACCTCTTTCTGGGATTCCTCTCTCAAGATGATCTTTTCTAGAGCCCATCATTTACGTGCAAATTTCATGATTTCCTTGTTTTTAATAGCTGAGTAGTGTAAATTTACCACATTTTCTTTATCCATTCTTCAGTTGATAGACATCTAGGTTGTTTCCAGATTCTCACTATTATGAATAATGCTTCTATGAACATAGTTGAGCAAATGTCCTTGTTGTATGGTTGAGGATTTTTTGGTTATATGTCCAGGAGTGCTATAGTTGGGTCTTAAAGTAGCATTAGTCTCAATTTTCTGAGAAAGCACCACACTGATTTTGAAAGCGTTGTGAAGTTTGCATTCACTTCAACAACAATGGAGTGTTTCCTTTCTCCACTTCCTCTCCAGCATGTGTAGTCACTTGAGTTTTTGATCTTAGCCATCCTGAAAGGAGTAAGATTGAATCTCAGTTATTTTTGTTCTTTCTTTCTTTCTTTCTTTCTTTCTTTCTTTCTTTCTTTCTTTCTTTCTTTCTTTCTTTCCTTCCTTCCTTCCTTCCTTCCTTCCTTCCTTCCTTCCTTCCTTCTTTCTTTCCTTTTTTTTGGTGTTTGCCTATTTTTTTAAATTTTTATTTAACTTTTATTAATTATACTTTATTCATTTTGTATCCCCCCATAAGCCCCTCCCTCCTCCCCTCCCAATCCCACCCTTCCTTCTTTTTCTGCATGCATGCCTCTCCCCAAGTCCACTGATAGGGGAGGTCCTCCTCTCCTTCTTTCTGATCTTAG
Source organism: Meriones unguiculatus (assembly GCF_030254825.1). Lineage (NCBI taxonomy): Eukaryota > Metazoa > Chordata > Mammalia > Rodentia > Muridae > Meriones > Meriones unguiculatus. The sequence goes on from NC_083364.1 coordinate 63,159,750, forward strand.
TCTATTAGTTCTCATCAGAAGTGGATGCATTGTCAGGGTTCTAGGTTATCTCCATGAATAGTCCTTGGTTGGAGTATGAGTTTCTGGGAAGTTCCCTGTGTTCAAATTTTCTTGTTCTGTTGCTCTCCTTGTGGAGTTCCTGTCCTCTCCAGCTCTTACTATTTCCCACTTCTTACATAAAATTCCATTCACTCTGCCCGTCAGTTGGCCATCAGGCTCAGCATCTGCTTTGACAGTCTACATGGCAGAGGCTTTCAGAGGCCCTCTGTGGCAGGTTCTGAGGTTGTTTCCTGTTTTCTTTTTCTTCTGATGTCCATCCTCTTTGACTTTCAGGATGGGGATTGAACATTTTAGTTAGGGTCCTCTCTTTTGCTTAGTTTGTTTAGATGTGGAGATTTAAGTGGGTTTATTCTATGTTGTATGTTTATATGAGTGAGTATATACCGTGTGTGTCTTTTTCTTTTTGCTTCTGGGACAACTCCAAGTGGATCAAAGACCTCAACATAAAACCAGACACATTAAATCAGCTAGGAAAAAAAGTGGGGAATACCCTAGAACTCATTGGTACAGGAGAAAACTTCCTGAACAGAACACCAACAGCACAGGCTCTAAGAGCAACAATCAATAAATGGGACCTCATGAAATTGAAAATCTTCTGTAAAGCAAAGGACACCGTCGTCAAAACAAAACCACTGCCTACAGATTGGGAAAGAATCATCACCAACCCTTTATCTGACAGAGGACTCATATCCAGTATATATAAAGAACTAAAGAAGCTGAAAAGCAGCAAACCAAGTAATTCACTTAAAAAATGGGGAACAGAGCTAAACAGAGAATTCTCTGTAGAGAAATATCGAATGGCAGAGAAGCACTTAAAGAAATGCTCACCCTCATTAGCCATTAGGGAAATGCAAATCAAAACAACAGAGATTCCATCTCAGATCCATCAGAATGGCTAAGCTCAAAAACTCAAGTAACAAGATATGCTAGAGAGGGTGTTCAGAAAGGGGAACCATCCTCCATTGCTGGTAGGAATGTAAACTTGTAAAACTACTTTGGAAATCAATGTTGCATTTCTTAGAAACATGAGAATATGCTACCTCAAGACCCAGCTATACCATTCCTGGGTATATATTCAAAAGATGCTCAACCATGCAAGAAAAACATTTGCTCAACTATGTTCATAGCAGCTCTGTTTGTCGTAGCCAGAACTTTGAAACAATCCAGATGCCCCTCGACTGAAGAATGGATACAGAAAGTGTGGTACATTAACACAATGGAATACTACTCAGCAATTAAAAACAAGGAAATCCTGAAATTTGCAGGCAAATGAATGGAACTAGGGAAGATCATCTTAAATGAGCTAACCCCAAAACAGAAAAACACACATAGAACATACTCACTTATAAGTGATATTAAATATATAATATAGGATAAACATACTAAAATCTATAGACCTAAAGAAGCTAAATAATGAGGATCTCAGGGAAGATGCTTAATTATCATAAAGAAGGGAATACAGAACAGTCACTGGAAGCAGTAGAAGAGTGAGAATAGGACTGAGCCTACCAGAGATGTCCTCTAAAAGTCTCTAACCAGGCAGAGATCGAAGCAGAAGAAACCTACTGCCAAACTTTGGACAGAGTACACAGTGTCTTATGAGACAAAGGGATTATAAAATGACCCCGAGGGGACATAAACCACACAAGGAGATCAACAAAGCCGAAAGAAAGAAAGGAAGAAAGAAAGAAAGGAAGGAAGGAAGGAAGGAAGGAAGGAAGGAAGGAAGGGAGGAAGGAAGGAAGGAAGAAATGAAAAGAAAAGAAAAGAAATGAAATGAAAAGAAATGAAATGAAATGAAATTAATTAAAAGAGCAGGGCCCAGTGGAGACTGCAGAGACTGATGCGCCAACCAAAGACCTTTCATAGAGAGGTCCAAGACCCCCTGTTCAGATGTAGCCCATAGACAGCTCAATCCCCATGTGGGTGCCCCAGTAAGGGGAGAAGAGACAATCTGACATGAACTCGGTTCCCTGATCTTTGATCAATTCTCCCTGGTGGGGCCAGCCACGTAAGGAAGAAGATCCAGGCAGTTCTTAGTATATGTGCTGCCGAAGTGAGCACTCCAGGCAGTTCTGATGAAACTTGAGAGGCTAGTATCAGACAGTAGGGAAAGAAATCTTCCTCCATCAGTGGACTAGGGAAGAGGGATAGGTTAGGAAAAGGGAGGAAGGGTGGGATCTGGAGAAGATGAGGGAGGGGGCTACAAAGCTAATAAATTGTAAATAAGAATAAGGAAAGAAAGAAAGAAAGAAAGAAAGAAAGAAAGAAAGAAAGAAAGAAAGAAAGAAAGAAAGAAAGAAAGATAGACAACTCACTCAGGATGATCCTTTCCAGGTCCCACCATTTACCTGCAAATTTCATGATTTCCTTATTTTTCATTCCATTGTATAGATGTACCACAGTTTCTGCATACATTCTTCAGTTGAGGGGCATCTGGGCTGTTTCCAGCTTCTGGCTATTACAAAGAAAGCTGCTACAAACATGGTTGAGGAAATATCCTTTTTGTGTTCTTGAGCCTCTTTTGGGTATACGCCTAGGAGTGGTATGGCTGGATCTTGAGGAAGCACTATTCCTAGTTGTCTGAGAAAGTGCCAGATTGATTTCCAAAGTGGTTGTACAAGTTTACAATCCCACCAGCAGTGGAGGAGGGTTTCCCTTTCTCCACAACCTCTCCAGCACGTGTTGCCACTTGAGTTTTTCATCTTGGCCATTCTGATGGGTGTAAGGTGTAAGAGTAATTTTTATGTGCATTTCCCTGATGACTAAAGATGTTGAACATTTCATTAAGTGTTTCTCCACCATTCTATATTCCTTTGTGGAGAACTGTCTGTTTAGCTATGCGCCCCATTTTTAAATTGTATTATTTGGTTTGCTGATGTTTAATTTCTTGAGTTCTTTATATATTCTGGACATTAATCCTCTGACATAGGGTTGACCTTGTCTTTTACTTTACAGATCCTTTTCTGTTTCATGAGGTCATATTTATTGATTGTTGATCTTAGAGCCTGAGCTGTTATTGTCTGTCCAGGAAGTTGTCTCCTGTGCCAATGAGTTCAAGGCTTTTCCCCACTTTTTCTTCTAACAGATTTAGCATATCTGGTTTTATGTTGAGGTCTTTAATCCACTTGGACTTTACTTTTGTGCAGGGTGATAAGTATGGATATGTTTTCTTTTTTCTGCATGTAGACATAGAGTTAGACCAGCACCAATTTTTGAAGAGACTATCTTTTTTATTCATTTTATGATCTTTGCTTTTTGTCAAACATAAGGTGTCTGTAGATGTGTGGGTTTTGTTCTGGGTCTTTGATTTGATTATCTTGATCCTGCAGTCTGTGTCTATGTCAGTACCATGCTTTATAGTACAACTTGAGATCAGGGAAGGAGATACCTCCAGAAAGTCGTCTATTGTACAGGATGGTTTTAGATATTCTGGGTTATTTTGTTTTTCAATATGAAGTCAAGAATAGTTCTTTTAAGTTCTGTAATGAATTGTGTTGGTATTTTGATGAGAATTGCATACAAAACACATATTTTAAATAAGAACTTAAGAACAACAAAGGTCTATTTGTTCACTTGTTTTTGATATGAAAAATATCTGACATAGCATCTTTAATGTGTGTGTGCTGTTATAAAATATGAAAATAACTTGAAATTCATCTCAGGGAATATTGTAATGGGTTACAGTGGAATACACAATAAAAATTTTGGTTTTGAATATTTTTAATGACTGAGACTTTGGAATTTCAAGTGATTCTTTTATTAACATTTATCAATTATCATATTCACTTTGGGTTAAAATCACAAAATAATAGAAATTACCATCAGGTTTTCTGTGGTTTTCAGTAGGTCATTAGAGTTATTCTCATATTTTATAACAACACATATAAATTAAAGATGCTATGTCAGATATTTTTCATATCAAAAACAAATGAACAAGTAGATTTTGGTTGTTCTTAAATTCTTATTTAAAATCTGTGTTTTGTATGCAACAATATCATTTACTGAATAGGGATAAAGAAAGGTGAATTTTAGAACTAAATGTGGGATTATGATATGTGAAAGCTGTCTGAGGACTGAAATTAATTCTCCTCTAAACAGAAAGACTACATGATCCAGCATTCTTTATTTATTAGCTGTGCACACCAACCTATTTCCATTTCATATCTGAATGAAGCTTTGCAATTATTTATCCTGATAATGAATGGTCTTCAAGCTCAAGGTAGGCAGCAAAACAGTAAACACACCATCATTAATCAGCTACAACAAAGGGTGCATTGTCAAGAGTAATTGTAAATCAGCAATGAGCTCACTGCACAAAAAGTCTTGCTGGGTGGAAAAAAAACAGGTAATTATTTTACAATGGTTTTTATCACAAACTTTTCCTGAGGATGTGCAGAAAATACTAACATTATTGACATGGCGAAAATCCAAAATAGTATGTTTAATAACAAGATGGCTCCCTAAATATTCAAGAATCATTCTCTGGCAAAGAACACTTTACTAACTGTCCAGCTACTTTATTTTATTTGAAAATATTTTTTTCTTTCTTATCCCTACCATCTGAACTTCCATGCTAGTTTAATAATTAATTTTATGATTTTTAGTAGGAATAAAGGGAAAATATACTAAACTATGGCTAGGGAACCATTTTTATCTTAAATACAAAGATCCCTAGTCATAGATAATTAATTTAAAATAATATGACTATAAATACCATTTAAGTGATACAAAGAGAACAAAGGATAGAGACTTTAAAATGGAGTCTCAGTGTGTTCCTCACAGTTTGAGGTGTCCCGGTGTGCACGAATTAGTTTACAATCTTTGAAATGAAACATAAACTATTGAGAAAATTCTATATATATGGTTTTAAATTAGCATTAAAATCCACTTAATAGCAAAATAGTCATATCATATATGGGAAATTATTTTAGTGAACTAACATGTCTGATAGCATAGCATTAAATTAGAGACAATTTAACAAAAGAATTACACCATTAAAAGAAGTCTTTTGGACTTCTTTGGTGTGTGGGTTTATTTATGGGTCTTCAGTTCAATTCCATTGATCAGCCACTCCATTTCTGTGCCAATACCATGCTATTTTTATTACTATTGTTTGCAGTACAGCTTGAAGTAGGGAATGGAGATACCTCTAGAAGATCTTTTATTGTACAGTATTGTTTTAGCTACTATTTTTTTTCCAATATGAAGTTGAGAATAGTTTTTTCATGCATGGTGTGTAAAGATTTGTGTTGGTAATTTGATGGGAATAGCATTGAAAATATAGATTGCTTTTTGAAAAATGCCTATTTGTACTATGTCATTCCTACCAATCTATGAGCATGGGACAACTTTCCATCTTCTGATATCATCTTCAATTTGATTTTTGACAAAGAAGCCAAAAACATACACTGGATAAATGAAACTGTCTTCAACAAATGGTGCTCAACTAACTGGATTACACAGGTAGAAAAATGCTAATAGATGTATATTTATCATCCTACACCAAACTCAAGTCCAAGCGGATCAAAGACATAAACATAAAACCAGAAAGACTTAGTCTTTTAGAAGAGAAAATGAGACTCAGCCTTGAACTCAGTGGCACAGAAGAAAACTTTCTGAACAGATCACCATCAGCTTAAGTTTGAAGATCAACAATTAATACATGGGACCTCATGAAACTGAAAAGCTTCAATAAGGCAAAGTATACTGTCAAATGAACAAAATGGCAGTTTACAGATTAGGAAAAGATTTTAACTATTCCTACATATGACAGAGGACTAATATAAAAAATATCAAAAAGTCAATAAGCCAAATAATACAGTTTAAGAGTGGGGCAGAAAACTAAACAGTATTCTCTAGAGAGGAATCTTGGATGGTCAAGAAGTACTTAAAGAAATGTGAAATGTCATTACTCATCAGAAAAATGTAAATCAAGAATTTAGTTGAGCATTAATTCCTTTATGTACAACTAAGGCGTGAGCTACATTGGCTAAATGATTATTCAGGGTCTGAGCAGTCTGCCCAGTATGACTCATGGCTAATGCCCCGATGGTAGCTCCAACAGCCGCCAATTAGATGGTAGTAACAATGGTGGCTGTAGTTCCAAGATCCATTTTCTGTCTGAAGAGAGTCATAGCGTGAGGGGCATCAACGGGCACAGGCACCCAGTGAGGCATGCGAGTAACCAGGGCATACTAAAAGGAAGCTTGATGGTGTTCAATCAGAGGATTGACCTCGTGCAGGAGCAAATTGATACCCTACGGCAAATCGCTCAACTTGGCTGTCAATGAAAATATGCTGGACTTTGAGTCACTAGCATATAACATGAGAATTTTTCCTGTGCTGCAAATCTGTCTAAACAATTGTCGAGCTATATTTTAGGCAATTGGACTGGAGAATTCGATACTATGATGGAGCAGCTGAGAGTGGCCATTGTCACAGTAAATTCTACCAGAGTGGACGCAGGACTAGCCACAGGATTATCATCATGGATTGCTGCAGCCATGAATCATCTGAAGGAATGGGTGGGCATGGGAGCGTTAGCAGGCCTTCTGGTGTTGGTCTCCTTGGTTTACCTGTGGTATATATGCAAGATTAGAGTCTCACAACAGTGTGATGCAGCCATGATCATTCAGGCCTTTACAGCCATTGAAGCAGGACATTTGCCCCAAGCATGGTTGGATACCATAAAAAGCTAAAATGTTACGCTCAGGATGTGAGGCTAAGCACTGCACTCAGGGTCAGCCGCTTTGAACCCAGAGAAGAGCATGTCTGATTGCATGCGGGTTGATACCCCAGGTCCCGCCTCTGAGAAAAAGGTATCAGAACGGGTCTGATGCTCTTTGGGTGGATGACACCTAAATGAACATCGGTACAAAGTCCCAATTTATTTCTAATATCAGAGATCAGACCTCTACTCTTGCCTGATGCGTCTAAAACAAAAAGGGGGAACTGTAGAGAGCTGCGTAATGCCATGCCTTAAAGATGGAGCTGGTTTCCGCCTTCCACCTTCCCGATGGTGAGTGCTCTCTGTCACGAACAGTTCCACATTTGGCTAAGCCTGAGGATCTGGCTTGCTTCCATGTATGTGGACCTATCTGCATTGCCCATGTGGCATGCTGAGGTTGGCTACCCAGAGGCTATTTAAGCTGTGGGCTGGCTTTCCCCAGGGTCAGATGATTGTTCAAGGTTCCTGAATAAACTGCATTGAAAAGAAAAAAAAAAAAAAAAAAAAAGAATTTAGAGATCAGGAACAACAAATGTAAGAATCACCAAGAGACAACAAATGATGGAGGAAAGAATCTCTCTCATTGAAGACACAACTGCAGAAATTGAAACATCTGTCAAACAAAACATGAAAACTGGAAATTCATCTCAGGGAATATTGTAATGGGTTACAGTAGAATACACTCAATAAAAATTTTGGTTTTTCCAAAGTCTCAGTCATTAAAAATATTCAAAATCATAGTGGAAAACAAAAATAGACTATCTCAGGAAATATTTTACCATTTTACAAAGATTACTAACAAGGAAGGGGAAAATCTCACTGTGCCCCAAACCTAAACAAGGAACTGTGAGAAACCAAGCAATGGCAAAAGTGAGATAAAGAATTCTCTCCAGGAAAAGTCCCACGATTGGTTTTCCAACTCCAAATGGCCAGCCATGAAAACATATACAGACAAACAACACTATCTTGATTAAATATTCATACTCTTAAAATATGTAAATATCAACTGTGTATATTTAGAACACACACACATTTCTCACAATGAAAGAAAGAGAAGTTGTGAATTAGAGAGAGAGGATACAAGAGGAGTTGGAGGCACATAAGAAAGTAGGGAAATAATATAATTGTGTTTTAATCTCATAAATGAAAGAATAAATAATAAAGAACCATACTTGATGAGAAAGACACATTTTTATGTTTATCTAGAGAAGTATTTCAAATCAAACAGAAATACACACTTTTATTAGTGATATAAGATATTGTCCAAGACTGTTAGCATGGTCAGTAATTGAGGAAGAGATAACAAAAAGGAGGATTGAAGAAATATATACTGAAATATAAATTTTCTTTAAATATTCGCTGGCCTAGAAATACTCACTATGGCTTAGGAACATGGAAGGAAAACACATAACAAAGGAACAAAAGATTCTTGGGTATAATTATTTATCTAAATCAATATAATAGATATAAGAAACATTGAAAGGAAGATAACTCAAGTTGTCTGCGGAATGGGACACTGCCTGGATTGAATTTAAATTACCATTTTCAGCTGCTTTCCAGCAGTGAAAAAGAGAAGTATAACACAGGGCTCTGCTCTGCGGTACTGTGAGCATCTTCCATAGAACATTAACCTCCTAGAGTCAGAAGAAGAAAAACCCACTGTTCAGACAAATGTGCACTGATTCAAGACATGATATGGTGATATAAAAAACTCTTAGAATTGCTTTTTTTAATTCACTTATATCAGGGATTCTTCAACTTTAATATTTTCATGGTTCCTAATTACCTGAATCTAATTTTAAGATGATTCTCAATATTTAGATATATACAATAAGAATATAAAATAAACTGACCAATAATAGCTTGAAGAAACTTACTTAAAATGATGCATTGGCAAATAATTTTATCAGTTATCAAATACAAATGAATTATTCATATTAATTATTTGGTATTCCAGGAATTTTCTGAAAATAATTAAATCTTTATTGAATATTTGATAATTAAAACAGTTTTGTCAACTTTCAAGGTTGATTACAATCAATAAGTCATCAATAAGACTTCTGTTTCTCTAAATTAATAGTACAAGTGTAAAAGTATGTTTGAGGCCATCCTAGAATTTTTTTCATATCCTTTCTAATATGAAACTGAAATTTATTTAACAATGTTTTTTTTGTGACACTCTTATCAACAATTAAAATAATGATGCTTTTTCTTTAATTTATTATGAAAGTCTTATACATGTATACAAAGCATATTCACTATACTCACTCAAGTTTTTCAAATTTTGTTGTGTATAGGCTTTTTGAAGTAAGACCTAATGATTGTTTGGATTTCCTCAGTGTCTGTTGTTAAGTCTCCCTTTTCATTTCTGATTTTGACAAGGAACAGGACAGGAGCCTTCCACAGGGGCATGTGAAAGACTCTTCTATATCAGGATACAGAAGGAGATAGTGAGACTCACAGTCAAACTTTGGACAGAGTGCAGGAAATCTTATGGAAAAAGAGGGAGATAAAAATACCTGGGGGGAACAAGGAACTCCATAAGGAGACCAACAGAGACAAAAATCTTAGGCCCATGGGGCCCTGCAGAGAACATGCATGGAGAGGACCTAGACTCCCTTGTTCAGTTTCCAAGTGAGTTCCCTAGTAAGGGGTGCAGGGGCTGTTTCTGACATGAACTTAGTGGCTCTTTGATCACCTCCCGCTGGGGTGGGGGCTGTACAGCTTTGCCAGGTCACAGAGAAAGATGATGCAGCCAGTCCTGATGAGACTTGATAGGCTACGTTCAAATGGAAGGGAAGGAGGACCTCCCTTATCAGTGGACTTGGGAAGGGGCATGAGAGGATATCAAGAACGGAGCATGGGATTGGGAGGAGATGAAGGAGAGGGCTATAGCTGGGATACAAAGTGAACAAATTGTAATAAATAAATAAATAAATAAAAATTTAAATTAAAAAGATACCATTGAAAGGTACTTCCACAGGGAATGTTAAATTGTCCAACTTTATGTCAATATTTTGTGCCACAACTGTTAGGAATAATTCATAGGCAATTTTCTCAATCTATCACATATCATTACATAGATGATATTTTGTTGGCTGATTCTGATACAGATAATGTATAAAAATGTTTAAGAAAACACCAAGATTTTGCCATGTCTGGAGTTACAGATTACTCCAGTGTTTATGAACCCTAAATAAAGTAGGTTACATAAAAAAATCTAAGGCTACAGGTGTCCCTTCAGCCTCTGTGGGAAGTGTTTGTATAGATATCCCATCTATAGCTACCCACTCATTGATGCTTACTTTCAGCAATTTGAAGAGTGACAATTCTATATTAACCACTATTTATCACATTAAGAAGCTTCTCTGACCAAGTTTGGGAGCTGTGCAAATCTATAGATAAAAACATCAGATATAAACATAAGTGTTTAGAAAGTGGTCAAAAACCAAACATTATGACACAGTGCAATCCACAGATATAATGACTGTTACTTACAAATTAGGAAATCATGGTAGGAGAGGGCTAAAATTTTCTCATTTCCACAATTAAATCATTCTCTCTCCAAAAGGCCAAAAAATTTGTATGCACAGTACAAACAATCACAATTCACAAAATATAGTAGTCTCACCAATACCATGTCAGAAAGCATCACTTTGTATTTCATAGAGGACAGCATCTACAGTGTGAAATGTGAATGTGGTGAGTTCATATCCAACATGCCCAGGAAATCAAAGGATACAACATGGATAAATAATGCCAGACCATCTCGGAACAACTGAGTATTTTATTTTAAGTTTATTTATTGTTAGTGTGTTTGCAGAAAATTTTTACCATTGTTAAACATTTTGAACCTTCCATGTTCACTTATTCAGCTCTGTGTGGGAGAGAAGACTATAGGCTGGAAAAACTAAAATAACCTGTGGCTCAGAAACTACTATAAGGTCAATGTACAAAAATGGGAATTCCTTAGTGTTTATTTCTGTCTTCATGTTTAAGAATTAACATACTATAAGGACAAAATTTTTCCTGAGACAGTGATTTTAAATATATATATATATTAGAATGCAATAAAATAATGTAATAATATTTTTAATTATAAATATATGATATAGTTTTAAAAAGCCCTCACAAATATGTGCTAAAATGCACTGTACCAAAACTTGCATACTTTTAGAACTCTGGACTATGTAATTTATGAGTTGCAGCATACCTTGTGTTAAATATTTCTGTAGAGAACCTTTTACTAACCTTCTACTATTATAGAAAGATAAAATAAAAATTTAAACAATAGTTATAACTTAGATGAGAAATTATAATTTGGACTTTGCTTAATTTATGGAAATTGTTAGTGGACAGGTTACTCAGGTTTTATCCTTGTAATAAAACTAGTGAAAACAAATCAGCTGTAGGGAGAAAAGTTGATATTAGTTCAAGGCTGCAGAAGTTCTAATCTATGGTCAGCTGTCTCCATTTTCTTAGGACTGTGACAGGTAGAATTGTCATGTATCAGAGTATTCAATACTATACACTTCGAGGCAACCAGATAACAGCCTGCAGGAGAAAGAGGATGAGCCTAGTGGTCTACTTTCATGTCTAATGATATACTCTGAACAAATGCAATTTAGGAGAGAAAAAGGTTCATTTGGATATACAAATCCTGTTTACAGCACATAATTGATGGAAGTCAATGCAGGAAATTGAAGAAAGGCATGCCTGCTTTTTATTCTTCATTGTACTATTCTGACCAAACTACTCAATTCATGACCAAGGAAACATGGAGGATGTTGTATATTAGCTGGTTACAGTCCATCCTATATGTAGCTAGTTCTGTTACGTAGCTATGAACTACCTGTCTAAGGATGTTACCCACCTATAGCGGACTGTGGCCTGCTGAACTAGTTCTCAATCAAGATAGTCCTAAGACGAGATGACCATGAGCAGCTTTCCAATTTGATCACTATAGGCTGTGTCAAGTTGATAATTTAAAGTTACTGGAGTATGAGTTTCAGAATAGAGTCCAACCAAGGACCATGCATGGAGATACCTAGAATCCCTGCACAGATGTAGCCCATGAAGTGGTACCCTAGTAAGGGGAAAAGAGACTGTCTCTGACATGGACTCAGTGGCTGGTTCTTTGATCACTTTCCCTTGAGGGGCGAGCAGCCTTGCCAGGCCAGAGAGGAAGACAATGCAGCCAGCCCTGAGGAGACCTGATATGCTAGGGTCAGAAGGAAGGGGAGGAGGACTTCCCTATCAGTGGACTTGGGGAGGCATGGGAGAAGATGAGGAAGGGAGGGTGGGATTGGGATGGAATGAGGGTAGGGGTTATAGCTGGGATACAAAGTGAATAAACTGTAATCAATAAAAAATAAATTAACTTAAAAAAGAAAGTGGTTGGAGCAGGTGGTCACATTGTCTTTAAAAGCCATGTACACAGTGAAATACTGTCTCTGATTTGCTGGCATCAACACAAATTCCATCATCTCACAATTGTACATATAGTGGTGGACTGATGACTTGATTTATCCATCCACATGATGCAATTATTTCCTAAAGCCGGTGAATATTTCTTTGGAACCAAGACTCCAAATAAGAGTTTAAACGAACATTTTATCTCAATTTATAAAATTCACTGTCAACTATTAACCTTGTATCTATGTTATGACACAAAATATATCTGGTTCATTTCTTGAAATCCTTAATGTCTCCATAGTCACAATTTGCACAAAACTTCGCACATTGAACAAACATTAAATTGATTCTCTAGGGATCAATGTAAAATTGTTAGTGTTGGCCCTATATGTATCAAACTCTGCATAAAAACTAAAGATATAGTAGCACAGGATGAGAATTCTGCTCCCTACCTTGGAATGGTCTAAGTTTCAAAGCAGTACTCAGACAGCCCACTCTTTAAGACTATTCTGGTTATCTCACATAGCTTCCTCTTTGATGTGATTCTTTTCACTGCTAATGGTTTTCCCTGACAGATTTTTACTTTTTTTCTGTCTTTTTGATGGTCTCATACTGAAGTTCCTATTTTTCTTACCACTTCTTAAAGAGACTCTGAGCCTGCTACAAGGTAATTAATTAGACTCCTCAGCCTTCCTTTGAAATCTCCCTCTAATGCTCACTGATTTCACAACACCTGCAAAATAAGTGGATGTCACCAATACCTGTTGATGGCTAGAGCAGTATCAATCTCCCATGAGGCACCTGTGCTGGAAGTAGATGATTCTCCATAATTTACAGCAGGGAAAGAGTTCCAGGGCTCTCTTTTAAAATAAACTGTCTCTAATGAGTTAATTTTAAAAAGTAAATGTCTTCACTCTTTGGGTCTGCAATGCTGATATTTACAAATCCAGAGGTATCTTCAAAGCACCTTTCCTATTAGCTAGAAACAAAATAGTGTTTTAAAAAATATTGAGTGTTTTAAGCCAGGTTTAAGGTGATGCACTGAGACACAGTGTGGAAAGACAGGGAAAGAGAGATGAAAGGGAGGGGGAATGAGAGGGCGATAAAGGAATTAAAGAGGTGAGGAGGTAAAGAAGGGGAATCAGAAGAGCCCCATTTGCCTTTATGTCAGGGCTGCTTGAAGTTATGAACAATAAAAATGTAGTGACTGAAAAGTTAAAATTGTAAAATGATATTTGTCTCAGGGAGAAATGAGGAATCATCATCCATACGTGTGTTAGTAACTGAATGCTGAGCTCCTTTACAGATTAATTAGCCTTTAATGTCAGCCTCACACATAGTCTTAGTATACGAACAAACTATTTAAAAAAAGAGGTTGTTATTTATAACAGGTTTTAAGACACATGATTGACTTACTTGATTTGATATAGGATGAGCCCTCACTCCCATCTGAAACATCACCAGCACACCCCACATTTAAATTCTTATGCTGGTCCAGTATTCTTAACTCGTACCTGAATAACTCATCATGTTCCATTTGTAGCACACAGAGATTTATTAGCTGTCTTCTCTACAGTTTGTTTTCTCCCCAAATCAAAATACAAATGTTTCTGAACTGAATGGTCAAATGAAATCTCAAAAAACAGCCCACACTGCAGTATCAACTTTCTGTATTAGTTTTAGTTTCTTTGACAAAACACTTGAGAAATTCAAATGAGGCAGGAAAGATTTATTGGGCTCATGTTTGCTAACTTTTCAATCTATCATCAGCTGTCTCTATCCATTGTTAGGCTGTGGCAAAGCACGGGCAGCATGGCTGACGATCATGGCAGAAGAAAGATGCTTGCTTGACAAGAGCCAGTTAGCAGAGGGAGAAGAATAGGGAAGTGAATTTCCCTTAATAGTGACACATTTTATCCAGTCAGGCCCTAATTTCCAAATTCTTCAACCTCTAAATAGTCAATTCAACTATTAACCCACCAATGGATCAACCCACTGGTCAAGCTATTTCCTTCATATTTGGTCACTCGATCCCACTTCTGAATTTCAGAATGAATACCAAGTCTTCAACACAAGAGCCAATGGGACATATTTCATATACAAATCATGACATCACTTTATAAATACATATAAAAAAATCTGAAAAGTTTTCAATATCATATCAACTTATGAAATTGTTTAGATTATATTATGCTATTGAAATACTTATTTTTACTGAGAAATAAACTCTTGTTAAACTTATAATAAGTAAAATACAAGGGAGCTATGTACAGTAATGTATAAAAATTCTTTATTAAATATTCAAAAATTTTTCTTCAGAAAAAAGAGAAACAAATGAACCAAATGTTGTCCTTTCTTTAATATTGCTGAAGATGTTTTAGCATAAAGAAGAGGAAATGGTTTCTTGCGCCTCTATCATCCTGAAATGAAGCTGTAAGTCCAAAATGCTCCAACCACTGTTGTAGTAAGAAAGAATTGAAGAGAATAAAGACTTGTCTGGGAAGAAATCAGCTGAGAACAAATAAGCACATACAGTGGTGAAGGGGAACTACCTTTGTTCTGACACAGAATCATTCAGGTGTGTTAATCAGATTTGTGTCCACTGCTGCTTGTGGAACTGAGAATTTTCCCTGTTTCCATGAGCCGAACTGGAAAGCTGTAGGACTTAGGAATCAGTGGTTAAGTAGTGTGCGATAATAATTCCTAGTCTGAAAATTGTTGCCTTCTCTCTGTTTGTGTTTGTGTGTGCGCGATGTGTGTCTGTGTATGTGTTAGATGTGTCTGTATATTTGATCTATTTATGTGTATGTCTGGGTTATGTGTGTGTGTGCCTGAGATACGTGTGTGAGTGTGCTGTGGTATGTGTGTGTGAGAGATCTTTGTGTATTTTTATGTGGTAAATATATGTGTATCCTAGGTATGTGTGTGTGCACATGCATGTGCATGTGAGAGAGTATGTGTGTAGTGGGCATTTGTGTAAACTACATACTTGTGGACTCATTAGCATGGCCCTATGCACAGGAAGAAACCACAAAAAAACAAAACAAAACAAAAACAACAACAACAAAAAAAAAACATGAAGTGTGACTTTTGCTATAATTTTCTGACTTATTGCCTTGAGACAGAATCTGTAAAAATCAGAAGCTTGGTACTTCCTACTAGTCTGGTTGGTCAGCAAGCTCCTGGGATCTTCCTGTTTCTGCTCACCTAAGTAGCCATGTGCAGCCATGTCTGAATTTTTATGAGTGCTGGAGGTTCGAGTTCAGGTTTCCATGCTTGCACAGCAATTCATCTTACCCATGAATCTATGTCTCTAGCCAAGCGCCATTTTTAAAAGTATTAAGCTATAAAGCAATACCTTAGCCCAAAATGCAGAATGCATCAGGTCTAAAGCCCGAAAAATATGCATGAAAAACTCATGCTAACAAGAAATAACAAACTAGTGCTATCTACCATGAGTTTCATCATCAACATTGCTTATAAAAGAGGAGTTGACAGTCACACATGTTAGATATTGCAGATGTATTAGTTACTTTCAGCTTTTATTTAGTTATCAGTAGTTACAGATTGATAAATTAGTATTCACAGGTGGTAGGAAAATAAAATGTGATGATAGTTAGACAAAAGATGATACTAGCTAGATGACTGGCAATCATAGATAAATGGTAGATAATTTAAAAATAGATTGACATATTGATGTATTCTAAATCCCAGTATACACATATATGCTCCTATATCTATACTGCATAAATCAAGGAACAATAATATTGTTTGTATCAATAGGTACATTGAATTTTCATCTCTTGGTTTTATAGTATTCTCCAATAAAAAAAGTACTCATTTGCAAAAATGATACAGAAAACTGTACAAATGAATATATGTACTAATCAAATGGCAGAATGAAAGAAAATACTGTTTAAACATGAGACTTAGGTGAAATGGACATAAAAGCCAATTGTGTTTCTAAACATTTTTTCTATTTCTAGTTGTTAGAAAATAAATGTTTTACAGATTGTCGTGCTGGTCTTCTTTTTTCCTCCTTCTTGCCTTCCTTCCTTTCTTTTTCTTTCTTTCTTTCTTTCTTTCTTTCTTTCTTTCTTTCTTTCTTTCCTTCTTTTCTTCCTTCTTTCTTTCTCCTTCCTTCCTTCTTTCCTTCTTTCTTTCTTTCCTTCTTACAATTTGTTTACTTTGTATTCCCTCTGTAGAGCCCTCCCTCTTCTCCCCCTATGCCCCTTCCCTAGTCCATTGATAGAGGAGGACCGCCTCCTCTTCTATCTGACCTTTGCCTATCAGGTCTCATCAAGGCTCCTTGCATCATCTTCCTCTGTGGCCTGGTAATGTAGTACCCCCAAGGGGAGGTGATTAAAGAGCCAGCCACTGAGCTCATGTCAGAGATAGCCCCTGCACCCTTTACTAGGTAACCCACTTTAAAAGTGATCAGCCACGGGCTTCCTCTAAGCAGGGGTGCTAGGTCCTTTCCATAATTGATCCTTGGTTGGAATATTGGTCTCTGTAGGCACCCCTGGGCCCAGGTTTTTTGGCTGTTTTTCTCCTTGTGGAGCTCCTGTTCCCGCCAGATCTTTCAGGCTCCTCCTTCTTCCATAATATTTCCTGCATCTGTCCAAAGTTTAGCTATGAGTTTTAGAATCTCCTTCTATACCCTGATGGGTAGAGTCTTTCAGAGGCCCCCTGTGGAAGGCTCCTGTCCTGTTCCTTGTTGTCTCCTAATTCTGATGTCTATCCTATTTGCCTTTCTGAGTGAGGTATAAAGTCAGAAAGCTCACTAAAAAGAATACAAAGAAGTATAACGAAATTTATAGACCTTATTTAGAAACAAATGTATTAATATAAAGATTCATATATTCAGATAACTAGGTGCAGAAATAACTATATGTTTATGCTACTATGCATAAAATATAATGGATAGTTATATATGCATTATTGTACTAAGCATTATACTTAAATCTTAGAATCCTACATCATTCTTGGGACAGGAAAAATGAATATATTAGAAAAACTACGTATTTGGGGAACGGCATTCTGATGTACACAGCTGGAAATCACTCAATATATTTATTTTACTATTTTAAAAAAGAAAACAGATTTGAAATTATCAAAAGGACATTTTTTTGCTCCAAAAGTGATTATTCTAAGAAAAATACTATGATAATTAAAGAAAATAAAAGTAAAAGCTTCTTGCAAAGGATCAATAATCACAAAAATAATAATATTCAATTTCTTGTTAACTACTATGTAAGAAAATGAGTGGCAATGGAATACAATAAAATACAGCAGTCTAATGTCACTTTGGCTAAAGGAAGAACACTAATAAAAGGTAGTTCACAAAATAGAGTCAGTCTTGTCACTTGCTTGCTATTATCTAGGAATTTTGTTCACTTTATGTGGCATAAATGAGTATAGCTAAAGTTGTAATCTATTTTATAGAGACTTACCTGAACTTATATGGTTTTAACATGACAGGAAAGTCATCCATGTCTCTCTAAGATCCTGTATCTAGTTTCCCCATTGATTGCAACAAAGCAGCCAATACAACCCTGAGGACAGTAATACAATGTCTATATATAGACAGAGAAATAAATAATTGCAGGAAAACATAGAAAAGAGTTTAAAAATATTCCATTAACTCAGTGATAAATTTTCTATTCTTATTTCCTTGTTGCTTATTTTTTTTGGCTTAGTTGGTTTTCTTTATTAAAAATAACATTGAGTCTTCAAATTAACTAAAGAAGTATCTTCAAAAGCAGGTCCCCTTTATGACAAAGGGAGAATGATTGCTCATCCTCCAGCATTTAGTAATAAATGAAGTGACAAAGTGCTAGTTGTTGAGTTCAAATTATGTGAGTGATCATCTTACCCCGGGTCCTCTTTCTTGTTTATCTTCTTTAGGTGTACTGATTTTAGTATGTTTATCCTATCTTATAGGTCTAATACCCACTTATAAGTGAGTATATACCATGTGTGTCTTTCTGCTCCTGGGATGCTTCACTCAGGATGATCTTTTCTAGATCCCACCATTTGCCTGCAAGTTTCATGATTTCCTTGTTTTTAATTTCTGAGTAGTATTCCATGTGTAAAAGTCCCACAATTTCTGTACCCATTCTTCCATTGATGGACATCTGGCTTGTTTCCAGGTTCTGGCTATTACAAATAAAGGTGCTACAAACATGGTTGAGCAAATGTCCTTGTTGTGTACTTGAACAGCTTTTGGATATATGCCTAGGAATGTTATAGTTGGATCTTGAAAAAGTGCTATTCCTAATTATCTGAGAAAGCACCAGATTGATTTCCAAAGTGATTGTACAAGTTTACATTCCCACCAGCAATGGAGGAGGGTTCCCCTTTCTCCACAACTTATACAGCATGTGTTGTCATTTGAGTTTTTTTATCTTAGCTATTCTGATTAGTGTGGGGTGAAATTGCAGGGTCCTTTCAAATAGGATGGACATTGGAAGTAAGAGAAAACAAGTAAAAGGACAGGAGCCTACCACAGAGGGCCTCTGAAATACTCTGCCTAGCAGTGTAAGCAGATGCTGAGACTCATAACCAAACCTTCAGCAGAGTACAGGGAATCATATGAAAGAAAGGGGAGTTAGTATGACCTGGAGAGGACAGGAGCTCCACAAGGGCCAAATATTACAGGGAAAAGGTGTCTTTTATGAGACTGTTTCTCCAACCAAGGACCATGTATGGATATACTTAGAACTACTGCTCAGGGAGGAGATGAGGGAAGGAGGGTGGGATTGGGAGGAAATAACGGAGGGGACTACAACTGGGATACAAAGTGAATAACCTGTAATTAATATAAAAAATAAAAATTAAAATAAATGAATAAATATGAAATTATCTACTTCCAAGATAGCTTGCCTATTGTTTACTTCTTAGGGTTCTGTTTAGGAAGGCAGAGTACATAACGACAACAGAAAACGAGGTATTGACTTAAAAACAGCTGCTGGTGCAGACATACATGGGAGAGATACTGAAAGGCAAGAAGGGAAGCAATATACATTTTGATATAAAATAATTTAATTAAGAAAAAGAAATGATTCTGATGGCAATGGGATCAAAAACTCTTAAGTAATTCAGTACTCTTAAGTAATTAAGCACTTTTTAATTCAGATGAAGTACAAACCAAACTTTTTTTATATTTGGACTTTGATCCACAAGAGAACTTAAAAATCAAAGACGTTCAGAGTGTGTTAATTGAAACTTTGAGTGGAAGAGTGCAAAAGTGATGAATATGAGATAGTAGAAATATAGTCAATAGTGATACTTTGACCTCTTCCTTTCCGATTTGTATCCCCTTGATGTCCTTTAGTTGTCTTACTGCTCTAGCTAGGACTTCAAGTACTAAATTGAAGAGATATGGAGAGAGTCGGCAACCAACCTTACCTTGTCCCTGATTTCAGTGGGACTGATTGAAGTTTCTGTCCATTTAGTTTGATGTTGGCTATAGGCTTGTATATTGTCTTTACTATATTTAGGTATGTGCCTTGTATTTCTCATCTCTCCAAGACATAAATGGGTGTTGGATTTTGTCAAATACTTTTTTGGCTTCTAAGGAGATGACGATGTGGTTTTTCTCATCCAGATTGTTTATATGGTGTATTATATTGGTGGATTTCCATATATTGAACCACCTCTGCATGCCTGGGATGAAACCTACTTGGTCGTGGTGGATGATATCTTTGATGTGTTCTTGAATTCAGTTTGCAAGTATTTCATTGAGTATTTTTTCATCAATGTTCACAAGAAAAATAGGTCTGAGATTCTCTTTTTTTATTGGGTCCTTGTGTGGTTTATGTATCAAGGTGACTGTGGCTTCATAGAATGAGTTTGGTAATGTTTCTTCTGTTTCTATTTTGTGGAATAGTTTGAAGACAATTAGAGTTAACTCTTCTTTGAAGCTCTTCTTTGAAGAAGTCTGAGCTGAAAACATCTGGGCACAGGCTCTAAGGTCAATAATCAATAAATGGGACCTCATGAAAATAAAAATCTTCTGTAAAGCAAAAGGCATTGTCCTCAGAACAAAATGACAGCGTACAGACTGGGAAAGGATATTCACCAACTCTGTATCTGACAGAGGGCTAATATCCAAAATATATAAAGAACTAAAGAAGTTAAAAAGCAATAAATCAAGTAATCCAATTAAAAAATGGAGTACAGAACTAAACAGAGAATTCTTTTTCGAGGAATATAGAATGGCAGTAAAACACTTAAAGAAATGCTCAACGTTCTTAGCCATCAGGGAGATGTATATCAAAACAATCCTGAGATTTCACCTTACACTCATCAGAATGGCTAAGATAAAATTTCAAGTGACAACACAAGCTGGAGAGGTGTGGAGAAAGCGGAACTCTCATCCATTTCTGTGGGAATGTAAACTTTTACAACTACTTTGGAAATAAATCTCACACTTTCTCAAACAGTTAGGAATAGCATTTCCTCAATATCCAGCTATATGCATATATCCAAAATATGCTCAAGTACACAACAAGGACATTTGCTTAGCCATGTTTGTAGCACCTTTATTTGTAGTAGCCAGAACCTGGAAACAACCCAGATATCCCTCAACAGAAGAATGGATACAGAAATTGTGGTACATTTATACAATAGAATACTATTCAGCAATTAAAAACAAGGAAATCATGAAATTTGCAGGCAAATGGTGGGATCTAGAAAAGATCATCTTGAGTGAGGTATCAGAAAAGCAGATAGACACACATGGTATACACTCATTTTTAAGTGGATATTAGATATATAATACAGGGTAAATATAAATAAATTCTGTATACCTAAAGAAGCTAAGCAAGGAGGAGGATCCTGGATAAGATGATTAATCCTTAATCAGAAAGACAAACGGGATGGATATTGGAAGAAGGAGAAAACAGGAAACAATACAGGAGCCTACCACAGAGGGTCTCTCAAAGACTCTACCCAGCATTGTATCAAAGCATATGCTGGGACTCATAACCTAACTTTGGGCAGAGTACAGAGAATCTTTTTTTTTTTTTTTTTTTTTTTTTTTTTTTCAATGCAGTTTATTCAGGAACCTTGAACAATCATCTGACCCTGGGGAAAGCCAGCCCACAGCTTAAATAGCCTCTGGGTAGCCAACCCCAGCATGCCACGTGGGCAATGCAGATAGGTCCACATACATGGAAGCAAGCCAGATCCTCAGGCTTAGCCAAATGTGGAGTCATTCGTGACAGCACTCACCATCCGGAAGGTGGAAGGCGGAAACCAGCTCCATCTTTAAGGCGCGGCATTACGCAGCTCTCTACAGTTCCCCCTTTTTGTTTTAGACGCATCAGGCAAGAGTAAAGGTCTGATCTCTGATATTAGAAATAAATTGGGACTTTGTACTGATGTTCATTTAGGTGTCATCCACCCAAAGAGCATCAGACCCGTTCAATACCTTTTTCTCAGAGGCAGCACCTGGGGCATCAACCCGCATGCAATCAGACATGCTCTTCTCTGGGTCCAAAGCTGCTGACCCTGAGTGCAGTGCTTAGCCTCGCATCCTGAGCGTAACATTTTAGCTTTTTATGGTAGCCAACCATGTTTGGGGAGAATGTCCTGCTTCAATCGCTGTAAAGGCCTGAATGGTCATGGCTGCATTACACTGTTGTGAGACTCTAATCTTGCATATATACCACAGGCAAACCAAGGAGACCAACACCAGAAGGCCTGCTAACACTCCCATGCCCGCCCATTCCTTCAGATGATTCATGGCTGCAGCAATTCATGATGATAATCCTGTGGCTAGTCCTGCGTCCACTCTGGTAGAATTTACTGTGACAATGGCCACTCTCAGCTGCTCCATTGTAGTATCGAATTCTCCAGTCCAATTACCTAAAATATAGCTAGACAATTATTTAGACAGATTTGCAGCACAGGGAAAATTCTCATGTTGTATGCTAGTGACTCAAAGTCCAGCATACTTTCATTGACAGCCAAGTTGAGCGATTTGCCATAGGGTATCAATTTGCTCCTGCACGAGGTCAATCCTCTGATTGAACACCATCAAGCCTCCTTTTAGTTGGGCATTAATTCATTTTTGTACATCTAAGGCATGAGCTACATTGGCTAAAAGGTTATTCAGGGTCTGAGCAGTCTGCACAGTATGACTCCTGGCTAATGCCACGGTGGTAGCTCCATCTGCCGCCAATGAGATGGCAGTAACAATGGCGGCTGTAATTCCAAGATCCCTGAAAGAAGGGGGAGATATTAAGACCTGGAGAGGACAGGAGCTCCACAAGGAGAGCAACAGAACCAAAAAAATTGGGCACAGATGTCTTTTCTGAGACTGATACTCCAACCATTCATGAATATAACCTAGATAACCTAGAACCCCTGCTCAGATGTAGCCCATGGCAGCTCAGTACCCAAGTAGGTACCCTAGCAAGGGGAACAGGGACTGTCTTTGACATGAACTCAGTGGCTGGTTTTTTGGTCACCTCCCCCTGATGGGAGAATAGCCTGGTCAGGCCACAGAGGAAGAAAATGCAGCCAGTCCGAAAGAGACCTGAAAAGCTAAGGTCAGATGGAAAGGGAGGAGGACCTCCCTTATTAGTGGACTTGAGGAGGTACATGAGAGGAGACAAGAGAGGAACAGTGGGATATGGAAGGAATGAGGGAGAGGTCTACAGCTGGGATAAAAAATGAATAAATTGTAATTAATAAAATAAATAAATTAGTCAAAATGTAAGAGAGACTGTGCATCAAGAAAAACAAGTTTCCCCACTGAAATGCAAAAGACTTGAGAAGTTTCTTTTCTCCTACATTCAACATCTTTATGGGAGTCATAGATATCACCATGAATTGAGACTTGAAAAGAAAACATGTACTGACTTGGAATGAAGAAATAAAACTCGTGGTTTCTACAGATAACATGATATAATATCAAAATATTTCAAAGCCACACCAAAAAAAAAAAAATACTGGAACTAGTAAGTAATTGCATTGAGTTTAAGGAATAATAGCAGAATCTAGTCAGCCTAAATCTAGAACATTTTTGATATGAAATATCAGCAAGGCCATGGACTGACAGTAACATTCTTTGACAGTGAATCTTTACAGTAGATATGCATGTTTTCTCAAGAAACTGTCTAAGCTCTATGAAATGATCTAGAAATCTTTTTTCCCTTTTATTTATATTTTTGCTGGTTTATTTTTGTTTGTTTTACTGAAAATAAAATCGTCTTTCATAAACTACATCCCGACCACATTTTCTCTTCTTTTCTAGCTCCTTCTTGCTCCCTCACACCCTTCCCTTTCACCCAGGTCTACCCCTCCTTTGTTTTTTCTTCAGAAAATAGCAGACCTCCAAGAGACAACAACCAGACAGGACAAACAAGTTTCAATAAGACAAGGAGAAAGTCCTCATATTGAGTCCAGAGAAGGCAACCAAATATGAGGAAAAGAGTCTGAAATGTAGGCAAAAGAGTCAGAGATACAACCTCTCCCACATTTAGGAGTGTCACAAAAATACCAAGGTAACAGCCGTAATGTATACACAGAAGACCTGGTACAGATCCAGGACTTGCTCTCCCAGTTCTTGCCACTTCACGATCTGTGAGCCCATGACTGTTGGATGACCCTGCTGTTTGAGATTCCTGTCCTCCCAGTATGGGTAGCCTTTCTGAGCTAGATGGAGGACTCTGTCTCCTAGCAAGGTCTCCTATTCTCTTCCTGATCTCACCTGAAGAATGTCTTCAGGCATGGATGCCTCTAAGTAGATCAGATATATGGAATTTGGCACAGTTCCCAGCTAGCTCTGACCTCCCTGTGCCTAAAAGGATAATTAGGTACTGGATACCTGTTCATATGATTAGAGCATGCTGTAAAACGCCAATCAAAGCATCCCTGAAATCTCTAGACTTAACCAAGTAAGTACACCTATCTTGGAAGCCCCCACCTAGTCCCTAAGGACTATATAGTCTTTGTTCTCCCCAAGTAAAGTGGAATTATTTTGCTGAAGTGGTTCCCGGATGTCATTTTCTGTCATAGTCACATGTCTTCAGAACCCTGAATCCTGATTCTGCTCTTCCTAACTTTGTGCACTGGTGGCCAACAGCCTCCATAGAAGATGAGATCCATACATATGAACCCTGCTTGGTTTATTCAGTGGACCAAGTTCTCATGGTATCCTCCATTCCTTCTGAGTCCTATAATGTTTTCGCCTCTTCTTTTGGGAAAATAGCATCTCTCCAAAGGGAGGAAGCCAATGGAGACCTCCAAATTAGACTCTGTGTCTGCACAATGTCTGGCTGTGGGCCTCTATATCTGCTCACATTTCCTGTCAGTAAAAGCCTTCCTGATGATAACTAGACAAGATTAACCTTTCATCCTATCATAAGCTTGGGTTGCTTAGGGATCTCCATGAAATCTTTGTCAATAGAATTCATGCAAGGCAACTAGAAA
This sequence comes from Meriones unguiculatus, assembly GCF_030254825.1. Lineage (NCBI taxonomy): Eukaryota > Metazoa > Chordata > Mammalia > Rodentia > Muridae > Meriones > Meriones unguiculatus. The sequence continues at coordinate 63,184,399 of NC_083364.1, forward strand.
AGGAAATGAAATATATTAGTGACATCTAGGAATTAGCAAGTCATGAATAATAGAGAAAAGTAATACTGTGAATGTATTATATACAATACTTTGATGGTTTATGTAAGTTCTATTTGTTCAAACTAATAGGAAGAACAATCCAAGGTTTAATCCTAATATGAACTACAGACATGATACTGTATGGTTATTTGTTGTACCAAGTTTGTCACTCTTTTAGGGATGATAAAAATGTCAGATGTTGTGTGGAAGAGAAACTTGGAATACATAGGACATTTCTGTACCCTCTCCCTTAATTTTTATTCAAAATAGTTCTAAAACTTAAATATATTAAATTCAAGACATCAGGATATGTATAATATTTTTGGTATCATTCAGAGATAAAATTAGATCTTGGTATGTACACACAAAGGATAGTCTCATATCAAACTATATGTTTTTGGTGTTAAGAAGGGTAAGTAAGGGTTCCCAACAGAAAGTCTTTGTAATAAGAGCAAAATAAAGCCATTGAAATGAAAGGTTCAACCTGGGTTAAACTGTGACCTTTGCTTGTCCTTCTATTGGATGTAAGTGTAGGGATGATCATGAATCAAGAAACACAGAACTCTAGTCCAAAATCAGCTGATGAGAAAAGCTGAAATACTCCTAAAGAATTTTTGTTGGACACAGGGAGAAAAGCATTTGTTTCTTTTTGTTTGTTTCCTGAGCCATTTTAAATCAGCAGTAAATTGAACTATTTTTCTTAGTAGGAGAAGACGGTTCCAAAGCTGGTCTCAAGGTCACTTACTTCTTCAGCCTAGTAGCAGTCCTTTTAAGGAAAATTCTAAGAAGACAGGAGGTGTGTGGAATAAGAAGAAGCAGATGTTTCATAGATGTCTTCAGTACTAGGAGTCCAGATCATCCTGCCTAGTGAAAAAAGCAGTGGAGATTTAGATTCTGTGTTAGCTGAAAATAATCAGGATTTGGAGGTATAATGATAAAAACATATCAAGACAAAAAAAAAGCGAATCTTAGGCTCAGAAAATTTGGAAATTTGAGACATTAAAAAATGAGGTAGGGAAGAGCCTAAAGCAAGCAAGCATGTGTTAGCCATGCTCTCCATTCCTCACAGAAGTGGTACGGGAGTATTAGGGGACGCTTAACTCAGGGAGCTAGCATCTGAGAGACTCAATGGTAAATCAAAGCCACCAAGAGCCACTGGCTTTCAGGTGCTTGTATCACAAAGTCAAAAACTGAAACTCATATCACAGGGGAGGTTTAAAAAGAATATTTCATTATGGAGGGCTTAAGAGGAAGAAATTAGAGTTCATCTGAAACAGATACAACTGAAACCGTGTCCAGGAGTGTGATATCACTGAGCCTTACTGCCTAGACTTAATGGGGCTTTACTGGATTAAGGGAGAAAAAGATAGACTGTGGTCAGTCTTACTCCTAATCTAGCTGTCCAGATGTCCAAGTGCCCTTCCTTTCAGTCACGTTCTGATTATATTATCCAAAAATAGAAGCATTCCTTTAGGGAAAGGGAAGATAAAGATCACCCTACTGAAATGTCCAGACTCTACCCTTGGAAATCCAGAGGAATTTTGTCTTCAGCACTTCTGGCATCTCTGGCCTCTAGTAAGGACTGTGATTTGAGGTCAAGTAAACAAACAAACACAAACAATACTTTTTTTTTTTGAAAAAAATTTAGCCCTAAAACTTTATAGGCAATTTCTCTTCCCAGTTATTCTTTTCAGTGCTCACATATAGTCCTGACAGTGGGCAGTCTGAGTCTGTAAAAGTGATACTGTAACTCATAACTCCATTGAACTACTGAGCTTAACATGCAGTAAAAGCAATTTCCAAGTTAGGAAAGGAAAGAAACAAATGTGATCTTATGCATAGTATTGTTTGAACTGATGTAATGTTTGGTTGCATTTACACTAAAATGCATTATAGGATTTACTACCACATATATATACTTCCCATTCCTGCAAATGAGATTTTAGCTGATGGACCAGCAGCAAATAGAGAAATGCTAATGTAACACCCACCATTTGCTCTCAGCAGGTGGGTAAGGATTTACTTGGTGTAGTTATACTATCTCATTTCCATTCTCTTGACTGAGTAAATAATTTACTGGCAAATTAGAAATCTCAGTGATGGTAACATCTTTTACTAGCAGATATGAATCTATTATGCATACAAAATTCTGGTTTTCTTGACAAGTAATGTTTCTGCACTATGTGGCCTAGTGACAGTTATCAGCCCTTTCAGCAGTCATGGGAAATAATGATTAGAAAAATATTGTAATCATTAAGTTATCAGAAACAAAGCAATAATAAAATAGTAAACAATCCTTGGTTGTCTGTGCCGCTGTAACTAACTCGGCAATGAAGACATTTTAAAGAAATGCCTGTGTGCATTAGTTTATGTCAAAGACTTTAAAACAATCGTTTTAAACTTTAAAACAATAGTTTTAAAATGATTGTTTTAAAGTTTAAAACAACTTTAAATAATTTATACTTTTCTGTTCTTGGCTACTAATTTGGCCAATTTACATGGTTAGTGGAAGATGAGTGGACAAACTTGGATGATTGGAGCTTAGTCTGTGACACCAAGAGTCTGTATAGAAGCAGGTGACGTTTGTGTAATTAATGATCTGTATAATTGGGATCTCTAAAGAAAGGCAAGTGCATCTCTACTGGATATAAGAAAATAAAATCCAACTGCTTCTCAGTCCACAGTGCCTTGAAGGAGCCTTTCCTCTTTCGAAAATACCAATAGGTAACATACTGAGACATTCTAATCCCTCTTAACAGACTTCCAAGTGCCAGGATTTCTCACCTGAAGAGATGAGTTTACAACAAAGGAGATATTGATGGTCACTTACCATGCCTTCCATCCCTTCCCTGCTCATCTCCCCCCCCCCAGGAATCAGAGCACTCTCGATAGATAGAGGCTTATGTTGTGAAACTATTTCCTGCCATAGAAAGGCTTAAGGAGGGTCACATTTGTCTGCAATATGCGACCCGATTTCTCTTCTACAGAGCCTTCACTGTGTTGGTTCTAGCGCTGAGACATGAATGTTCCTCAGAGATCTGCTATGCTGTCATTTTTCTATTTCTCTGTTAATTGTCTTAAATAAATCATGTGGCCAAAAGCAAAATGTTCTGTTTTGCTGCCTTCTATCAGATCCTAGGTGAAAGATAGGAATAATAGTGCCACAAAATATAATAATTCTTCATAACAAAAGTCTTCCTATCTGAGACTGGGGTAGCTGCTTCCCCTTGAAGTCATCTTTCTAGAATCTGGAATTATGGCCTCTCTAATGGGATTGAACTCCCTTTGAAGAAGCAACCATCAATGTGATATTAAGGTCTTCTCAAAACTATTAAAGTTATATACCTGTAAGCCCTAAAACTTTCTAGCTTAATATTAGCTATGTTGGCATAGAGCAGGTTAATAATTAGCAGGTAGAAAAGACAATCCTGAAACAAAAGACAACAAAACATAGCCACTCCAAGAGACTTCTATACTAATTTCCATTTGTTGCAAACAAAATACCTGGCAAGAATCCATGTACAGTTTTACAAGTTCCAGGGTGATACAGAGTCATAGCATGATTCCATCATGTCTAGAAGGGTATGTGTCAAGAGCAGAAAGATTGCTGGTCAAGTTGCATCAACACTGAGAAACACAGTGAGCAGAAAGTCGAACTGTAAAACCCTCAAAGCCCACTTGTAGTTATTCACATCTGCCAGAAAAACTCCACGAAGTGAAGGTTCCATAGTTGGGGCTCATGTGTTTAATTTAATGAACTTACAGCAGATATTTCATATTCAACCCACATCAACTTTCCACTATCAAATGGTAATTATATAGACTATGCATTCAACAGTGTTTATGTGCCTCTGGTCATTAGTACATTAAGTCAACATTTCCTCTAAATTACTCTTCAAACTTCACTATAGTATCTGAAAGCAAACAAGCACATTCTCCATGGTCAAAGGATCACCGTCATACTTAGCATTTGATAGTTTCACTAATCTGAACTTATTTGTATCTGTGGAACTTCCGAGGCATTTATTATTCTCATGCTAGTTATATTGGACACAAAGATTACTTTATAACTTCACACAGATTTCAAAGCTCTGCTTTGAGGCTTTTACCATGTGCCTGTTTTCTCTGGACTTTAGAAAAAATATTAATTAGCATTTTAATGTGGACCACTTGGGGAACACGGATAATAGAAACAAAATAAATTGTAACTGCTGGTTGAACTGTCTAGGTCACACATTGGGTCCTTCAACAGCCCATTTCTGATTGAATCTTAATTTACAGTTTTTATGCAGAGGTTATCATTACATGCTGGATTTAAAATCATACTATCATTTTTCATTTTTCTTGCATGGGGCTTGAGATAATAAGCATGTTGCAAAAGTATCATATTTTTCAAAAGTGTCATATTTTTCCTTTCTAGATAATTCTCAATCTATGATGGCACACCTCTGATTAAAAACAGGACTACACAACCAAACCTTCGGCAGAGTGCAGGGAATTATATGAAAGAAGGGGAGTTTGAAGTGGAAAGGATAGGAGCTCCACAAGGACCAAACGTATCTGGGCACAGGGTCTTTTCTGAGATGGACACTCAACCAAAGTCCATGAGAGGATAAAACCTAGAACCTCTGCTCGGATGTGACCCGTGATAGCTCAGTAATCAATTGGTTTCCCATAGTAAGGGGAACAAGGACTATTTCTAACATGAACTCAATGACTGGCTCTTTGACCTCCCCACCTCCCAAGGGAGGAGCAGTACTGTTAGGCCACAGAGGAGGACTTTGCAGCCAGTCCGGAAAATACTTGACAAAAGCGAGTCATATGAAAGGGGAGGAGGTCCTCCCCTATTATTGGACTTGGAAAGGGGCAGGGAGGAGATGAGGGAGGGAGGGTGGGATTGGGGAGGGAATGAGGGATACAGCTGGGATACAGAATTAACAAAATGTAACTAATGAGAAAAATAAAATTATGGAAGAAAAAAAACAGGACTAAAAAAAAATAGCTTGAGTATGAAAAATCAGTCATTTATTTTTTCTAATCCAAATGTTTTAGTGCAAGAATGATCACTGAATATAGTTATTTTCAAGGCATCTTATCTTGTCTAGTTCTGTTAATAAAAACAGAATAGAATGTGTTGTCATAAATGTTAGTTAACTATGAAGTCAAAATCAGAGTTCACACAGAATCATCCTGACTCTTCAAGCCAATCACAATTAGAAGATATTTCAAACACCAGTTTCATTAATTTATTAAAAAGATAATCAAACCTCACAGGAAACTGTCCTAAGTTTTTGAACATGGTTTTAGCAAAAAGATAAGCACTAAAGTTAGCCAAAACAAGAAATATTTGGACATGGTCCTAGAAATGTAATAGACACAGACTTCTTAGTGATCTCCCTGTGGGATTCAAACAGTTTTCCCAGTGTGGAGCTGGGAAGCTACGCAATGAATATTGTCACTCAGGAATGTTCATCCAAGACTCAGTTTTTTGAGTTTTTTGCTCTTGTTAGCTTTTACTCGTTTTCTATTTTCTCTTAGACTTTTTTCTTAGTATGAATCAAAATGTATTATCCATGATTCTGATTATAGTCTCAAGTCTCTGGGTTCACCAAATTCTACCAATACCCTGTGACCCAAAGCTCCCACAAAAAAAGTTAAGTTACTAAAGTATCCGGTTTGACCTGAGGCAGCCAGGCAAAGACTCTGGAATAAACATCATTAGATAAATCTTTCCAGAATTTAAGAACAAAGGCCTGGTATCCGTGCAACAAAATTAAATTCTTTACTACACAGAGGATCATAGGAAATATGCATGAAGCTACTTCTGAAATTCAGCACTCTTTTTCCAGTTGTTTTAAAATAGTGATTTTGCTGAGTACTGATGACCTCAAGATACTTTCATCTGTAGTTGTTTTTATTTCCTCTGGCCAAGGTCTGAAAGCTTCTAGCCTCCATACAGTCCAATATTCTACAAGCCAGAACCTCGAAGGCTTCAGCTACCAGCTCCCATCTGATAACCTAGAACTAAACTGTTTTCTGCCTCTGAGACTTACTGCTGAATAAACTCACCCTTCCCAGTTCTTTCTGAACTCTGAATGTCTGGTTTAACTCAGCTGTTTTGGTTCAAAACTCCTCTCTAAGCTGAGTGCTTCAAACTGGCTTCTCCCTGCTTCTCACTAAATTGCTCTGCTTGGAAAATAGAAAATAAAATAGGAAAACAAACAAACAGACAGACAGACAAACAAACACTGCCTCTGAACTCCAAGAACTGAACTGCATGGCACTTCCTACCCCAGACTCACAGGAAATGCACTGAATTGTACTGCAGTGACTGCATGCACTCTGCTTGTATTCCTGTCCTCTAAGAGGAAGAGTGCTCTTCTCCACTCTTCTTGCACTGCTCCTAAGTAACTTCTCTTCCCTGTCTGTCCTGAGAGTTGGGAAAATCCTATCTCTGACTCGTTCTGTCAAACCTTTCTCTGATTCCTCACTTTGTTAGTCCCTCAATTAGATGTCATTGTTTTTTTTGTTTGTTTGTTTTTGTTTTTTTTATTTTTTATTTTTTTTATCAGTTACATTTTATTAAGTCTGTATCCCAGCCCTGTCCCGATCCCTCATTCCCTCCCAGTCCCTCCCTCCCTCCCTCATCTCCACCGTGCCCCTTTCCAAGTCCACTGATAGGGGGGACCTCCTCCCCATTCATCTGATCCTGTTTTATCAGGTATCTTCAGGACTGGCTGCAAAGCCCTCCTCTGTGGCCTAACAGGACTGCTCCTCCCTTCGGGGGTGGGGAGACCAAAGAGCCAGTCATTGAGTTCCTGTTAGAAATAGTCCTTGTTCCCCTCACTTTGGGAAACCAATTGGTTACTGAGCTACCACAGGCTACATCTGAGTGGAGGTTCTAGGTTATATCCATACATGGTCCTTGGTTGAATGTCAGTCTCAGAAAAGACCCTGTGCCCAGATATATTTGGTCCTTGTGGAGCTCCTATCCTTTCCCCATCAGACTAACTCCCCTTCTTCCTTATGATTCCCTGTACTCTGCCAAAGGTTTGGTCATGAGTCTTTGCTTTGAAAACACTGCTAGTTAGAGTCTTTCAGATGCGCTCAGTAGACTCCTGTCATACGTTCAATGCACATCCCATCTGTCTTTCTAAATGAGGATTGATCATCTTACCCCATGTCCGCTCAATTGATTATCTTTTTTAGGTGTATAGATTTCATTATGTTTATGATATCTTATAGGTCTATATAAGTGAGTATATCCCATGTTTGTCTTTCTCCTTCTGGGATATTTCACTCAGAATGATCTTTTCTAGATCCTACCATTTGCCTGCAAATTTCATGATTTCCTCCTTTTTGATTGCTGAGTAGTATTCCATTGTATAAAAATACCACAATTTCTGTACCCATTCCAGCGTTGATGGACATCTGGGTTGTTTCCAGGTTCTTTCTATTACAAATAGAGCTGCTATAAACATGATTGAGCAAGTGTCCTTTTTGTGTACTTGAACAAACTTTGGGTATATACCTAGCAGTGGTATAGCTGGGTCTGGAGGAAGCACTATTCCTATTTGTCTTAGAAAGCGCCAGATATCTTTCCAGAGTGGTTTTACCAGTTTACATTCCCACCAGCAGTGGAGGAGGGTTCCCCTTTCTCCACAACCTCTCCAGCATGTGTTATCGCTTGAGTTTTTCATCTTGGCCATTCTGATGGGTGTAAGGTGATATCTCAGGGTCGTTTTGATTTGCATTTCCCTGATGGCTAATGAGGATGAGCATTTCTTTAAGTGTTTTTCTGCCATTCGATATTCCTCTGTCGAGAATTCTCTGTTTAGCTCTGTTCCCCATTTTTTAATTGGATTACTTGGATTGCTGCTTTTCAGCTTCTTTAGTTCTTTGTATATACTGGATATTAGTCCTCTGTCAGATAAAGGGTTAGTGAAGATTCTTTCCCAATCTGTAGGCAGTCGTTTTGTTTTGATGATGGTATCCTTTGCTTTACAGAAACTTTTCAGTTTCATGAGGTCCCATTTATTGATTGTTGCTCTTAGAGCCTGTGCTGTTGGTGTTCTGTTCAGGAAGTTGTCTCCTGTGCCAATGAGTTCTAGGCTGTTCCCCACTTTTTTTTCCAATTGATTTAGGGTATCTGGTTTTATGTTGAGGTCCTTGATCCACTTTGACTTTAGTTTTGTGCAGGGTGATAAATATGGATCTATTTTCATTTTTCTGCATGTAGACATCCAGTTGGTCCAGCACCATTTGTTGAAGATGCTGTCTTTTTTCCATTGAATGGAATTGGCTTCTTTGTCGAATATCGAGTATTCATAGGTGTGTGGATTTAGTTCTGGGTCTTCTATGCGGTTCCATTGATCCTCCTTTCTGTTTCTATGCCAATACCATGCAGTTTTTATTACTGTTGCCCTGTAGTACAGCTTGAGATCAGGAATGGAGATACCTCCAGATGATCTGTTGTTGTACAGGATCGTTTTGGAGATTCTGGGTTTTTTGTTTCTCCATATGAAGCTGAGAATCTTTTTTTCAAGGTCTGTAAAGAATTGAGTTGGTATTTTGATGGGAATTGCATTGAATCTGTAGATTGCTTTTGGCAGTATGGCCATTTTCACAATGTTAATCCTACCAATCCATGAGCACGGGAGATCTTTCCATCTTCTGATATCTTCTTCGATTTCTTTCTTCAGAGACTTGAAGTTTTTCTCAAACAGGTCTTTCACTTGCTTGGTTAGAGTCACACCAAGGTACTTTATGTTATCAGTGGCTATTGTGAAGGGTGTTGTTTCCCTAATTTCTTTCTCAGCCTTTTTGTCTTTGGTATATAGGAGGGCTTCTGATTTTTTTGAGTTGATTTTGTATCCTGCCACTTTGCTGAAAGTGTTTATCAGCTGAAGGAGTTCTCTGGTTGAATTTTTGGGGTCGCTCATGTATACTATCATATCATCTGCAAATAGTGACACTTTGACCTCTTCCTTTCCGATTTGTATCCCCTTGATCTCCTTTAGTTGTCTTATTGCTCTGGCTAGGACTTCAAGTACTATGTTGAAGAGATATGGGGACAATGGACAGCCTTGTCTTGTCCCTGATTTCAGTGGGATTGATTTAAGTTTCTCTCCATTGAGTTTGATGTTAGCTATAGGCTTGCTATATATTGCCTTTACTATGTTTAGGTATGTGCCTTGTATCCCTGATCTCTCCAAGACTTTAAACATGAATGGGTGTTGGACTTTGTCAAATGCTTTTTCGGCATCTAAGGAGATGATCATGTGGTTTTTCTCCTTCAGTTTGTTTATGTAGTGGATTAAATTGATGGATTTCCGTATGTTGAACCACCCTTGCATGCCTGGGATGAAGCCTACTTGGTCATGGTGGATGATATCTTTGATGTGTTCTTGGATTCGGTTTGCAAGTATTTTATTAAGTATTTTGGCGTCAATGTTCATAAGAGAGATAGGCCTAAAGTTCTCTTTTTTTGTTGGGTCTTTGTGTGGTTTAGGTATTAAGGTGACTGTTGCTTCATAGAATGAGTTTGGTAGTGTTCCTTCTGTTTCTATTTTGTGGAATAGCTTGAGGAGAATTGGAGTTAGCACTTCTTTGAAGGTCTTGTAGAATTCTGTGCTGAAGCCATCTGGTCCAGGGCTTTTTTTGGAGGGGAGACTGTTAATAACTGCTTCGATTTCCTTGGGAGATATAGGGCTATTCAGTCTTTCTACCTGATCTTGACTTAGTTTTGGTAGATGGAATCTTTCAAGAAAATTATCCATTTCATTTAGATTCTCAAATTTTGTGGCATATAGGCTTTTGTAGTATGACCTAATAATTGTTTGGATTTCCTCAATGTCTGTGGTTATGTCCCCATTTTCATTTCTGATTTTGCTTATCTGGATAGTTTCTCTCTGCTTTTTAGTTAGTTTGGCTAAGGGTTTGTCTGTCTTGTTGATTTTCTCAAAGAACCAGCTTTTTGTTTCATTGATTCTTTGGATAGTTTTATTTGTTTCTAGTTGATTGATTTCAGCCCTTAGTTTGATTATTTCCAGCCGTCTGCTCCTCATGGGTGTATCTGCTTCTTTTTTTTCTAGGGTTTTCAGTTGGGCCATTAAGTTGTTTGTATGTGATGTTACAAATTTCTTCTTGCAGGCACTTAGTGCTATAAATTTTCCTCTGAGCACTGCTTTCAATGTGTCCCATAAATTTGGGTATGTTGTGCCTTCCTTTTCATTGAATTCTAGGAAGTCTTTAATTTCTTTCTTTATTTCTTCCTTAACCCAGCTGTCATTGAGTAGTAAGCTGTTCAGTTTCCATGTGCGTGTCGGCTTTTTGTTGTTTCTGTTGTTGTTGAGGTCGAGCTTTAGTCCATGGTGGTCAGATAGTATACAAGGGATTATTTCAATCCTTTTGTATCTGTTGAGGCTTGCTTTGTGGCCCACTATATGGTCTATTTTGGAAAAGGTTCCATGCGGTGCTGAAAAGAAGGTGTACTCTTTTGAGTTTGGGTGAAATGATCTGTAGACGTCTATTAGGTCCATTTGATTTAGGGATTCTGTGAGTGCTTTTATTTCCCTATTTGGTGTCTGTCTAGTTGATCTGTCCCTTGGTGAGAGTGGAGTGTTGAAGTCTCCCACTATTAAGGTATTAGGATCAATGTATGATTTAAGCTTTAATAATGTTTCATTTACGAATGTCGGTGCTCTTGTATTTGGGGCATAGATATTCAAGATTGTGATGTCCTCTTGGTGGATTTTTCCTTTGATGAGAATATAGTGGCCCTCCTTATCTTTTTTTATTAACTTGGGTTGAAAGTCTATTTTATTAGATATTAGGATGGCTACTCCAGCTTGTTTCCTGGAACCGTTTGCTTGAAAAACAGTTTTCCAGCCCTTTACTCTGAGGTAGTGTTTGTCTTTGTTGCATAGGTGTGTTTCTTGGATGCAACAGAATGTTGGATCCTGTTTCCTTAACCATTCTGTTAGCCTGTGTCTTTTTATTGGTGAGTTGAGTCCATTGATATTGATAGATAATAGTGAGCAATGCATGTTAGTTCCTTTTGTAATGGAGTCGATGATCTAACCCTGTTTCATTGCTTGTTTTCTTTTCATTTTTGTTGGGACATTATCTGTATGCCCTGTTTTCTTGGGTGAATTTGTTTTCATTGGATTGGAGTTTTCCTTCTAGTATCTTCTGTAGGGATGGTTTGCTGTGTAGATATTGTATAAATTTAGTTTTGTCATGGAATATTTTGTTTTCTCCATCTATGTTGATTGAAAGCTTTGCAGGGTATAGTAGTCTGGGTTGACATTTGTGATCTCTTAGAGTCTCCATGATACTTGCCCAGGCCCTTCTGGCTTTCATAGTTTCTGATGAGAAGTCCGGTGTGATTCTGATAGGTCTACCTTCATATGTTACTTGGCCTTTTTCCCTTGCTGCTTTTAATATCTTTTCTTTGTTCTGTAGATTTAGTGTTTTGACTATGATGTGACGTGATGTGTTTCTTTTCTGGTCTAGTCTATTTGGTGTTCTGTAGGCCTCTTGTATATTTATGGACATCTCTTTCTTTAAGTTGGGAAAATTTTCTTCTATGATTTTCTTGAAAATATTTTCTGGACCTTGGAGTCTGGAGTCTTCTTTTTCATGAATTCCTATTATTCTTAGATTTTGTCTTTTCATAGCATCCTTGATTTCTTGGATATTTTGTGATTGGAACTTTTCTGATTTTACTTTTTCTTTGAGAGAAGTATCCATTTCTGCAAGTGTGTCTTCAGCTCCAGAGATTCTCTCTTCCATCTCTTGTATTCTGTTGGTGATGCTTACTTTTGTTGTTCCTGATCTTTTCTCCAAGTTCTCCAGCTCAAGGGTTTTCTCATTTTGTGTTTTCTTTATTGATTCTAATTCTGTTTTCATGCCTTGCACCATTTCTTTCATGTGTTTGAATTTGGATTCCTGTCTCTCTACGATGGCCTCTATTTCTTTTTTCATTTCCTTCTTATATGCCACTAATTTTTCCTCTACTTGTGTATCTATTTGTTTGGCTATGTTTGCCTGTGTTTCTTTAAGGATATTGTCTATTTCTTCTTTCTTTGCCTCCAATTGACTGGCCATCTCTTTGAAAGACTTGTTCATTTCCTCCTTATGAGCCTCAAATAATTGGGCAAGCATGGCTTTAAAATCATTTTCCTGTGCTTCTGCTGAATTGGTGTATCCACCGATTTTGGGGTTTGCTGGTGAAGTCATGATGTCCTGATTTATGTTGGAAGTGTTCTTTCGCCTACCTCTGGCCATTGGCTTATCTGAAACCTTCCCTGTTCGTTTTTGGATTCTGCAGATCAGACTGGTGCTGTCTCTCTCTGGTGTCTGGAGAGTTCTTCAGGAAGCTGAGCACTCTCAGCGTGTGCTGAGGATTAGCTGTACCTGTGGGAGGAAAGTACGCAGGTGCAAAAGGGGCAAATGCAAGCGTGTGTGTGTGTGTGTGTGTGTGTGTGTGTGCGCGCGCGTGTGTGTCTGTGTGTGTAAGTGTGCGTGGATGAGTTTCTCGAGGGACAGAGTGATGGCTAATGTTGAACCCTTGAGTGTGTGGGAGGGGCTCTGCACTGTATATGTCGCAGGCGCTAATGATGATCGCAGCGCAATTTCTGGCATTAACTGTCTTAGCTCCTCAATCAGGCCCACAGGGCAGGAACTTCAATGTCCCTAGTGCCCCTCTGTTTCCCAAAGTGGGTATGTGGGTGGGAGGGGGGTTCGATGCCTGGCTTCTGATTTAGAAGGACCCAGGATCTGGGGAACTGCAGATTCTCAAGGGTGCACTCACTTACAGGCAGGTCTCTTGGCCGAGATCGTGGTATCCGGGGCTCTCTGCTCTCTGGTTTGGCCCTGCTTCTTTGATGTGTTCCGCCAGTTCTGTGCTGCTGTCACTGCCAGGTTCTGAGGTCTTGCTGCAGCTGGAGATTTCAGGGTGGTCACTTCAGCAGGGATGGGGTAACCAGGCTCTCTGTTCTCTGGTTTGGCCCTGGTTAGTCTTAAACTGGAGGGCTGTGGTGCCCCGCCAGTTCAGTGCTGCTCCGCTGCCACGTCCCGCTGTAACTGGAGACTGGGTTGCTAGTCCCAAAGCTTTCTGGGAAGTCCTGGGATCTCTTTGTTGTGCTCTCCAAGCTTGGGAGGCCCAGCGCCTGGTGTGTCCAGGTTGTGTGACGTTTCTGCCTGGTTTCGGTGAATATATAGCGTATTCTCTGTCACTGTGGGATCGGGCGGGCCGCACCGTCAGTGATGGCGATCCTGCGGAGCTAGTATTAGATGTCATTGTTTTGGATTAAAGGTGTGTACTTAAAGCATGTCTGTATTCCATCCAAAGGAATTAAAGGTGCGTATTCCATCCAGAGAGAGTAAAGGTGTATACTAAGGGTGGCCCTGTATTCCAGCCAGATCACACAGAGCTAGGTTTTTGAATGTGATCTCTTTCTAGACTAGCCACATTACTAGATTAAAATTTCTTTACCTTTACCTCTTGTGCTTTTAATTCATAAAGATTGAGATAGTCCTTTTGTAAGACCTGGGGTCTCACAGCTCAGGAGTTCAAGATAGCGCCCTTCCCAGGAATTCCCACAGACCACAACTTGATGCAAAAGCAAGAGGCTTATTTTAATGATTGCTCAATGGGGTCACCCCTGCTGGTCAGCAAAGAGTGGCACAGGGAGACAAAGGCCTTGGGTTTCTGAAAGACAAAGCAAGGAATTTTGAAGTTGCAGTCTTGGCAATTTAAGATTGGATGAGGGAGCGATAAAGTAAGATAATTGGTTAGTCTTAGGTGCTCAAGCTTGGCCAGTCCTGCCAAGTGTGGATGCAGCTGCAAGTAAAGGTGGGGGTGGTTAGCTCATCCTTGAAGATCAGGGCTTTGGGCTTTGGGCTGGAGGTCAGGAGCTATTCAGAAGAAGGATTGAGGCCCTCTGGGTTGCTTGCTAAGAAACACTATCTCAAAGACAAAGGTCTGGACGTTCTTTTTGCTGAGTGAAGGTCATTGCTTGCTTGCTTTTTTTATATCTGTCCTCACACACAGGGTCACATTCCTCCGTCCTCTGAAAAGGTACTAGGAGGCTTTTGCTTAACCTGCACCTAAAACTCAAAACTATAGGCTTTAAAAGACATATAGGTTACAAAGTTAGTTTGATCCTTTCACTTTCTCAGATGTTTTATTATCATAATAGAGCATAAAGAGTTTAAAGATGTCAAGGTAGAACAGTGCACTAGTTCTTTAGATGAGAACTCATTAAAGAAGAGAGATAAAAACATCCAACTTGCTTGAAGAGATAAAGCATGGTACACACTCTTATTAGAAGTGCTTCATGTTTCTGTTTGTTTGTTCAGTTGTGTTTTGTTTTGCTTTGTTTTGTTTTTGATTGCACTTCCAATGTACAAATCAGCAACTGGCTTTCTTCTTGTAAAACATAGCACATTTTTGCTTAGGGAATGGCCATAATAAACTAAAAGTAATGGGAATATTAACTTGTTCCTTGAAAGCATTTAGACTAGACATATGTACCTGCCAGAATTCCTTTTGCTGTTGTTGTTTTATTACTATAATTTATTACAATTTATTCAATTTGTATTCCTGCTGTGCCCCTGTATCTCTTCCCATTCCCACCCCCCCATCTTCTTCCCTTCCCTTATATCCTTCCAAAGTCCACTGATAGGAGAGGACCTCCTCTTCTATTTGACCCTAGCGTATCAGGTCTCATCAGGTCTCATCAGGTCTAGTTGCATTGTCTTCTTCTGTGGCCTGGCAAGGTTTCCACCCCACCCCCCTCAGAGGAAGATGATCGGAGAGCTTGCCACTGAGTTCATGACAGAGAAAGCCCCTGCTCCCTTACTAGGGACTCCAGTTCTACACTTGAGTCTATAGGCAACATCTGAGTAGGGTTTTAGGTCCTCTCCATGAATTGTCCTCAGTTACAAGTGTTGCCTATGCCTTTTCTTTTATGGGGTAAGGAACACTCTGCAAATAGTAACATATTGTGTCCTGACATTTAAAAAACCAAGAATTACTTCCTTGGTTAATTGTAAAATATTAAGGCAAAGACACAGAAGCAGTCACTAATTTTATTTTATCTATCTATCTATCTATCTATCTATCTATCTATGTTTGCTTGTTTATTTATTTATTGATTGATTGATAATGGTTAAGACCCAGGGTAAACAGCCCAACATGAGAGTGGCAAGTTGATTTCCTCTCTTTCTCTTTTTTTTTTTGCTCTGATGATACTATTGTTGGTATAATTTTCTATTAAATAATGAACAGATTTTGTGCCAGTTCCCTTGAGTCAGAGTAACCAGAAATACTGGAATACCATTTTTATCTGCAGTAAAATACACAAGAAGTTAGTATAACATAGAAAAACATAAATATTTCAGGGAGTCATTTTACATAATTTTTCAAATTGCCACATTTATTATATTGTTTCATTCCAGGTTAACAGGCTATTTATATAATTCATTGCTACATTTACCAAAGATTTAATAAATGATACATCCCAAGACACTCAAGAGATGTACTATTGCCATTCTTACAAGACTGTCACTTTGCAGAAGCTCCAATACTTGAACCTGTGGATCAATTCATTCTTCCAACAATATCCATAAAAGGCCACCTCTGTCAATCCAAAGTGGCACTTCAAGGACAATGCAAGTGTGAAGTCCTCATTGGCCACTGTGTTGTAAGGAATAAAGTCTTTGTTTTTAAGGGACATGGCTTTAGTCACAATAAGAATGTTCTTTCTCAGGTAGTTGTGTTATGTGCCAGATGAGTGTTCATACAGGAGAACTTGGTCCTGGTGTGAAAGCATGTACAAGTCCCCTGAGGCATCTCAATGTATAGCAAATTGAAAGGGAAGCTCAATTACCTTTTTTCATGACTGTTCATGCTGTGTTGTTTGTTTGTTTTTGTTTGGTTTAGATATCTGATGGATAAATAAAGCTTGAAAATAACTTCATGTTGACTCATTAACTTTGGATATAACAATAATCGCTCAGCATATGGAATGTTTCTTAAGATGTGTTAATTAGATCTGTCACCAACATGGCCTGGTTTTAAAAGGATGCAAGGTTTATCAGAAATATTTACTTTACAGATTTGATATATTGATTTTTTTTATCTTAAACTCTCTCATCTTCACTATCTTCCAGAATCAAAATTTTATCTTCCTATTGCATTTAGTATTTTTATAATAATGTCATATAATTAGAAATGAAAGTTTTAGTTTATTAAAATAAGCATATGTATATTTATTTCCAGGACATTTTTCTACATTTTCTAAAGGAGAAATAAATTGAAGAAAAGTGATCTCATAGAAAAAAAAATCCTTACTGACCTATTGAAATGGAATAGCAGTCAGAAGTGTAATATTTGTATTAAAATTAATGTTGTGTGCAGATAGTTTATTTGAGATGAAATTCCAAGAAGCATACTAATATAATTTCATTTCTATTGTGATCAAACACCCTGAGACAAAGTAAATTTATGGGAGAAAGAATTTATTTCCTCTCAAGCTTACAGGTTACAGTCTATCACTACCTGGAATTTATACTGTCAAGGGCATAAGATGGTTATATTATATATCACACACATACAAACACACATACAAGATAGAGGGAGGATGACCGCATGTACAGTATTCAGCAGCCTTTCTTTATTCTTAAATATTACAGAGTTTCAAACCAAGGAATAGTTCTTCCCATTTCATATTTAGTACTTCCACATTAATCATGACATGGCATTCAAAACAAATACCAACAGAGATAAAAAAGGCCAACATGATGTGTGTCTCTTAACACATCTCTTTATAGATAATTCTATGTAGTTTCATTCAAGAATGTTGACAGTAAGTAAGAAATGGAGAGGAATGAATGTGAAGAAGAATTTGAGTTTTGCTAATATAGGCTTTGCAGAGATGTTTAAGGAGATCAATCCAGTTTTAACAGAAGACATGAGACAACACATGACTGAGGTGTCAGTATACTATATAAAATCTAGGCATCTGGAAACTTTATATGGTAATTGTAGCTAAATAAAAAACAGAAGCATTGATGAGGTGATTCATATAATAAATTTTGTAGAATGCCATAGGCCACATCTTCCTGCGTTTTATATTTGAATTATAGCATTGCATGTTTATTATTGTGAAATTATTAAGAAACCACTGGTTTTTCCATGATCATTTTTGTGGATTGGTTGATATGAACTATAATGGTCTGTTGAATGATTGGCATAAAGTAGATTAATATCGATAGGAGTTACATTCATATCTTAGACTTTATAGATTATATTTTTAAATTTCATTTTATGAATTTTTACCAAACTATGATAAAAAAGATGAATTTTCACTTGAATTATGTCATTAATACCATAATTTTTATGGGTTTAAAGATTTGGTGTTGCATAAAAAGGAATAAAGGAATTAAACTTGTTCTATACAGGGTCAGAATTATTTTACATTTCATGTGAATTTTACTATATTACCTAGTGATTTCTGAGACTGGTGGATTTGACTAAAATTAGCACCATTTTTTTTTAATTTATTTTTATTTTTTTTATTTTTTATTTTATTTTATTTTATTTTTTTCAATGCAGTTTATTCAGGAACCTTGAACAATCCTCGGACCCTGGGGAAAGCCAGCCCACAGCTTAAATAGCCTCTGGGTAGCCAACCCAGGCGTGCCACGTGGGCAATGCAGATAGTTCCACATACATGGAAGCAAGCCAGATCCTCAGCCTTAGCCAAATGTGGAATTGTTCGTGACAGAGAGCACTCACCATCGGGAAGGTGGAAGGCGGAAACCAGCTCCATCTTTAAGGCATAGCATTCCGCAGCTCTCTACAGTTCCCCCTTTTTGTTTTAGACGCCATTTTTATAAGAGACTCAGAGCTGTTCACTTAGCTACACACTGAGGGATATATCACTAATTCGGAGAAATTGTAGGTGAGTGGGAACTAACTGCCTGATATATTTTCTATTGGGTTTAAATAGAATATCTGTCCTTTTCATAATTATCTTTCTCCCTTATAGCACATGCTCCATAATCAGAGGAACTGAAGTGATGATAGGGCTGCATCAGAAGAAAAGCTGAACACAACAGATGATCAAAGCAGATGCAAATACTCACAGCCAAACTTTGGGCACAGCACAGGGAGTCTTATAGAAGACACGGGAAAGGGGTACAGAAGGACCTGGAGGGGATAGGAGCTCCACAAGAGACCAACAAAGCCAACAAATATGGGTCCATAGGGACCAGCAGAGACTGATGAATTAACACAAAACCAAGAATGGAGAGAACCTAGACACCCTTCTCAGATGCAGCACGTAGGCAGCTCAGTCTCCATGTGGGTTCTTGAGTAAGAAAAGCAGGGTGTCTCTGATATGAAAGATGTTGCCTGCTCTTTGATCACTTCCCGCTGGAGATGTGGCCTTGCCAGGGCACAGAGGAAGAGGATTCAAGCAATAACCGTGAGACTTGACAAGCTAGGGTCAGATGGCAGGGGAGGAGGTAGGGGTGGAGGACTCCCACTTTCAGTGGACTAGAGGAAGGAGATAGAAGGTAAGAGGGAAGGAGGGTGAGCCTGGGGAGAGAAAAGGGAGGGATCTACAATCTATAAAATGAATAAATTTTTAAAAATAAAAATAAAAATCAATAAAGAAGGAAAAATACAATTAAATGGGGTTTACAGTGGTGGTGCAACACATAATAGCATTGCTTTTGCAGAGGACACAAATTTGATTCCCAGTGCAACCATCAAATACATCACATACACCACTAATGCCGGTTTGAGAGATTATGATAGCAGTTTCTGGCCTCTAAAGACTCTGTACTCACATGTATTAGTCTATGATCAAACACACAAGCACACAAGTAATTTAAATTAAAGCAATATACTTAATGATATTGTGTTTGAATTAATAAATAACTTTAATAGTGCTTGTATTTGTACTTTCATATCTGTATGTTTTCTTTATATGATATGTATTAATAATCTAATAAAATTTAGTAAATTAATAAAAACTCAAAGGCATAAAACATGTGGCATTTTCTTCAAAAAATGTAAATTTATTCTTAAACTCTTATTAAGGGCAACTAAATAGCTCATGCCATGTAATGTGAGCTTGAATTGGCACTCCTCAATTGATAGAGCATCTAGAGCATTCTTAAATGAAATATCAAGGTCAGCTGCTCTAGCCCTATAAGCCATTTCCTACTTGCTGATTGAACAACATTTATCTCGGCAAATGTCATCCTCATAATGCTTACAAGAAGTTTGTGGCTTTCATTACATGAATTTACAATATGTGTAACAGAATCCTAAATTGCACTTTGAGCCATGACAGCCAATGAAATCATGCCAGAAAAACAACTTTGTCAAACAGAAAGCACAGGAAAAGTTTATTGAATCAATGGAAAACATGAAAAGAGTAAAACCCCGAGGACAAAATAATAAGAGAGAACTAAAGAAAAGGAAGAAAAATGTTCTTTCTCCCGCTGGCTGCACTTATATGCCATGTGGCTGATCTCAGACCCTGGTTTTAACAGTACGTGTTCAAAAGATGATCAGAACCTGTGCAGAGTATGAGAATATTAATGAAATGTGTTTTGTGGCTATATGTCAGCATTTAATACTGGAATATTTATTAAAGAATTTATTTTGCTTCAATTGAATTTGAATCTATCAGTTGAAAGAGTAAATATAAATTCAATATCACCTGAATAATTCACATAATATAAAATAATATAATGGGCATTTTCACCTTGTCTATGTATGTAGATAAAATTCATGCTAACATATCCACGTACAGAGACAGGAGTTGTTTTAGGAGGTCATTAGAAATGCATAATGCTTGATTTCTTTTTTTTAATTTTAATTTTATTTTTATATTAATCACAGGTTGTTTACTTTGTATCCCAGCCTTAGCACCCTCCCTCATTCCCTCCCAAACCCAATCTCCCTGCCTCATCTTCTCCCTGCCCCTTTCCAAGCCCACTGCTAGGGGAGGTCCTCCTCCCCTTCCATCTGACTCTAGCTTATCACATGGAACTGAATTAAGCATGGTTAATATAAAGGCTTTAAGCATATTTTTCCACTGAAGTAATAAACCGAGAATATTTATTGTTTTAGGAGTCAAAGAAACTTTAGTGGGAATTCTTACCTTGAAATGTAAAATAAATATCAAAATAGCAAAATAAATATCACTTTATTTTCCAGCACAGACTAACTAAAATACACACACACACACACACACACACAAAATTTGAACCTTGTCAATATACAAGTTGCTCAGTATTATTCACAAAAGGCATTACTTAACTCAAAAATAACAGAAACAAAAAATAAAACAGTTAATGTGCTAATTCATAAAATTTATGTTTCTTGAGTGTCTAATAAAAATTTTAATTAGGACAGGATCTCCACAAGGACCAAATATGTCTGAGCACAGGGGCCTTTTCTGAGACTGCTTCTCCAGCCAAGGACCATGTATGGATATAACCTAGACCCCTGGTCAGATATAGCCCAGTATCCAAGTGGGTTTCCTAGTAAGGGGAACAGGGATTGTCTCTGACTTGAACTCAGTGGCTGGTTCTTTGACCTCCCCGCCCCCTCCGAGGGAGGAGCAGCCTTGCTAGGTCACAGACGAGGACTTTGCAGCCAGTCCTGATGAGACCTGATAAGCTAGGGTCAGATGAAAGAGAAGGAAGGCCTCCGCCATCAGAGGACCTGGAGAGGGCATGGGAGGAGATGAGAGAGGAAGGTTGGGATTGGAAAAGAATAAGAGAGGGGGCTACAGCTGGTATACAAAATAAATAAATAAACTGTAATTAATATAAAATTTTAATAAACAGATACAAAAATATGAGGGTATAGTATCTGAATTGTAGGGAACTTTTTAACTAAATTTGTTTGACTATATAAGGAAATAAAGTAATTTAAGCTATCATAAATTTTAACATATAAGGACAACAGTCTAAACTTATGATGGTCATCATGAATTGTAAGAAAAATATGAAAAATCTTTGTAGTAAGGTATTACAAAGAAATAGAAAAAAACTAATCACTTTTCCTTTCCTAAATATGAATATGTGTTAAAACTTAGTTTGAAAACACTTAAAAAAGCATTTTATTTCTATACATGACTAAGTAAACCAATGGTACATTCTTGCCTTTTTCCAGGGTATATTTGCTACTGGTGTTATAGGACTATCATACCAGCAAGAACTGACATCAGTGGAATCCTGAAAAATGTTACTTTTTGAATAGTGAAAATGCCCTATTACACTTTCAGGATATTATAATAATAACAGAAAAATAATATTATTTACCTTACTGCACAAAGCTAATTATTATGATGAACTTCCATTAAAAGATATTCTGCCCAACAGTTATGAAACCTTCTGTATTTTATCAAGATTGTTGATTTTTAAAAATTTTATTTTATTAATTACACTTCATTCACTTTGTATCTCCCCATAAGCCCCTCCCTCCTCTCCTCCCAGTCCCACCCTTCCTCCCCCTTCTTCACGC
Source organism: Meriones unguiculatus (assembly GCF_030254825.1). Lineage (NCBI taxonomy): Eukaryota > Metazoa > Chordata > Mammalia > Rodentia > Muridae > Meriones > Meriones unguiculatus. The sequence continues at coordinate 63,206,000 of NC_083364.1, forward strand.
ATGCCCCTCCCCAAGTCCACTGATAAGGGAGGTCCTCCTCTCTTTCCTTCTGATCTTAGTCTATCAGATCATATCAGAAGTGGCTGCATTGTCATCTTCTGTGGTCTGGTAAGGCTGCTCCCCCCTCAGGGGGAGGTGATCAAAGAGCAGGCCAATCAGATTATATCAGAGGCAGTCCCTCTTCCCATTACTATGTAACCCACTTGGACACTAAACTGCCATGGGCTACATCTGTGCAGAGGTTCTAGGTTATCTCCATGCCTGGTAGTTGGTTGGTCATATAGATATACAACATAAGATAAACCTACTAAAATCTGTACATCTAAAGAAACTAATCAAGAGAGAGGACCCTGACTAAATGCTCAATCCCCATCCCGAAAGGCAAAGAGGATGGACATCAGAAGAAGAAGAAAACAGGAAACAAACTAGAAACCTGCCACAGAGGGCCTCTGAAAGGATCTGCCCTGCAGACCATCAAAGCAGATGCTGAGACTTATGGCCAACTGTTGGGCAGTGTGCATTGAATCTTATGTAAGAACTGGGAAATAATAAGAACTGGAGAGGACAGGAACCCCACAAGGAGAGCAACAGAACCAGAAAATTTGAACACAGGGGTCTTCCAAGATAATTGATTTTAAAACCAAAAGTTAAAGAACATCCATATCTGATTAAATTGGAGAAACTGCTGACCTCTAACCTCTCCTTCCACATATAACTATTCTTATTTTTTAATATTACACCAGGCAGTGTATCACAGTTATATCAGATTGAGAAGAAAAGTATCAGGTGGTTCAATAACCCCAGTCTTCTTCCTGTACATACTTTCTGGGATGCAACTAATTCAGAGAATACAGAAATTTTCATTCAGCTTATGTGTGAGATCAATATATTTTATTATTAATTCAGTGGGTTTTATGAGAAAAATAACTGGAAAGGTGAATGGTATTGTGTAGGAATTCCAGACATGCCCAGGATCCATCCTGAATGCACAGCTATGTATTAATACAAGCAGCTATGCTAAGATTCTGTAAGATCGATATATATGTGTGTGTGTATCTATCTATCTATCTATCTATCTATCTATCTATCTATCTATCTATCTATCTATCTATCTATATCAGCCCTGAACCTTCCTCTCCTCCCCGTCCCACTTACACAGCTCTGTCCCATTCTCCCATTCTCTTATCCTTAGAGAAAGGGCAGCATCCCATGAGTACCACCAACCCAGTGTATCAAGTCACAGCAGGACTCTCCCACTGAGGTCTAATAACACAGCCCAGCTAGGTGAAAAGGATCCAAAGGCAAGTTACAGAGTCAGATAAAGACCCTATTTTCATTGTTAGGGGAATCCACATGAAGAACATGCTGCTCATATGCTACATATGAGTAGGGGGCCAAGGTCCAGCACATGTATGCTTTTTGATTGCTGTTTCAGTCTCTGTGTGCTGTGATCTCAGGTAATTTGACTCTGCATATCTTCTAGTGTTATCCTCGTTCCCTTTGGCTCCCTGACTTTCTCTCACTCTTCCACATGATCCTCAGAACACTGCCAATTTTTGGCAGCAGGTCTCTGCATCTGTTTCCACTAGCTGCTGGATGAAGCCTCTCAGAAAGTTCCCACTACAAAAATTAGCTAGTTTTGATGGCAGAAGTCTGTAAAATTTTCTGAGAAGTGACAGAGACATGAGGATCATGAGTTCGAGCCTGCTCACATACCTGGTGCATTGGTCCACTTCCCGCCCCCTGCCCAGGGCGGAGGATGGCACATGCTTTTAATTGCAGCACACAAGAGGCAGAGGCAGAAAGATCTCTGGGAGTTTCTGGGACCAGGCTGGTCTACAAGCACGCTCCAGGGCAGCCAGTACTACCCTGTCCTGAAAATAAATATTTTGAATAAGGTACTTCCTAAATATTAAGGTACTTTGCTAAAAAGCAAATATTTTGAATATGATATTTCCCTATTATATGAAATAGAAAAATATCTCTATCTCTATCTGCTCAAGAACATTAGTCACATAGATTAAAGCCTTATGGAAAAATTCACAATTATCAGAGTGGTTAAAATTAAAAACACAGGAATTTTTAAGTGTTGTCAAGAATATGAAACAAACTTAAATATCAATGGTTTTGACTGAATGGTCTGATAAATAACACAGAACCTTTATAAATTAAAAAAAAAACCATGACATCACAGTCACAGGAAAATCCTGAGCAGTAAAAGTAAATGAAGTAAATAAACATTAAAAACATGGATGAATATAAAAAATATTCATTTCTAAAGAACAAGAATAGAATGAATATTGTGAGACTGTTTATATTAAATTGTATAGAATCTAAGGACCAGTGATAGATTTTTGATCTATGTTTCCTAGAAGCAAAGCTGAAAGCTAGTAAAGGCACACTGTACAGTAATGTCACAATTTATTTTAGTTGTGTGAAAATGCCCAATATCATTATTAGGAAAGTCATGCATTTAACTGTTTAACTCATCAGATTATACTCTTTTTTTTTTTTTTTTATGGCTCTTTTCAGTTTATTGCATGAAGGAGTTACACTAGTCCAAGTTAAAAGCGGACCCCAAATGGTTACATTATACAAGCTGTGAGGTTTTTAAACTTGTGACAAGGGACAGAAGGGAAATTCTACTCATTGCAAGGAAATCCTCACTTAAGCTTCAGAGCCACAAGCACTTAAAACCCATGAACCTTCAGCTGATCGTCCTTAGCCAGGCCAATCTCTATCAGGAACTGGCATATGTTCTTTCGCTGGTCACCCTGTAGCTGAATTACTTCTCCATATTCTGGATGCTCAATTACAGTACCATTGCAGGCAAATTTCTTCTTAAAGGCCTTCACTAGTTTCTTTTTATCGTAATCATCAGCGATCCCTTGGACAGTAGTAAGGGTCTTCCTGCCGTTTCTCTGTTGAATTCTTATATGGATATAATCCTCAGTGCCAGCAGGAAGCAGGTCATCACCCTTACTTGCATCAGCAAAGGGGTCGAAAGAGTGGAGGTTCTGGATAGCGGACATACGATACGATTCCTTTTCCTTGGTGGAAACGGCCTGCGGAAGGCGGCTGCGGGAGAAGGCGGGCGGGGGGGACGGAGCGTCGGGAAGCGAGGGGGCTCGAGGGGGAGGCAGCTGAGTCCTCGGCGGCGGCTCAGTGACTGGGCCAGATTATACTCTTTTTTTTTTTTTCAATGCAGTTTATTCAGGAACATTGAACAATCCTCGGACCCCGGGGAAAGCCAGCCCACAGCTTAAATAGCCTCTGGGTAGCCAACCCAGGCATGCCACGGGGGCAATGCAGATAGGTCCACATACATGGAAGCAAGCCAGATCCTCGGCCTTAGCCAAATGTGGAGTTGTTCGTGACAGAGAGCACTCACCATCTGGAAGGTGGAAGGCGGAAACCAGCTCCATCTTTAAGGCATAGCATTCCGCAGCTCTCTACAGTTCCCCCTTTTTGTTTTAGACGCATCAGGCAAGAGTAGAGGTCTGATCTCTGATATTAGAAGTAAATTGGAACTTTGTACTGATGTTCATTTAGGTGTCATCCACCCAAAGAGCATCAGACCAGTCCGATACCTTTTTCTCAGAGGCGGGGGATACAAATTGGAAAGGAAGAAGTCAAATTATCACTATTTGCAGATGATATGATAGTATACGTGAGTGACCCCAAAAACTCTACCAGGGAACTCCTACAGCTGATAAACACCTTCAGCAAAGTGGCAGGATACAAAATTAACTCAAAAAAATCAGTAGCCCTCCTGTATACAAAAGACAAAAGGGCTGAGAAAGAAATTAAGGAAACAACACCCTTCACAATAGCCACAGATTATACTCTTAAACAATTAAGTTTATTCTAATTCAATAATTTATAATTGCTGTTTATTTGAAACACACAATTTGAAATATACTCTAATTATATAGAGTATATTTTATACTCTAAAATATACTCTATTTTTTTAGAGTACATACATGGAAAAAATGTATGTCCTTGTTGATTCCTTTGCCACTCACATGCTTATGTGATGTTGGTATGATTCTACCCCTGTGCCAAAAATTGAATCTTCTTTTCACTGTAGATGAGATTATGCTTAATTTGTCTTTCTCTATTTGTCCTGTAAGTCCTCATATGATGCTTTCCAATTCTGCTCGTTACCACAAATTATCAAATTGAATCTGTGTGTGTGTCTGTGTGTAAGTTCATGTGTTTGATGGGTGTGTGTGTATTCAGATTCAGTGTGAGTGTTTTATGTGAGGGTGAGTACTTCTGTAGAGGTCGGATATTTATGGTGCTGTCACATTTCTTCTAAATTGTTGATATTGGTCTTTGTTTTATTTTACAGCCACCTTTTCTAGGCTTAGCTTGTCCTTGAAACTCTAGAGATCTTTGGTGCCTCACATAGACGTAAGTTTCTTTGACATGAAGCCCATAATCTAATCATGTAAATGAAAAAGCAAAGAGAGATTGGTCATTTAGTTGTGCACCTCTGGGCTATGAAAGATCATTCTATTTATAATCCCTCTGTCTTAGTTAGGGTTGTAGTATTGTGATAAAACACCATGACCAAAAGCAAGTTGAGGAAAAGGGGTTTATGTCACCTTTTATCTCTCAGTCTTTCACAAAGGAAAGAAAGTCAAGAAAGGAACTGAGAGCAGGAATAAACCAGAAAGAAACAGAGAAGAGACAAATTGCTTACTGGCTTGTTCCTTTTGACTTCTTCAGCCTGATTTCTTGTTTATCTCAGGACCACCTGCCTAGGGAGTCTAGAATCTCTCATGGAATGAGACATCAACCATTAATGAATAAAATCTTCAATATACTTGCCTACTTCCAAAGCTTACGAAGGCATTTCTCATTGAGATTCTCTAATTCAAAATGGCTCTAGCTTGTGTCAACCAGTATATCCCATATTACATAAGATTTTCAGAATTGTTGTCTACTGCTGTTCAAGCAATCTGTTTCTATTGTACCACAAAGAACCATCATTCTTTATTCGTTGGTATATTAATACTTGACAGAAATCCTCACTCGCCTTGTGTGAAACTAGCTCTCTTTGTACTTATCTCCAGAGATCACAGATAAGATAGATCTAAAGATGCCCTACAATGATTTCTGCTTTTTATAGCACCCAGACACAACTTCCATCTTCTTTTATTTTTGCTGAGAGATTTTAAAATTACTTACCTATAAATGTTCATATGCTAATCTTTGCTGGCATAATTCAACCAAAGGAAAATAATTATTCTTTATTGCTGTTCATCACTATACCAATTAAAATCAAGGAATTAAATATGAGAACAATTAGATCTAAAATAGAAAGTAATTATTTTGACAGAAGGCCCTCTACAATGTTAAGGTTTGCTTTTGTTCTCTTGTATCTTCTTTTCCATTTGTCATAGTCATCTTTTCTTTCACTTTGTAAAGGGACACTCCTATACACTGTATATAGAGAAAAAAGGAGGAAGAGAATGCATCATGTAGAAGTAGTTTAAGACCAACTCTTTATCAGTGAATCTAAGCTTACAATAAAGAACTCATGTGTTAGGTTACAGGAGCTTAAGTAGAAAAAATTCCTGCTAGCTATAAATTGAATTTCTGAATACTATATCTTGATAGAGAACTATAACTTAGGATATATTTGAAATATTTGCTGTGATTTTAGTACATTTATTGGCAGGTTTTATTAGATATTTGTCAATTACTTTTTATGTGGGTGAAATAAAAAGTCCTTAATGATTACTAAGGAAATACAAGATGACTTAAATATTCAGTTACATTTTTTTTAAGAATGTAGACATTCACATTACTTATTGCTTTACATTTGAGGACATAATCTATCATGTTTCCCTAGCCACACTGCAGGTTCTAATATTCCTGAAATTATAGAACAATAGCATTGACATAAGAAAGAAGAAGACAAATCCATGGTATACTGGATTTCATATTGACTACCTCTCACTCCCTATCACCCCTTCTCTTCCTTTGCCCTACTATAAGGCAGATTATACATATAGATTATGTATAGAGAACATATAACAAAGTAAGAAATATTTGTGGTTCATATAACATATTATCTTGTAAAATAAAATTTTACTACATTAAAATCTTCTAATGATTTCTGTATCCATTCCTTCATTGATGAATATCTGTGTTGTTTCCAGGTCCTGGCTATTACGAATAAAGCTGCTACTAACATGGTTGAGCAAATGTCCTTGTTGTGTACTTGAGCCTCTTTTGGATATATGCCTAGGAGTGGTATGGCTGTATCTTGAGGAAGCGCTATTCCTAATTGTCTGAAAAAGCTCCAGAATGATTTCCAAAGTGGTTGTACAAGTTTACATTCCCACCAGCAATGGAGGAGGGTTCCCCTTTCTCCACAACCTCTCCAGCATGTGTTTTCACTTGAGTTTTTGATCTTAGCCATTATGAAAGGTGTAAGGTGAAATCTTAAGGTTGTTTTAATTTGCATCTCCCTGATGGCTATGGACTTTGAAAATTTCTTTAAGTGTTTCTTTGCCATTCTATATTCCTCTACAGAGAATTCTCTGTTTAGCTCCATACCCCATTTTTTAAATTGGCTTACTTGACTTGTTGTTTTTTAACTTCTTTAGTTCTTGAACTCAGTGGCTGGCTCTTTGACACCCCCCCCCCCTGAGGGAGGAGCAGTCTTGCCAGGCCACAGAAGAGGACACTGCAGCAAGTCTTGAAGAGACTTGATAAACTAGGGTCAGATGGAAGGGAAGGTGGACCTCCCCTATCAGTTGACTTGGAGAGGGGCATGGGAAGAGATGAGTGAGGGAGAGTGGGATTGAGAGGGAATGAGGGAGGGAGCTACAGCTGAGATACATAGCAAATAAAATGTAATTAATGTAAAAAGTTAATAAAAGAAAATCTAATGAATCATATAAAAATTTAAACACTTGCTTTCTAGCTATATAAGTAAACATGAGTATGAAAGAGAATAGAATCCTGCAATAACTAAAAATAACTATAAAGTTAGCAACTCTGTCTTTTTAAATCAGCTACAACCACAGATGTACCTTGTCTAAGCTGGGAGTGCATTAATGCAAAGACTGAATGTCCTTGAGGTTTTTGTTGTGGCATCAAAATCTACAAGCACATGAAATAAATAATTATTTCTGTGAAATGATCCCTGAATGGCATAGAGTAATGTACAGTGATTAAATATCCTGGAGGTAAATGATTATGATGAAATGATGATAAAGATTAACACAGTTCATAGGTAGCCATTGTAAACATAATGACCAATAAATAATGAATAAAATGTTCAACAAATTTTTCATAGAATATTGTCTTTATCAGCTCATTGTCCAGTATTTTTTACATTACTTACATTATTTTGCTATCTCATCTCTTTCTCAACAAGATTCTATTTCTAATTAATTAATTAATTAATTACAATGTATTTACTTTATATCTCCTCTGCATCCCCTCCCTCACCTCCTCCCAGTCACACATATCCTATCTCTTCTCCCCCTATGCCCTTTTCTTAGCCCCCTGATAAAGGAGGTCCTCCTCTCCTTCTATCTGACCCTTGCCTCTCAGGTCTCATCAAGGCTGGCTGCATCATCTTTCTCTGTGTCCTGGCATGGCTACACCCTCCAGGGATAGGTAATCAAAGAGCCATCCACTGAGTTTATGTCAGAGACAGCCCCTGATGCCCTTACTAGGGAACCCTCTTGGACACTGAGCAGTGTATGGATTTCTTCTAGTTAAGTAGGTTGGTAAGAATGTTTGGGAATTTATATTTTATCATTGTTTTTCTCTACCTATACCTTTTACTACAGTAGTTTTACTTTAAAAACTAATCAGCTTTATTGTGGCATTTTCATATATGCATATAATTTGTCCTATGTTATTCATCTTTTACATCTTTTCTTGCTCCCCAGAAGTTTACTAGCTACATACCTCTTCTCAAGTAGTCTCCATCTACTTGTGCAGATTTACAAAAATTATATATTTTTTATTTTTTTTAAGAATACAGAATGCTTGGATAAAATGAATCATGACAGTATGCATCACCATTTCTGCCTCTCCAATTCGCTTCAAACATTAAATGTTTTTTTCTCTTCTAATAAAATGATAGATAAATAGATAGATAGATAGATAGATGATAATAAATGTATAGATAAATGATAGATGATACACTATAGATATATAGATGATTGATGATAGAGGATAAACAGACACATAGATAGGTGATAGAGATGGATAGATAATAGATGGGTGATTGATAGATGACAGACAGAAACATAAGTAGTTGAGATATAAAAATAGATGACAGATAAAAATATATCATATGTATAGATGATAGATAGATGGAGAAAGGTAGACATAGATAAAGATAGATGATATATAAAGAGGTGATAGACTTTTCTAAATGAGAAATAATTCTCTCCATTATTCATCTTTTCATTCTAACAAACTTACAGTATTGTCAAAGGCTTTATTAAATGATGCTGTCACTCAAATATGATCATTGCATTATACTTGTGGGTACATATGAACACTGAAATGTATTATGTTTTCCTCTCCCACAGCACCAATAAACTGTCAATAAGTTTTTTCCTCAACCATTATCAAAATAAAATTATCAGCAAATACTGGTGGAAATTTGGAAAAATAATGTATTTTTACATGCTTGTTGGGAGTGAAAACTAGAGTAGCCAGTTTGGAAATCGGTGTGTAGTTTTCTCGGTAAAAGAAAACACACATATATATGATGACATGAAAGTAGCAGGAGGACTTGTTAGAAAAATGTTTTGATGAAAAAAGGAGCAGACTAAGAAATGGGGTTAGAGTGAAAACACTGTAATTCATTACATACTGGTAGACTGTCAAAAAATAAAGAATGTCATCCAAAATTCTCACTGTATTTTGACCCAATAATACTTGAAGTTTGTAATATTAATACAGTTTTGACTTTTGTTAGTTGATGAAAACATATAAATTTGTACTTGATAGAGAACATATGCTATTACTAATATTTTTACCCAAAATTATATGCATTGTGAAGTGCATCTATTTTATATTTTGAAAATAGGATATTTATTTTTAGGTAAAATATATTGCCTTTTATACTGTATATTTTAATAGAATTGTCTCAGTCTAAAAGCAATTCAAGTCAGCCACATATTGAACTGTAATTGAAGATTTATGATTCCATTAAAAAGTAATGTTGTAGTTAATTCCTAATAATAAAACAGTTCATAAATTTCAGTGTTAGAGATGATGCAGAATACAAATGACAAGCTCTCCTATTTAGAAGTTTTTTATTTGAAAACAAACAGTAACACTTAGGTTTACAATATTTCAGTCTAATTTCAGTTTTTATTAAGTATTTACAATCACATGTCTCTGCATATATTTGCAGAATATGTTATGATTCATGCGTGTTTGAAAATGCACATTTGATGCTATAATTCCTTCTAATGAATTCAATTTAAAAATAATGAATGTCTCATTAAGAATATTATAAGTAATTCATTTTGTAATGTTTTTACTCTCTATAAAAATAAACCAAAGATGTAAATATTACCAATTAATAAGCCATAGCCAGGTTGAAGAAAACAAATAGGAAACTATATAAAGTTTTGAAAATCATAGAGTTTTGATCCATATAAGTGGTTTAATGAAAGGTTTAAATTCAGCCTCTTTATAATAATCAAGTTGCAAAAGAAACAGAAAAAAAAATGCTTCTTCCAGAAGACATAACTTAACAAAAGAAAATCTTAGTGCCAACCATGGTGAACATTCCTTTTTAAAAATCTATCTATCTATCTATCTATCTATCTATCTATCTATCTATCCATCCATCTATTCACTTTACATCCCTATTGTACTTCCTCATTTCTCTCCTCTTGTTCTCATCCTTCCCTCCTCTTCCCTTTATTGCCCTTCCCCTACTCTTCAGATAAAGGGAGCCTCCTCACTACCAACTCATATCAGCACATCAAATCACACCAGGACTTATCACATCATCTTTTCCTATGGCCTGACGAGGCAGCCCCACAAGGAAGAAGCGAGAGTAAAGCAAGCAACAAAGTCCATGTCAGAGTCAGCAGCCTCTCACCTTTCTATGGGGCCCGCATGTTGACTAAGCTAACCATCATCTACATATGTGTAAATGGCTTACATCGAGTCCATGCGGTCCTAGGTTGGTGCCTGTAAGTCCCCTGGGCTTACATTGTTTGGCTCTGTCGGTCTTCTTGTGGAGCTCTTTTTTCCTCTGGGTCCTTCTATTCTTCTCTCATTCTTCCACAAGAGTCACTGCTCTCAACCCAATGTTTGGTTGTGAATCAGGGTGCATCTTTTGCACCCTGCTTTTGGGTAGAGCTTCTCAGAGGATCAATATGCTCGTCTCCTGTCTGCGAGCAGAGCAGAGTATTGTTAATAGTGTCAGGGGTTGGCTCTCACCCATGGGGTGCGTTTCAGGGTAGGCCAGACATTGATTGGGCATTCCTTCAATCTCTGCTCTATCTTTATCCCTGCACATTTTGTAGACAGGGTAAATTTTGGGTCAAAGGTTTTGTAGGCAGGTTGATATTTCTTTCCTTCCACTAGGAGTTCAGTCTAGTTAGAACATGACCTCTTCAGGCTCTATGACCCCTTATACTAAGAATGTAAGCTACAGTCAACCCCTTATCCCTCCTAGAGCATAACCTCTCATAGGACTCCAGTTTCTCTTAGAGATGCCTGGCGGTAGTTTCTCTTCTCTCTGCACGCTCTCTGCCCTCCCTCCCCTTCACCCCAGTCTGATCCATCCTTGCTCTACATACTCACTTTCCAACCCTGTTGCCTCTTTTCAACCCCTTTTGCTGGCTACTCTCTTTCTAATTCTGAGATTTATTTAAATATCCACCCTTTGGTCCTCCTTGTTACTTATCTTCTTTGGTTCTATGAATTGTAGTATGGTTATCCTGTACTATATGGCTAATATCCACTTATTGCAAAAAAAAAAGGGGGGGGGAGAACTAAACAGAGGAATATGGAATGGCTTAGAAGCACTTTAAAGAAAGACTCTACCTACCAGTGCATCAAAGCAGATACTGAGACTCATAACCAAACCTTCGGCAGAGTGCAAGGAATAGTATGAACGAAGGGGGAGTTAATATGAACTGGAGAGGGCAGGAGCTCCACAAGGACCAAATATATCTGAGCACAGGGATCTTATATGAGACTGTTTATCCAAGAAAGGACCATGTATGGATATGACCTAAAACCTCTGCTCAGATGTATCCCATGGTAGCTCAGTAACCAAGTGGGTTACCCTAGTAAGGGGAACAGAGACTATTTCTGACAGGAACTCAATGGAGGGCTCTTTGACCTCCTCACCCCCCAAGGGAGGAGCAGCCCTGCTAAATCACAGAGGAGGACTTTGCAGCAAGTCCTGAAGATAACTGATAAACCAGGGTTACATGAAATAGGAGGAGGTCCTTCCTTATCAGTGGACTTGGAAAGGGGCAGGGAAAAGACGAGGGAGGGAGGGTGGGATTGGGAGGGAATGAGGGAGCAGGATACTGCTGGGATACAAAGTTAATAAAATGTAACTCAAAAAAACTAAAAAATATAATTAATGAAAAACAAATATTTTTAAAAAAGAAAAAACCAATACTCAAATCATTAGTCATCAGGGAAATGTAAATCAAAATGACTCTGAGAGTCCATCTCACACCCATCAGAATGGGTAGGATCAAAAACTCAAGTGACATCATATGCTTGTAAGGATATGGGACAAGGAAACAATGCACTCCTGCATTGCTGGTGGGAGTGTAAGCTTGTACAACCACTTTGAAAATCAATCTGGCACTTTTTTAGAAAACTGAGAATAGCTCTACTTCAAGACCCAGTTATACTACTTCTGGGCATATACCCAAAAGCTGTTCCACCATATCACAAGGACACCTCCTCAACTATGTTCATAGCAACTTTATTCATAATAGCATAAAATTGGAAACTACATAGATGTCTCTCAACTGAATAATGAATAAAGAAATTGTGGTACATTTACACAGTGTAATACCACTCAGACATTAAAAACAAGGAATTCATGAAAATTGCAGGCAAATGGATGGAACTAGAAAATACCATCTTGAGTGAGGTAAGCCAAATCCAGAAAGATCCACGTGGCATTTACTCACTGATAAGTGGATATTAGTCATAGGTAAACATTCTAAGAGTTGTCGGTTAGTAACAACATAGTCTATTGCTACTGGTCTTAGTTATCCAACATAACCAGATGTGAAAGTTTAGAGCTGTGAAATATAGTTGAATAGATTGTAAATGTTATTCTCTACTGGTTAGCTATAATACTTCCAAAAGGTGTTATTCATGAAGGCCACTGTGGGACAAAGTCATCAACGGTCTTAACTAGCAGTGGATCCCTAAATACTACAATACCAGCCAAGATGTCCCCACTGGCGCTGTATGATCATGACTGTTACGAGGTAACTAAGCACCTCTTGATTGGAATATAAATTTATTCCAAGGGAACAAATACATGTTTGACATTACCTCATCAAAAGCATGGGATGGAGAGGCCACAAGCCCAAAAGGAAATAAATGTACTATTGATGATATATTAAATAGGTAGTCAAGCTATCCTCTCAATAGTAGTGATTATAATCATAATTAATGTTTTCAACCTTAGTCCTACAGTTTCTTTTTGTAGTGTGCAGTGGTTTATGCATACCCAAAACAGGTCAAAACACTGAAAATAAGAGACTGTTGAGTGATAAGCCCTAAGTGAGATATGTATTACATCTCTACTCCATTGCTTAGGAATATCATGAAAAAGTTATATAAAAAAATATTAGAGCTAGGGATGGGCAAGGATGCTTCATAACACTATCTCCTGAAGAATATATGGATTTTGCATTCATGAACCCACAAAACCTATAGTTATTTGAACCAAAAAAAATTTAAGTTAGTGAATATTAGAGTAGGATAACTAATTGCCTTATGAGGGCCAGCCTTGTGCTGAATAGCTACTGGCAGTTGAGAGATACTAGGGGGAGGGTAATTCTTTTTCTCACAGGAAGTAAGTTGTTTTACTCCCAGAATGTCACTCCTAGTAGTTTACTCATGTTCCTGTGGATCACCCAAAAACTGTGCACAGATGGTTAACATTATGTGACCACAGTAGTTACTAAAGAATAAAGAAAAAGGAACACAGGAATTGGAGGAGGTTGTGTTTGAGAAATCAAGAGGCAGTGGAGGAAGGGATAGTAAAATTATGAAAGAATCAATACAATATTGTTAAAGTAAATGAAAACAATTTAAAACAATTTATGACTATAAAACAATAATTAAGATGCTTTATACTAAAATCCATATACATACTTCTTATGCAATGAGCACAATTTAAACATAGATGAAATATAAATGCATCCAACTTTTAACATGAGCATCATTTAAGAAAATTGGTGTAACAAAATGCAATGATACCCCAGCTGACATTGAAAAAGAGCTTCATAAATCTGTTATCAGAATGAAAATATTTGAAATTTTTATTGGGAAGATTTTAATAAAGGCAATATTCTTATTATGTAGCGTACAAATTATAAATGATAAATATAGTTTCATAGGAGGATTGTGCCTATACACATTGGTATCTAATATTCATTGAGCCATTTATTGATGAGACTATCATTTTTTTTTATTCTGTAGTCATGGAAGCTTTGCCAAAACAGAATTAACTGCCCCGGAACGTGTTCATTATTTACCTCTATTTTGCTTTATGGTTTGATGTGTTTTGTGTTCCATGTAATGATATTTAAAATCAAAATGTGAGTTTTCTCTTTTTCTTTCTCTGTCTCTCTCTCGTTACTTTGGCTTAGGATTTACTGTATGTAGTTGAATTAGAAATTTAAAGCAGTGACAACATCATATTATAAACCTTATATTTATATCTTTATTTTAAAGAGTAAATGTCTAATCTTTTCACAGTACATTAACAATCTAAATTAAAAAAAATATAATATGTTAAATAAATCATTTTTAGGAAAACAATCTATAATTGGGAATTTTATAAAAGTAATAAAATTGTTTACGTATTTGCTCAAAGACAAAGAAATTAAAATGTGCTGGATAAATGGCTCAAAGACAGGGCAGTAATTTCGCATTTGCAAAATATCTAGGCTAAATGGCAACTCTACCCAAAACGAGAAAGAAAGAAAAAACAGAGTGGAAAAAATCTAACTCAAATCTGTAATCTCAGCACTCTAGAAAGTAAAGCCCTTGGTTGGATGTAGGATTAGTGAAGAGCTTTTCCCAACCTGCAGGTTTTGTTGTTGTTGTTCTATTGACAGTGTCCTTTGTCTTACAGAAGCTTTTCAGTTTCAAGAGGTCCCACTTATTAATTCTTGATCTTAGAACCTGAACTATTTGTGTGCTGTTCAGGAAGTTGTCTCCTGTGCCAATGAATTAGAGGCTATTCCCCACTTCCTCTTTTAATAGAGTTAGTGTATCTGGTATTATATTGAGGTGTTTGATCCACTTGGATTTGAGTTTTGTGCAGGGAGATAAATACGGATCTATTTGCATTTTCTACATGTAGACATCCAGTTATACCAGCACCGTTTGTTGAAGATGCTGCCTTTTTTCCACTGTATGGTTTTGACTCGTTTGTCAAAAATCAAGTGACCCTAGGTATATGGGTTTATTTCTGGTTCTTTGATTCTATTCCTTTGATGAACCAGTCTGTTTCTATGGCAGTACCTTGCAGTTTTTATTACTATTCCAACCCATCCACAAAAACTGGACACAAAATTTACTCTGCCTAGAGATGTGCAGGGATAAAGATAGAGCAGAGATTGAGGGAATGCCCAACCAGTAGCTGGCCTAACCAAAGACCTACCCTATTAGAGAGTGCCAACCCATGACTATGAATGATACTCTGCTAAGCTTGCAGACAGAAGCCTGTCAGGGAAGTTCTCAGAGAGGCTTTATCCAGGAGCTCTTCAAAACAGATGCTGAGACTCACAGCCAGACATTAGCTGGGGAATATGGAAGGACAGAGAAAAAGACTTGGAAGTGACAGGAGCTCCATAAGAAAAACAACAGACCCCACTAACCAAGGCCCAGAAGGGTTTGCTGAGACTGAAACATCAAGGACCATGCATGAACTGGACCTCGGCCCCCTATCAAGTTGTAGCTGATGGGCAGCTTAGTCTTCAAGTGGGTACTCTAGTAAGAGAAGTGGGAACTGCATGGGACACTGACTCATTTGCTAGGGATCACTTTCCCCTGGTGGGACTGCCTTGACCAACCACAAGGAAAAGGACATGCTCAGTCCTGATGCAACTTGATGAATTAGGGTGAATTGGAAAGAGAGCTCCCCATTTTGGGGGTCAAGGAAAAGGGAGAGAGGTTGAGACTGGGAGGGGAGTAGGAATGGGGCTACAAGGATGTAAGCTGAATAAAAACATAAATGAGATAAAAACAAAAGAGAGTGAAGCATGTGGATCTTCATGAGCTTCGGGAAACAGGTGCTTTACATCATCCTCCATTATTAACTATAGAATGAGATGTCTCTAGAAAAAGAAGAAGTGACGTTGACATAAATATTTAAATGTCATAAAAGTTATGCAAATCCATGTAAAACTGAAAGATACCAATAAGTGACAAATATTAAAATTATTAAATAATTTTTGTGAAAATTGCAAATGCTCACTCATTAATTATGAATAGTTGACATAATTTATAATTATTAAACCAGGATATTACATAATATTAAAAACAACAAAAGTCAAGAAGTGATTTTACTTAAGTGAAATGCTGAAAATGATCTTCTAGTATACTGACCTTTAGTCAAAATTATATACACTTACATGTCAACATATATAAAAACCTTACATGGAAATTTTGTTTTTTTGTGATAAATACCTAATCTTTTCACGTATTAACTGAAACTTAAAAATCCAAGTTAAGGGCTGGAAAGATGGCTCAACGTTAAGGTCTGGGCTCACAACCAAAAAATTATAAGTTAAGTCATTTATAATATGTTAATAAAAATCTCTTTTTTGGATAAAAAAAAAGCTACAAGCAGAAATTTTGTGTATGTCACTGTACAGCATTTGCAGTCCCTGAATACTTCATTTATCCTCTTCTTTCCTGAAAATTTTCTTCAGGCTCTTCAATCTACAAATAACAAAAACACTTTTCCAAGTAATTATGCCTAATAAACTGGGCCTCGAATACTCGGAGTTTTAACTGCTTCATGAATAATTTGTTTTCTCTAACCCTAAAATAATTACTTAGATTTCTATGAGGTGATTGTTCAATTCAAATATTTGCCATGTTTCCCACTCTTTCAGGATGAGAGGAAGTAGGAGCTCTTTTTTTTTGGCATATTGCCCATGATATGAAATGTCTTCATCAGAGATTGCCTGAAGATTTCAACCTGTTCTACAGCCCCTGCTGTTATTTCCTCTCCTTCAGAGAATAGAGACTTAAAAAAGTGACAAAGCAGCTGTTCACGGAAGCCAGGGATTATTACTGACATTCTTGGTGCAACAATTAGAGTATCATGTGCTGGATAATAATGAAAAATGTGAAATTCTCTATCTGGGAGGGGAAGGGTGACATGATATTTCTCTTGAAGAACTCAATTCCACCATATGGTATGTGGAAACAGAAACAGAGATCTTAGAATGACTGTTCCAATAAAGGTTAAAAAAAAAAAACTTGAAAGAGATCAGGTTTGACATTTGTATGTCACCCTAATAATGAAAACATAATCTTACAAAAGAAGCAAAAAATTAAAATTTAATAAAAAGTATTAAGTATATTAAAGAATATAGTAAAAATAGCATACAATTGGATAGACCTTCAAAGCTTTAAAAATTTCATTTATTTATTTGTTTTAATTTGTTTTTATTCACTTTGTATCCCTGCTGCAGCCTCCTCCCTCATCTCCTCCCACACAGTCCCACCTTCCCTCTTCTCCCCTTATGCCATTTCCCTAGCCACCTGAAAGGGTGGGACTATCCAACCCTAACCTATGAGGTCTCATCAAGGCTGGCTGTATCATCTTCTTTTGTGGCCTGGCAAGGCTGCACCTCCAGGAGGAGGTGATCAAAGAGCCAGTCTCTGAGCTCATGTCAGAGACAGTCCCTGCACCCCTTACTATTGAACACACTTGGAAACTGAGCAGCCTATGTGCTTCTTCTGAGCAGGGATTCTAGGTCCTCTCCAAGCATGGTTTTTGGTTGGAGTATCAGTCTCTGCAGGCCACTCTGGGCCCATGCTTTTTGGCTCTGTTAGTCTCCTTGTGGAGTTCCTGTTCTCTCCAGGTCTTTCTATTTCCCCTTTCTTCCATAAGGTTTCCTGCAATCTGCCCAAAGTTTGGTCATGAATATGAGCATCTTTTTTGATACCATGATGGGTAGAGTCTTTCAGAGGTCCTCTGTGGAAGGCTCCTGTCATATTCTTTGTCTTCTCCTACTGCCGATGTCTATCCTGTTTGCCCTTCTGAGTGAGGTTTCAGCCTCTTCACTTTATTTTTGTTAGTTTCTTTAAGACTGCAGATTTTAGTATGTTTTAGTATATAATATAATTAGCTTATATTATATGGCTAATATCCACTTATAAGTGAGTATATACCATATGTGTTTTTCTGCTTCTGGGTTACCTCACTCAGGATGATCTTTTCTAGTTCCCACCATTTGTCTACAAATTTCATGATTTCCTTGGTTAAATTGTGAGTAGAATTCCATTGTGTAAATGTACCACATCTTCTGTCTTATTAGAATACAAGATAAAATAAAAAATAAGAATTTTTAATTTTTTATTTATTATAATTTATTCATTTTGTATCCTAGGTGTAGCTCTCTCCCTTGTCACCTGCAATCCTGCTCTTTCTCGATCTTCTCCTCCTTTGCCCCTCCCCTAGCCCACTGATAGGGGAGGGCCTCCTCCCCTTCCATCTGACCCTAGCCTATCAGGTCTCAACATGACTCCCTGCACTGTCTTCCTCATGAATACTTTATTTGAAAGCCGTGAGAAACTTCCAAATATGAGAAAACTTCCAAATATACCATTGAGTTTGTTTTGTATTAGTCTTCTATTGTTGGCAAAGAAGTCTTACCTACTGAGACTCCCTTGGGGAAAACAAATGTTTCATTGTGAGTGGTTAACAATTGGAGATTTATTCTGGGTTTAGAAAAGGGGATTATGTCCACTGCCCCTGTCACTTCTGGAGCCTCTCCTAGCCCAGACTTATGCAGGCCCTGTGCATGTTGGCACAGTCTCTGTGAGATCATAAGCTCATCATTGTGTCATTCATCCTCTCTAGCTCCTCTTCTTCAGGGTTCCCTGAGCTGTAATGGGAAGAAATTGATGGAGAAATCCCACTTACACCTTAGTGCTACAAGATCACTGAACATTCTCTCTGCACGCTGGTCAGCTTTGAGTCTGGTATCTGTATTTGTTCCCACTTACTACAGAAGTAAACTTCTCTGATGATGGCTATATCAATGTGTATAGCAGAATGTCATTACGAGTCATTCTATTGCTATTGCCATCTGAGCTGTTTCAGGGATGGGTTACATTTCATGGAGTATTCCTGAAATTCAGTCAGATATTGATTAGTTACTTCCACAAATTTTTTGCCACTATTGCACTAGCACATCATGAAGGCAGGCTACTATTGTAGATCAAAAGATTTATTTTTGTGTTTATTTTACATTTTATTTACCTTTCTTCTTTGGTATCTTTCAGAGTACCTTCGAGCACTATGACAGCATAGTGTTTAGGGATGAAGGCTTTAGGTTGGCACCAACTGGACCTCTCTTAGTGTCCATTAAGTATGTAGGTATCATCTTCAGGAATATGGTCTTGCTTTCACTTTATGGAGAGCAACCAGAAGTTTTGCCAGTAGGCTGAGTTGTTTAGAGGTTTCTGTGTAGCCCCTTTGGCCAACACTCAATTATATGTAATCCATTCCCTGAACTGGAGACTTCATTTGGTGAAGAGAGATGTCAAGTTGGGGACCATCTTTATATATGCATATTTTAATAAGTTTCCTTTCTATTAGATGTGTATACCCCTCAAATGGACTTTAGGTTTGGCTCTTCTTTCTCGATTTCCCTCATTTTTCTTCTTCCCTACCCCTAGATATTTGGTCCTCCCATTCCAGCCATCTACCCTCCATTCTTCAAACGCTATTTGTTCTATTTTTTTTTCATTTGTGAGATCTAACACTTCCTGCCTAGTTCCTTATCTTTTCCTAACCTCATTGGTTATATTAATTGTTGCATGCTTATCAAAGATTTAATGCTAATATCCACATAACATAAAATATGTACTATATACCACTTACCATTGTTGGTCTTTCATTTCTTCCTCCATTCCCCAGGACTCCACAGATGCTAGTGACAAAGTATTCTAGCCTCTCATTACACTCCCAGAACCACCATATTTCTAACCAATGCCATTAATCTTTGTCAAATCTCAGTGCACAGAAGCTCTTTCTACTCAAGAATCTCAGTGGTCAAAGCTGGCAGGGACTCAGAAGCTTTTCTTAACAGGAACCATAGACACCACTTTCTCTTAGGATCTGGAGAGGGCAAACATAGATACCACTTTCTCTTAGGATGTGGAGAGGGCAAAAGAAATCAAGGAATGGAAAACCTTCAAAATGAAAGCCACATCAGAGATAAGCCCTTAGAATTACAATCATGCCAAACCCAGATGCCTAGATGCCAGCATAGAAACACAATCCATAACAGGTAGGAACAAAAGACCCAGTTAGATAACCATACTACAATAGACCTGAAAAATGCAATATAGCTGAAACACAAAAAAACCCTCAAAATAGCTATTATAAATATGTTCAAAGATATTAAAGAATATATGGATAAACCCATTAAATAAATCTTAATAAAAACACACAAACAGTAAAATAAAATAAACATTTCAAGATCTGAATTCGGAAATAGAATTAATAAAGAAAATCCAATCTGAGGGAAAACTGGAAATGAAAAGTTTAGAAACTCAAATAGGAACTTCAGAGGTAAGCCTCAACAACAAGAATACTAGAAATGGACGAGGGTATCTGAAATATTTTTTTTTATTTATTTTTATCAGTTACATTTTATTAACTCTGTATCCCAGCCATGTCCCGATCCCTCATTCCCTCCCAGTCCCTCCCTCCCTCCCTCATCTCCATCGTGCCCCTTTCCAAGTCCACTGATAGGGGGGACCTCCTCCCCATTCATCTGATCCTGTTTTATCAGGTATCTTCAGGACTGGCTGCAAAGCCCTCCTCTGTGGCCTAACAGGACTGCTCCTCCCTTCGGGGGTGGGGAGACCAAAGAGCCAGTCATTGAGTTCCTGTTAGAAATAGTCCCTGTTCCCCTCACTTTGGGAAACCAATTGGTTACTGAGCTACCACAGGCTACATCTGAGTGGAGGTTCTAGGTTATATCCATACATGGTCCTTGGTTGAATGTCAGTCTCAGAAAAGACCCTGTGCCCAGATATATTTGGTCCTTGTGGAGCTCCTATCCTTTCCCCATCAGACTAACTCCCCTTCTTTCTTATGATTCCCTGTACTCTGCCAAAGGTTTGGTCATGAGTCTTTGCTTTGAAAACACTGCTAGTAAAGACACACTAGAACAAATACATAATCCAGTGAAAGAAATGGGTAAGTCTAAAAATTTCAGGCACAAAATATCCAGGATATCTGGAACACTGTGAAAGACTAAATCTAAGGATAATAGAAATCTAAATTCTCATTTCATTTTGAACCCATACTCTAAATAGAAATGTGTCTTCCTCATTCTCTAATTCCATGTTTTAAAATATTTGCATGTAAAGATATTTCAAAAGTCTAACTTTAACTTGGCGTAATCATCTACTAGGTTTGTGACAGTTCCTTGTTTGCTTTATAGCAGGAGTGGGGGTGGGAGGGAATTCTGGGAACATACAAATGTCACGGGATTTTTAATCACCTTCATAATTTGCTCTCTTGAAATTGAAACTCATAGAGTTTGGAAGGCTTTTAGTTAATACACCTACTTTTCATAGTTGTACTGGGCACAGAACCAGAGTTACACATATGTTCTGTATGCATGCATTCTACCAATGACCTATGTCCTCATCCAGATATTTTATATTTTCCTCACAAACACTCAAAATCCTCTGCTGACAGCAGTTACACCAGCTTCCTCATAAAACACTGTGCAAAAATAAACCCCTTGGGGCTAATATAACTTATATTTCTAAAAGCTTTAATCACAAAATAGACCATAAAGAAAGTGCAATGAAATGGTGCCAGGTCATACTCTATTTTTCTTCTCACTGTAAATCACAAATTCTTCCGCAAATGTGTAGATTTTTGCATTTCTTTCGTAAAGCATTGCTCACACTGAAATGATTTTCTTAATACTTCAGTCTTGGCAGATTTAATATAAATGTCACTTTGAGTGTTCCCTTTCTCTAAATCTTGACATCACAGATGCCATTAGAAACTATGAACCAAATATTTCTATATACTGAAAGTCACGAAGCTGAAAAGATATTGCAGGTAGGTAATTTGTTTTTACCTTTCCCTTATGCTCTATATTTCTTTCTATAATTAACCCTGCAGGACTCAGAGCTCAGTGACATATTTTAAAATTGGTTTGCTGGTACTTTTGTTGTCCAAAACAACTTAATACAGTATATTCCAAAAAGAGTTAAAAAATAAGTCTATTTACCAGAAATCTGAGCAATATTAGTATATTTTTAAAGTCATGGACTCTTCCTCTTCTTATTTTTATCTGTCTTGTCCTCTTTCTCCTCTTCATTCTGTTTTTCCCTCCACCTTTAGCTAAAAAAATATGAATACTTGTATTTCATTAATAAACATAATTTATTTTGCATACTGATATTTAGGCTAGTTTTAGTAAGAAATATTTATTTTCCTGTTAGTGTTTTATTTTTTTAAATTAAGATTTGTCAAGTACCTGAGACTTTTACTGGGCTATGTTGGCTCTACTTCACTATTCCCTGGACACTATGTGGCAAATAACAGAACTTCTATCCTTTTCTGTGTTCTTCCAGTTAAGCAGTATACATCATACCAGTTTGTAAGTTCAAAACAAAACCTAATTCTTAAAAACCTAAGGTTGGCTAACCAGGTCAGAGAAACATTAAAAAAATATATTAATTATCCCATCATGTTAGGTACCAAAGTAGTTCCTTGTACAAGCTCTACCTGTTAACTTTATTGCCATAAAATATGCTAAACTATTCATTTTTTTTAATAGAATCACTTTAAAAGACAAAATAGGTTACAGAACATACTGGTTTTACTTCCAATTCTCAGAGATGTGGAAGTCATGTAACTTTTCAATGTTTATATTTATTAGTCATTCATAAATCTCTTCAGGACATCACACCTTAAATCATCTCCATGTCTGAGCCTTTTATTCACCAATAATTTGCAGGGCTTTAACTTAAAATCGTTTAACAGCTCTTCATCATGCAAACATTAAAAATACTCTATATGTCATGGCATATTCAATCTTCCCGACTTTTCCTACCTTCTAGATCACTGCAATTTCATCCCACTATAATTTTCAAATCTCATACTAAATTTTCCAATGGAAAATGTTAATGAAGCGAACTTCTTTATCCCCTCAACATAAAAATCTGTCCACAATGCCACAGTGCAGGGCTGTGCTCTAATTTCTGTAACAAAATAACACAGATATTGTGACTTAAACAATGCATTCTGGGTATAAGTTGTGAAACATCAAAAAGTCAGAAGCTGGGACCCTGTGAAGGCTGTGGCTGCATTGCAAACAGCTGTGTTCCCATGGTCTCTTCCTGACTTTGTGCTAATGCATACTTCCTGCTTGCTTTCCACGTTTAAACTTCCTGTTCTTCTATGCGCCCTTGAAGCTTTTAATATTCTCTTTCTATTCTGTATGTTTGGTGTTTTGTTTATTAGGTGCCAAGGGAAATGTCTTTTCTGATCCAGTCTATTTTGTGTTTTGCATGATTCTTATAATGATAGGCAGCACCTCCTTTAGGGTGAGAAATTTTTATTCTATGAGTTTATTGAAATTGTTTTTCATTCTTTGGCTTATCTTTCTTCTTACTCTCTATAAATTCTTAGTTTTGTTCTTTACATACTATCTCAGTTATCCAAGTTGTTAAGTTTTTTTGACTGAGTACTTCTATTTCTATCTATTGTGTTTTCAATACTTTAGATTAATTCTTCCATCACTTATATTTTGTTGTTAAGGTTTGCAACAGAGATTCTTGCTCAAGTTCCTAAACTTTTAATTTTCAGATTTTGTTCAATTTGGGTTTTCTTTTCTCATTCTTTTCCATTTTTAGGTCTTGAACTGTTTTATTCATTTCTTCCATGGTTTGTTTGTTTTTATAAGATTTCTATAAGGGAATAATTCATCTCATCTTTTGTAGCACATATTATATTCATTAAGGCTATTTGAAGGTCTTTGTCTTTTTTATATATTGTCATCATTTGTATTTTCTTTTTTTTAATTCATTATTAATTACACTTTATTCACTTTGTATCCTCGCCCCCCGTGGTTCTCTCCCTCCTCTCATCCCAATCCCTTCCTTCCTCCACCCTCTGCAAGCATGCCCCTCCCCAGGTACACTGATAGGGGAGGTCTTCTTTTCCTTCCTTCTTATCCCAGTCAATAAGTTCTCATCAGGAGTGGCTGCTTTGTCTTCTTCTGTGGCCTGGTAATGCTGCTTCCCCCTCAGGCCAATCAGTTCATGTCAGAGACAGTCCCTGTTCCTATTACAATGGAACCCACTTGGATACTGAACTGCCATGGGCTACATCTGTGCAGGGGTCTTAGGTTATCTCCATGTATAGTCCTTGGTTGGAATAGCAGTCTCAGGAAAAACCCCTGTGCTCAGATTTTTTGGTTCTGTTGCTCTCCTTGTGGAGTTTCTGTCCTTTCCAGATCTTAATTTCCCACTTCTTTCATAAGATTCCCTGCACTCTGCCCAAAGGTCGGCCATAAGTCTAAGGATCTGCTTTGATAGTCTGCAGGGCAGAGCCTTTCAGAGGTCCTCTGTGTCAGGTTCCTGACTTGTTCCCCCTTTTCTCCTTCTGATGTCCATCCTCTTTGCCTTTCTGGATAGGAATTGACCATTTTAGCAAGAGTCCTCCCTCTTGATTAGTTTCTTTAGGTGTACAGATTTTAGCAGGTTTATCCTATATTATATGTTTATATGAGTGAGTATATACTGTGTACATCTTTCTGCTTCTAGAATAGCTCACTCAGGATGATCTTTTCCAGATCCCACCATCTACCTGCAAATTTCATGATTTCCTTGTTTTTTATTGCTGAGTAATATTCCATTGTGTAGATGTACCACAATTTCTGTATCCATTCCTCCACTGAGGGGCACCTGGGCTGTTTCCAGGCTCTGGCTATTACAAATAAGGTTGCTACAAATATGGTTGAGCAAATGTCCTCATTGTTTACTTGATCCTCTTTTGGGTATATGTCTTTGGGTATAGGTCTTTGTCTTGAGCTCCAGCTATGTTTCATTTCTGAGGAGCTACTGTGGTCGTTTTGCTGCCCTCTAATGGAGACGTATTTTCCTGACTATTATTGATCATCATTTTATGTTTTCTAGGCATCTGGGTTCGGGATGATTTCAATTCTAGGTGCTGATATCTGTTATTGTCCTTCTGAGTTGGCACTTTGTTCTTTACCTTCTTCTGCCCTTTCTTGTTCGTGAAGGGTAGTGGCTATGTTTTGCCTGGGATGGAATTCTTCTGGAATTTTTCTAGATGTTGCCACTGTGGGTTCAGGTAAAATGTAGGTTTCTAGGTATTGAAAGATGATCCCTAGGAATGGGGATGGCCTGGGGGAAGACATTAGACTGACCATAGGATGGAGGAAAGCAGGGTTGTCCACCAAGATCTGCATAGTCCTCTGGGAATGGAGGCAGGAAGTCGAGAGAGGGGGCTACAGGTAGTCTGCTAGAGAGCTGGGGAAGAGACTGGAAGGATGGATTTGGAGGATAGTAGGGGTGGAAAGGTCTGAACCTCCCTTACCTGCTTCTCTCTTCTGCCTGCTTCTTTCTCAGGGTGGGTTGTGGGTTCCCAGAGAATGTATGCTGGAGTGTGAGGCTCGTATAAAGTGATGAGCAGAGGGGAATGAAGGGTAAAAGGGAATATCTAAATGATCCTGTGGAGATGGAAGGTAGAGTGAATGTTGCTGTAGCAGGTGTTCTGATGTAGACCTAGGGGTAGGACTGGATGATTGAATTTCTAGGGAAAAAGAGAGGTAAAGATTTGAAACTAAGCAATCTGCTTCCTTGGCTGGTGTTGCAGTGGGTTCTCAGGGAATTGTTGGAGACCGTTAAAATAACACCCCTATCTCCAAATATAGTTACTGTCCTCTGTTTCACTGAGAAATAATGCTGAAACATGAATTTTAGATTAAGACGTATCTGTTGATAACACCATTTTCTTTCTTTTTTTTTTTTTTTTTCAATTCAGTTTATTCAGGAACCTTGAACAATCCTCGGACCCTGGGGAAAGCCAGCCCACAGCTTAAATAGCCTCTGGGTAGCCAACCCAGGCGTGCCACGTGGGCAATGCAGATAGGTCCACATACATGGAAGCAAGCCAGATCCTCGGCCTTAGCCAAATGTGGAGTTGTTCGTGACAGAGAGCACTCACCATCGGGAAGGTGGAAGGCGGAAACCAGCTCCATCTTTAAGGCATAGCATTCCGCAGCTCTCTACAGTTCCCCCTTTTTGTTTTAGACGCATCAGGCAAGAGTAGAGGTCTGATCTCTGATATTAGAAATAAATTGGGACTTTGTACCGATGTTCATTTAGGTGTCATCCACCCAAAGAGCATCAGACCCGTCTGATACCTTTTTCTCAGAGGCGGGACCTGGGGCATCAACCCGCATGCAATCAGACATGCTCTTCTCTGGGTCCAAAGCGGCTGACCCTGAGTGCAGTGCTTAGCCTTGCATCCTGAGCGTATCACTTTAGCTTTTTATGGTATCCAACCATGCTTGGGGAGAATGTCCTGCTTCAATGGCTGTAAAGGCCTGAATGATCATGGCTGCATCACACTGTTGTGAGACTCTAATCTTGCATATATACCACAGGCAAACCAAGGAGACCAACACCAGAAGGCCTGCTAACGCTCCCATGCCCGCCCATTCCTTCAGATGATTCATGGCTGCAGCAATCCTAAAACTCCACATTATTTTCTTGTTCTAAATAAAAATACATTATTTCAGAAATCTTTAGGATCCAAAAAAACTACTCTCCAAACACAAACAAAAAAATCTCTGTAACTTCAAAATTAAAAAAAAAAATCTTTCTGATGACAATGATTGGACAATGCAGTTTGGCTTCCTAAGTGATTTTTTTAAACTAAAAGTTGAACAAAGTAGAAACCATTGATATATTTTAAATTAGGGTGATAAAAGCAAATTAGTTGCAGGGAGATGGTTCAGTGGCTCAAATGTGTGTTTACAAACATGCCTTAAGTTCTAATCCCCAGGACTTACATAAAAGCTGATCATGGCATCACACATCTGTAACTCATGCACTGGGAGGCAGCCAGGCAGATCCCTGAAGCTAACTGGTCAGAAAGACAGTAACCCTCGAAAAATCAATGGACTTCAGGTTCACTGAGAAAGCTTGTCTCAAAGAAACAAAACAAAACAAAAGCAATCAACCAACCAAACAAAATAACAAAAACAAACAAACAAAAAACACCTTAGAATAAGGTGTAAAACTTTGAAGGTTATGTCCAGTATAAGCTCCTTGCCTCCTCTAAATGAATGTTAATATTCACTTAAGGAATAAACATGCACAAAATACAAGCAAGTGGATACACATACATAGGAAACATGCACAGAGTGAGAGTTATAGACCTGAAATAAGTAGCATAAGTTTATGCAACATACTCTAAGTGAATTAATTGGAATAAGCAAAACATATCATGATTCATGTCTCAGTAAGAGAGAAAAAGGACAAACAACCTATCCATTTCATACTGCTAGGTTCATATTTACTGACCTTATTAGGGTTCCTAAGAAAACCTGGATTATGAGAACACTGTCTAGAAATTCTGCTAAGAAACTGATCATTTTTGAAATAAAATTGTAAAGATTTTGAGAATGAATGCAGCCTCCATTTTGCACTTTTCCTAACATTTCTTTCACAATGACTTTGATATAAAGCTCATCTTGTACGGCTCTGTTCTATAATCAGATAAATAAATGTTTAATTCAATAATTCTGTTTCTGTCATTGAAACCCTTTTGTTTGTATACATTTGTATGTTTGAGTGTGCACAAGTGTTCACTTGTTCCTTTGTGCCTGAAGACACAGATCAGAATTTTGTGCTGACCTCAGTGACCTTGTTTGACTGAGCCAATGTTTTTTTTTTTTTTTTTTTTTTTACTGGATCGAAGTTAGTCAAGTCAACTATGTATCCCAAGGATCACACTGATTTGGCTGCGCCCATATTCTCAATACTAAGAATACAGCCTATATACCCTGATACCCTGGTTTTTACTTTACCCATGAATTATTCTCTTTAGGCCTTTACTCTTACTTTGTATGTGTATCGCTTTCTTTCTAAAACTAACTGACAATTGTTTTAAAATATGCTTCTAATTTTGTTGTTGAAATTAATCAAATATGCAAAAATTTCAGCATTAATTTTATCATTACCACAGATTAATGTGGTCCCAATAAATTCTGGATAATAATATGAAAGTAATCCAAAATAGTATGTGTTAATTCAGTAGTATTTTCTTACTGACAGACCTTTCCATGATGCTGAACTTCACACTATGTGCTCATTGTTAAAAGTTGGAGAATATTAAACATAGTAAGATACACTTTGTCCTGGGTTGTATGTCACAGAGCACTCTAAATGGCTTTATGTACTGGATAGTTTATCTAGTCTCCATACCATTGACTCTAATTTCCTAAGGGATATACAGTGATCTTGAACACCTATTGGTACACTTCCACATGCTCCAAAACTAAGTCCATAACATAGGGTGGGAAAGATCTTCTGGTCACTCATATGAAGTTTGCTGATAATTAAGAAGAAATAGGGAGAAGGAAAATTTCTTCTGTGTAATTACCTCCAGGCGTTCCACAGTGGTAGAACTCTTCTATCAAACACCACAGAGAAACTATGAAAACATCACAATCAACTTTACTTCTGTATTTTGTAGTTATATAAGGTAAATTTTCTGGAAGAGAAAGAGGAGGAAAGCAACAGAACTTCAGCTCAACACACATGTCAACTTCCTTAATACATTCTTAATCCTGCTAAAGCTTAATTCCTTAGACACTGTCTTGTTCAATCATTAACAGCTTTTCTCTGGTCTCTCTTTGGTCTTTTAGAATACTTTTAGTAAATAGATTATCATTTTATATCAAGCATAAATGTTACTCTCCCCTCACACCAACCCCTGAGCATAACGTTGAGCACATACTACATAAGTGTTTTATTCTACCCAGTATTTCCTTGACTTAAACTAACATTGGCTCCATTTACTAAAGTGAAGTGGCACAGATACCAAAACTTGCTCAGCATCTCTGTCTAATTATAATAGCCTTTTAACTACTGCTGCAATAATAATTTACTGAACTTACTATGTAAATATAATCCTATGTCTTTTAAATTTGTTTCGTATCATTGTCATAGAGAATATCTGAATGCTTTGCTCAAATATTATTTTTGTGTGATATTATTCACACTCATCATTTTTCTTCTTTGAGATTATAATCAGTTATAAACTAATTAAATATAAATCTACCTATAATATAAAAATAAACTTTCTATTGTCCATTTTCCTATATCCAATCTAGGACTGAAATATAAGAGGCATTCCAGCAATAGATTTAACCATAATAATAAATGTAAATATATTAATGCTATAATTTCATTATTTGCATATCTTATGATTTTTTTTGAACAGCAGGATTTTTTTATAATGATCTTCTCCAACAAAAAAAAAGAATTTTTAACAAAGATATATGAATTTGATTTCCTTGAGGTAGCCTTAACGTACCTGGAAAGAATACAAGTTTATTTATGATTACATAAGAGAAAACAATGTGGTTTGAATATTTAAATCAATTTTATTTATACCAGGAACATATGAGTCTAACATGATGACATTCAATATTTTAATTCACTGTTTCCTTTTTATTTGAAAATAGGGTGAATAAATTTTCATCTGATTTATAGCAGAAACAAACTGGATATATTTCAGATTATTTAGTGAAAATTCAAAAATTTCTTAAGAACTAAAATTATCCTTGAATTTTTATAGTCATTTATTTGTGTTCACAAAAGGTTATAGATTCGATGTTTCAAAGGTGTTAAAAATTAACTATTTATATTCCTTTATTTTAAGGTAGTGTATTCCATATACTACAGAATTGGTTAAAAACTCTTTTACAGTAATTGAAAATGCAACTTTTTCTCTTGTGTCTTACCAGCTAGAAATTCTGTAGGTGTGTTCATACTCACTGACAGCACATCACAGAAAGGAAAGGCCAACTCATGCTAAAATAATTTCTAACAAAACATCACTGAGTTCCCACGCTGAAAATGTCAACACTGAATAATAAAGTCAACTGCAAAAAAAGTTGAATTTATTAATTCAGGACTGAGAATATCTCATATTTTTTGCTTTTAAAAATTATTCTCTGTGGTTGTAATTTTAGGAGTTTATGAAAGAAGAAATGGAGCAAAAGATGAAAGTTTATATTTATTTCTTTAAAAATGGAAGCATTATGTCAACTCTACATTTTTAGATAAAAATATGCCTTAAAAGTCAGATAATTTTCTGCTTAGTAAACAATTCTTAGTTTTGTCAATAAGGAAATAAATTTAGTCCATTTTTGCCAAATAAAAAGACTTTGGGAGGTTCTTTCAAAATACTTTTTGTCTGCGCAGAAACATACAAAAAAAAAAGAAAGAAAGAAAAGGAAAGTATAAGCCTTTGCTAGATCATGTTATCTTTTAAAAAGTCCCAATTTATTTCTAATATCAGAGATCAGACCTCTACTCTTGCCTGATGCATCTAAAACAAAAAGGGGAAACTGCAGAGAGCTGCGTAATGCCCTGCCTTAAAGATGGAGCTGGTTTCCGCCTTCCACCTTCCCGATGGTGAGTGCTCTCTGTCACTAACAACTCCACATTTGGCTAAGGCCAAGGATCAGGCTTGCTTCCATGTATGTGGACCTATCTGCATTGCCCACATGGCACGCTGGGGTTGGCTACCCAGAGGCTATTTAAGCTGTGGGCTGGCTTTCCCCAGGGTCAGATGATTATTCAAGGTTCCTGAATAAACTGCATTGAAAAAAAAAAAAAAAAAAAACTTTCAGTTGAGATCTCAAAACCGTTTTCAAAAACAACAGAGTAGCTACATAATCCCTATATCAATACTACATTCAGTGATTGTTTTTCCCAGACAAAAAATACAGGAAAGTCTCAATCAAAAGGAAGAGAGAAAATAATTATCACTCTTCTCATAGCCTGAAAAATACGTAGTTCTTGCGCAGAAAAGTCACAAACAGTATATCCAAGTTACTGGTTCAATTTGTATACTGTGAGGAGTGCTCAAGCATATACAAGGACATATACAGATGCAAACATTCCATCTACTATTCATAGATAAACTAAACATACCAAGGTGGGGGAGAGGAGATCTTGAGCTCATTTTCAACGGGGTAAAAAGAGTTCAAAAGAGTAATATTTTCTACAATGATTTGTTTGTTTTTAGTTAGCAATGATATAAAGGTGTTTTATAATCTATATTTCATAGTTATACGTACATTTTAAATGAATAGAAGTAAAATGTGTGCTTATATATACCATTTTCTTTAAAGATTTTTTTTTGATAATAGTATTCTGGGGATATGCATGTGTCTGAAAATAATGCACTTGGTATTCTGTAATGAATTTTGACCAGGACCAGGTGTTGGCGTAGGAAAAAGGTCATTTCTTCTGTATACAATGTACTTGCTTGTCTTGTCCAATTATTATTGAACAATCAACACATCAATCTTTTTATTTATACTGGAAAACTCTTTGAGGATTTCCTTGCATTTACTTCAGTTTTTCTACATAGAACTAAGATGTTATTGAGTTCTCATAAGCCATTTGGCTAGAGAAAGCCATTGACAGGAATGTAGGCATTATTGGTCATTTTTGAGTTACCACACTTTCATTTTCCCTTTGCAGTTTTCTTATCAATTAGTACTTCTTCAAGACTTTGCCAAATGACTCTTTCTGTGGAAATAGTTGCTGTTCTTATTCTTGTACAAACCAACAAACAATTCAGGCAAGTTTCTGCCATTTTTTGCAACAGTTTTCAGATTGTCACAGAAAATGACCTGGTTAGATTCAAACCCCATTGACTTTATGAACATATGCAACATTTGAAAAACAAAACAGATTAATTAATAATTTAAAAGTTACAAATAATGAAGTGGCCTTCTTATTGCTAAGAATTATAATGCAAATATACTTTAAAATGAGAATCTCATGAATAAAAGAGTGAGCAGGCCAGAAGGTAAATGAAAACCACACCTAAATCTGAGTGAGTTTACATATTAGGAAAGGTAAGCTAGAGAAGCAAGCTGTCTATAAAATTCAAGTTTTCTTGGCCATGCTAAGTGACAGAAGACAACCTCTTTCAAAGAGGCTTCTGAGATTTGGGTTGATTCTATGTGAATCTGAGTAGTGAGAAAACAATGGCTTAATTTTTTTCATATTTATAACAGTTTCTTTAAGTTTTTTTTTTTCATATAAGGGCTTTCACAGTTTACAATTTGAACCAAATGTAACACTGTCAATAATAAACACACTAAGATTATGGTGTTGTTAGTGAACTGTGCAATTTAGTAACACACACATGAAAATACTGCTCATCCTCAGTCCATACACATATTGTAAGCATTCCAAGAGAAAAGATTTGCGGTTCTCTGAAAATCCAACTTCTTTCATACCTTAATTTAACCAGGCGTAAATAATGTAAATTCTTTCGCTTCTCATTCTGCTTTTTTTCATCACTCCTTAATTACTGAAATAATACCCACTTTTAGTTTATCATCACTTAGCCAGCTAGGTTGACAAATCAAATCCTTATTTTAAGATTATTGCCCATAAATTCAAAACACAATGAGATGATAATAAACACAATAAGAGTGAATATTTCCCAGTTAGGTGCTGATTTCCTCATTACATAATAGATTTGATGCAATTTAAAATTATGTGGTCTGAACATTTCCTTAAGAATGGACTAATCAACCTGAGTGAGGTATCTCAGAAACAGAAAGACACACAGGGTATATACTCACTCATAAGTGGATATTAGACATATAATTATA
The DNA here is from genome assembly GCF_030254825.1 of Meriones unguiculatus. Classification (NCBI taxonomy): domain Eukaryota; kingdom Metazoa; phylum Chordata; class Mammalia; order Rodentia; family Muridae; genus Meriones; species Meriones unguiculatus. The sequence goes on from NC_083364.1 coordinate 63,238,414, forward strand.
GGATAAATGTACTAAAATCAGTACACCTAAAGAAGCGAAGCAAGAATGAGGTCTCTGGTTAAGATGCTCAATCCTCATTCAAAAAGGCAAAGAGGATAGACATCAGAAGAGGGAGAAAACAAGGAACAGGACAGGAGCTTACTGCAGAGGGCCTCTGAAAGACTCTAACAAGCAGGGTATCAAAGTAGATGCTGAGACTCAAAGTCAAACTTTGGGCAGAGTGCAGGGAAACTTATGAAACAAGGGGAGATAGTAAGACCTGGAGGAGACTGGAACTCCACAAGAAGAGCAACAGAACCAAGAAATCTGGGCACAAGGCTGGTACTCCAACCAAGGAACATGCATAGGGATAACCTAGAACCCCTGCACTGATATAGTCCATGGCAGCTCAGTGTCCAAGTGGGCTCCCTAGTAAAGGGAACAGGGATTGTGTCTGTCATCAACTGATTGGCCTGTTCTTGGATCACCTCTCCCTCAGGGGGTTGAAGCCTTACCAGGCCATAGAGGAAGAGAATCCAGCCAGTCCTGATGAGACCTGATAGACAGTGAACTAGGGGAGGGGCATGGGTGGAGAAGAGGGAAGGAGAGTAGGATTGGAAGAGGAAAAGGAAGGGAGCTACAGATGGGAAACAAAGTGAATTAACTGCAGTTAATAAAACTTAAAATTAAAAAAGGAAAACAAAAAACAAAAACAAAAACAAAAAGAATGGACTAATATTCTATAATAGAAGCATCTTTTTGAGTGCATTCTACTCTGAAAGCCTAAGACAGAAAAAGGCCCAAACAATACCCATTTAAAATATTGCAGCAAGTTTCCTGAAAACTAGTTACACATGAAAAGAATCCCAGCTGGAAATGGATTTCAAGCCTTGGGTAATTGTCCTGAAAACGTCATCACATTTTAAAAAGTCAACATTGGTTCCATGCATTTGCCTGCAAATTTCATGATTTCTTTGATTTTATTGTTATTGTTAATTTACAATTTATTGTTATTACAATTTATTTCCCCCTCATCTTCCTTGTCCCACTTTTCATCCCTCTTCCTCCCTTATCCCTCTCCCCTAGCCCACTGATACTAGAAGCTCTCCTCAGTACTGTCTGAGCATGGCCTTTAGGACCCATCAGGACTGCCTAGTTCCTCTTCCTCTGTGGGTTAGCTAGGTCTCCCCACCAGGGACAAGTGATCAAGGAGCAGGCAACCTAGTTCATGTCAGAGATTGTGTCTTCTCTTACTTGGGATCTCAAATGGAGACTGAGGTGTTTATGGGCTACATCTGAGCAAGGGATCTAGGCCCTCTCTATGCATGGTCTTTGATTGATGCATCAGTCTCAGCAGTACACCCCTGCCCCACCCCCTGGACCTGCTTTTCTTATTTTTTTATATTTTTTGTTTTTATTTTTTAGCTTTGTTTGTATCCTTGTGTGGCTAATATCCACTTATAAGTGAGGAAATACCATTTATATCTTTGGCTTCTGGAGTAGCTCATGCAGGATTGTCTTTTCTATTTCCAACCATTTGCCTGTAAATTTCACAATTTCCTAGTTTTGAATAGCTGAGTAGTATTCCATGTGAAAATGCACCACAATTTCTGTATCCATTCTTCAGTTGAGGGACATGTTGGCTGCTTCCAGATTCTGACTGTTAAGGACAAAGCTGCTTTGAACATAGTTGGGCAAATGTCCTCGTTGTGTACTTGAACATATTTTGGATATATGCTCATGAGTGTTATAGCTGGGTCTTGGGATAGCAGTATTCCCAGTTTTCCGAGAAAGTACCAGATTGATTTCTAAAGTGGTTGTTGAAGTTTACATTTCCACCACCAATCCACCACATCCTCTCCAGCATATGTTGTCACTTGAGTTTTTGATCTTAGCCATTCTGATGGGTGTAAGGTGAAATTTTAGGGTCGATTTGATTTACATCTCCCTGATGACTAAGGGTACTGAGCATCTCTTTATGTGTTTCTCTGATATTCCTCTGTTGAAAATTCTCTGTTTATTCCTGTCCCTCATTTTTAGGTGATTTTTTTTTTTGGTTTGTTGTTGTTTAATTTCTTGAGTTCTTTATATATTCTGGATATTGGCCCTCTGTCAAATATAGGCTTGGTAAAGATCTTTTACCAATCTGTAGGCTATCTTTTTGTTCTGTTGACATTGTCCTTTGTTTTAGAGAAGCTTTTCAATTTTATGAGGTCCCATTTATTTATGTTTAATCTTAGAGCCTGAGTTCTTGGTGTTCTGTTCAGGAAGTTGTCGCCCGTGCCAATGAGGTCAATGCTCTTCCCCACTTTTTCTCTTAGCAGATTTAATGTGTCTAGTTTTATGTTGAGGTCTTTATTCTTGGATGTCTTTGACATTCAGTTAGAACACCACAATTAATTGATGATGCTGTATTTTTTCCATTCTATGGTTTTGGCTTTTTTTTTTTTTTTTTTTTTGTCAAAACTCAGTTGTCTGTGGTATTTTAGGAGTCTTTGATTCAATTCCATTGATACGTTGGTCTGTTGTGCACCATGCTATTTTTATTACTGTTTTTTATAGTATAACTTGAAATCAAGGATGGTGATAGCTTCAGAATACTTTCATTATACAGAATGCTTTTAGTTATTCGTTTTGTTTGTTTGTTTGTTTGTTTTTGTTATTCCATATGAAGTTGAGAATTGTTCTATTATGATCTGTAACAATTTTTTTTTTTTTTAGTTAATTTTGTCTCCAGCTACTTTCCTGAAGGTGTTTATCAGCTGGTAGAATTTTTGGGATCACTCATGTATACTATAATATCATCTGTGAATATTGATACTTTGATTTCTTTCTTTATCATTTGCATTCTCTTGATCTCTTTTAATTGTCTTAATTATCTGGCCAGGACATCAAGTTCTATGTTGAGGAAATAAGGAGAGAGTGGGAAGACTTGCCTTGTCCCTGATTTCAGAGGGATTGATTTAAGTTTTTTATCCATTTAATTTGATGTTGGTTATAGGCTTGCTGTATATTGCCTTTACTATTTGTAGGTATGTGCATTGTATCCCTCATATCTCCAAAATTTAAAACCTGAATGGGTGTTGGATTTTGTCAAATGTTTTTTTAGCACCTAAAGATATGATCATGTGGTTTTTCTCCTTCAGTTTGCTTATATGATGGAATTCATCAATGGATTTCTGCATATTGAACCACAGCTTCATGCCTGGGATAAAGACTATTCGGTGATGGTGAATGATATTTTTGGTGTGTTCTTGGATTCGGTTTGCAAGTATTTTATTGAGTATTTTTGTATCAATGTTCATAAAGGAAATTGGTGTGACATTTTGTTTCTCTGTGGGTCTTTGTGTGGTTTAGGTATCAAGGTGACTGTGACCTCATAGAATGAGGTTGGCAGTGTTCTTTCTGTTTCCATTTTGTGGAATAGTTTGAAGAGTATTGGTATTAGATCTTCTTTGAAGGTCTGGCAGAATTCTGCCTTGAAACCATCTGACTCTGAACTTATTTTGGATAGGAGATTTTTTTTTTTTTGACAGCTTCTACTTTCTTAGGGGATATAGGACAATTTAATTTATTTACCTGATCTTGATTCAACTTTGGTAAATGGATTCTACTAAGAAAACTGTCTTTTGTGTTTAGATTTTCTTTTATTTATTTTTTTCTTTATTAATTACACTTTATTCACTTTGTATCCCCCCCATGGTTCCCTCCCTCCTCCTGTCCTAATCCCTCCATTCCTCCACCCTCTGCATGCATGCCCCTCCCCAAGTTCATTGATAGGGGAGGATTTCTTTTTTTTTTTTCTTTTTTTTTTTTTTTCAATGCAGTTTATTCAGGAACATTGAACAATCCTCCTCGGACCCCGGGGAAAGCCAGCCCACAGCTTAAATAGCCTCTGGGTAGCCAACCCAGGCGTGCCACGGGGGCAATGCAGATAGGTCCACAAGGGGAGGATTTCTTTTCCTTCCTTCTGATCCTAGTCAATTAGGTCTCATCAGAAGTGGCTGCGTTGTCTTCTTCTGTGGCCTGGTAATGCTGCTTCCCCCTCAGGGGGAGGTAATTAAAGAGCAGGCCTATCCCAGAAGCAGAAAGATGCACACAGTATATACTCATTCATATAGACATATAATATAGGATAAACCTACTAAAATCTGTAGACCTAAAGAAACTAATCAAGTGGGTTCAAGGTCTCAGAATTCTGGTTTGACTGTTTCTGACCCAGGTGGGCCAGGATGCTTGGGAGCAGGCAGAAAGATCTCCTAGTGCCAGAGCTGCTCTAGTGCCCCACTGGCCTCTTTAGGATGAAGAACAATGGGAATTTAGCCCAACAACCAACTCATCTCTGCTGAATTCACTGTCTCTGCTGGCTCACCGTTTGTGACCTAGGTGTGCCAGGATGCTGGGGCACAGGCAAAAAGATCTCCAAGCCCGTAGCTGCTCCAGTGCCCTACAGGCTTCCTCAAGATGGCAGATAATGGGGCGTGGGTCTCATACCTATCTCAGCTCTGCTGTGTTCACTGTCTTTGTAGGGCTTGTTGTTTCTGACCTAGGTGAGCCAGGCAATTGGGGAGCATGCAGAATGGAACCGTGAACTCCTCCCCACAGTACTAAAAGGTATCCCCTCCAAAGGATGGTGTTTACAGCAAGGTGAGAGTGGGCTTCCTGGTTTGGAACCATGAGCCACTGGTACTCAGAAAATGTCCACAGGACTGTGAAAGTGGGCACCTGGGTTTGGAGCCTAACCCCTAGTACCAGAAGTTATTCACTCCAAGGATATTGAGAATGAGTGCCCAAGTTTAGAGCCATGAGGCCCTGGTACCAAGAAGGTATCCACAGATGATGGGATTGTGCAGGTGGCCTAGGGCTGAGGCAGTGCAGGGCAGGAGCCTGTGAATATTTCTCAGTATTATCTGGGTAGACTGAAGATGGACCTTCATATTTCCCTGTGGATTCTCCTCTCACCTGAGAAAACCAGACAACTGGGTTTTGGAGTCCACAGTATGGCCTGCTGGTCACTCTGCTCCCACTGTTGAGTTGCTGTTCAGATACCCTGAGTGGGCAGCACCATCATCTTGGATCTCTGAGGTTCCATCTATTAATTGTTGTTCTTAGAGTCTGTGCTCTTGTTACTCTGTTTAGGAAGTTGTCTCCTGTGCTAATGAATTCCTGACTCTGCCTCACTTTCTCTTCTAATAGATTTAGTGTATCTGGTATTTTCTTTAGGTCTTTGATCTACTTGGAATTAAGTTTTATGAAGGGGATAGGTATGGATTTATTTGCATTTTTGTACGTGTAGACATCCAGTTAGACCAGCATCATTTGCTGAAGATGCTGTCTTTATTCCATTATATGGTTTGGGCTCCTTTGTCAAAAATCAAGTGACCATAGGTATGTGGGTTTATTTATGGGTCTTATATTCAATTCCATTGATGAACCAGTCTATTTCTATTTCTATTTCTAAAGTACAATGTATTTTTTATTACTATTGCTCTGTAGTATAGCTTGATGTCAGGGACAGAGATACCTCAAACAGTTCTTTTATTTTCTAGGATTATTGTAGCTATTCTGGGTTTTTGTTTTTCCATATGAAGTTTAGAATTGTTCTTTCAAAGTATGTAAAGAACTGTGTTGGTATTTTTTTTCAGGTTTTTGTTTTTAATTTTTTATTTAACTTTTATTAATTACACTTTATTCCTTTTGTATCCCCCCATAAGCCCCTCCCTCCTCCCCTCCCGGTCCCACCCTCCCCCCCTTTCGGGATGCTTGCCTCTCCCCAAGTCTACTGATAGGGGAGGTCCTCCTCTCCTTCTTTCTGATCTTTTTTTTTTTTTTTTTTTTTTTTTTTTTGTTCTTCTCAATGCAGTTTATTCAGGAACCTTGAACAATCTTCTGACCCTGGGGAAAGCTAGCCCACAGCTTAAATAGCCTCTGAGTAGCCAACCCCAGCGTGCCTCGTGGGCAATGTCACTTGAATTTTTGATCTTGGCCATTCTGATGGGTGTAAGGTGAAATTTCAGGGTTGTTTTGATTTGCATTTCTCTAATGGCTAATGAGGTTGAGCATTTCTTTAAGTGCTTCTCTGCCATTCGATATTCCTCTACAGAGAATTCTCTGTTTAGCTCTGTTCCCCATTTTTTAAGTGGATTACTTGGTTTGCTGCTTTTCAGCTTCTTTAGTTCTTTATATATACTGGATATGAATCCTCTGTCAGATAAAGGGTTGGTGAAGATTCTTTCCCAATCTGTAGGCGGTCGCTTTGTTTTGATGACGGTGTCCTTTGCTTTGCAGAAGCTTTTCAGTTTCATGAGGTCCCATTTATTGTTGCTTTTAGAGCCTGTACTGTTGGTGTTCTGTTCAGGAAGTTTTCCCCTGTACCAATGAGTTCTAGGGTATTCCCCACTTTTTTTTCAAGCCAATTTAATGTGTCTGGTTTTATGTTGAGGTCTTTGATCCACTTAGACTTCAGTTTTGTGCAGGGTGATAAGTATGGATCTATTTGCATTTTTCTACATGTAGACCTCCAGTTGGACCAGCACCATTTGTTGAAGATGCTATCTTTTTTCCATTGTATAGTTTTGGCGTCTTTGTCAAAGATCAGGTGTCCATAAGTGTGTGGGTTTATTTCTGGGTTCTCTGTTCGGTTCCATTGATCCACCATTCTGTTTCTATGCCAGTACCATGCAGTTTTTAAAACTGTTGCTCTATAGTACAACTTAAGATCAGGGATGGAGATACCTCCAGAAGATCTTTTATTGTAGAGGATTGTTTTAGCAATTCTGGGTTTCTTGTTATTCCATATGAAGTTGAGAATTTTTCTTTCCAGGTCTGTAAAGAATTGTGTTGGTAATTTGATGGGAATTGCATTGAATCTGTAGATTTCTTTTGGTAAGGTGGCCATTTTTACTATGTTAATCCTGCCAAGCCATGAGCATGGGAAATCTTTCCATCTTCTCATATCTTCTAATTCTTTCTTCAGAGACTTGAAAGATACTTTGAAAAATAGTAACAGAAATGTTATCAATACTTAGTGGATTTGAGAAGTGGTGTAAAAATAAACATATTGTTTATTCCTTATCTTCGATAACAACACACAGTTTAATAAGCTAATTTCTTTGTAGAGATAATTCAAATATCTCGTTAAATGGTTTTAGTCTGCAATATTAATTCCCAATTATATTAAACAGCTGCTCAACAATTTTATATTTTTATGGTGTCTCCATAGTAAAATAATTGTACAATCCCAGGAGTAAATTCCTCTCTTTCTACCCGGATTGGGAAAAGGTGATGTCTGTTTATTCTAACATGTGGTTAACAGCATGTGGCTACTTGCGGGGGCCACCTGCAGCACCACGTGCTTCAACCAACCTCATGGTGAGGCTCTTCCCATACAGTGTCACACACAGTTCACCAGCAATTTCTAAATAGGAATCTGCAGGCTTCGTGAAGAAACTACTAGCAATTCAATTCAAATTTATTGAAAAGTTGTTGAAAATATTTTATAGTGCTGGTTGTTAGTTGCAATCACATAAAACACAAATAAATTGAGAAAGCACAGCTTCAAGTCCTCTAACAGGTGTCAAGTTACAATCCGAAATTGAAATTTTCAGTTATACTTAATGAGCTTTCACATATAAATATTAAATATGATGTGAAGTAATTGTTAGCTTGTGATCAAACTGTTAAAACAACTTAAAGCTATTAAATTTCTGCATGTTTGACCAAAAAAAATCATATTTTCTTGCTCTTCACACATTCACGTTGTTTTTATGACATTTAACTTCATTGCCTATTTTTCTTTGCTTCTTCTCATAGTTAACTTTTTGAAGGTCCATTTTATTCAATCCAAGAGTAGTTTCATAAGTATGAAATTTATAGAAAAAAATCATAACTTTGCATGCCTGCAGTAGCACATAAGTATTCATCAATACTGCAACAGAAAAAAATAATTTGAAAAATGTTTTATTCAAAATCTTTTCTTTCTGAAATTTTAATGTTTAATTATTTTTATTCATTTTACATGCTGGTTGTTGCCCCATCCCTTCTCCCCTCCAAGTTTCAATGTTCTACCTTCCTTCCCTCCCCCTTCTCCCCTCTCCTACTCCTCAGAAAAGGGGAGCCCCTTTCCCATCTACCCCAGCTCATCAATTTGCATCAGGACTAAGCCTGTCCTCTTCCCCAATAGCCTGTCAAGACAGTCACACAGAGGGAAGTAATTGAAAAGCTGACAAGTGAGTCCCTGTCTGATGTAGTCTCCACTTCCCTTACTAGAGGACCCACAGGAAGTCTAAGCTATCCATCTGCTACATATTTGTAGGAGGCCTACGGCTAGTTCATGCATGGTCCTTGGTTGATGCTTCAGTGTCAGAAAGCCCCTCTGGGTCCTGGTCAGTAGGCTCTGTTGGTCTTCTTGTGGGGCTCCTGTCACCTCCATGTCCTAATCTCTTTCCTACCCCTTTTCACAAGAATCTCTATACATTTCTCAATGTTTGGTTGTAAGTCTCAGTAACTTCTGAGAAACTGCTCAGTAGAGACTCTCAGAGAATAACTGATAGACTCCTGCCTACACATTTAGCTGAATATCATTTTTAGAGTCAGGGGTTAGCACTCTCCCATAGGGTGAGATGGGTCAGGCATTCATTGGACATTCCTCAGTCTCTGCTCTATCTGCTCTGTCTTTATCCCTGCACATCTCATGGATAGTATAAATTATGGATTGAAGTTTTTTAGGTAGGTTGGTGTTCCCTTCCCTCTACTGGGAAACTAGTCTAGTTAGAGGGTATCCTCTTCAGTCTCTATGTCCTCTGCTAGTAGGAGTCTCTCCTTAAATCCCCAATCATATCTTCCCAGGAGCCTACCCTGAATTAGGTCTCCAATTTCTCAGAGGGTTACCCACACCATCAGTTTTTTTTTCTTTTTTCAATAGGCCTTCTGTCCTCTTGCGTTCACTTTCCGCACGTTTGATCTCCACTCTCTTAAATCTCTATGTCTCCTCTCCTACTCTTGTTTCCCCTCTTCAACCACTCTCTGTCTATTTTATCTCTCTTTCTGAGTAAGATTTATCCATCCTTCCTTGGACCCTAGAAGCAATAAAGAAATAAAGTATTCAAAATCTTTAATATTGCCACACAATAGAAACATTTCCAGTCAAATCAGTTAATATGTCTCTTTTGGAGTCAAAGTAGTTCCATCACTCTAGTCGCTGTATGCCTTTTGACACATATCATCTGACTTTGATTGAAAGCTGTTACCTGTGAAAACAAACTGAAGGAATTATCAGTGAAACAAAGAAAAAAAACCCACTTAAATAAATTGGCATAGATCATAACTAAGGCACATATTTAGATGAAGTTCTCCAGGAGCTGGCACAGAGGTTTAGAGCAGCAACTGTTCTTTCATATGACCAGAGTTGAATACACAAGATCCACACGAATTTAAGCATGTATCTCCAGGTCCAGAGCATCCAATGCCTTCTAGCCTCTGCAGAATCCTGCACTTAAGTGTGCATAAACACACATAGACACACATGCACACAAACACACACAATTTAAAATAAAATAAGTCTTTGAAGACAGTAATAAAATAATTATAATAAAATAAAATAGTAATAATAAAATAATGATGTAATAAAATGATTAGATGGAATTCAATGATTCAAAACTAATTATTGTATTTTATAAACTGTAAAAATGTAAAATAATAATTAGCAAAGAAACCCCAGACCACTGAAGAATATAGCTAAGAAAATGAGTGAGGTATCATATTTAGCAATCATCTGTATTGTGAGGTGAAATGTTGACTACAACAAAGCCAGGAAGTATCTGAGTAGCATAAATCCAGCTATAGTGAGTAAAACATAACATGTTTAAATATGCCAACAATGCAAGATGATCCTATATTTTCATTCCAACAATCAGGATCCTCATGTCTTATCTCCTGTAGAATGGTTATGAATAACAATGAAGATGTGACTATTTTTCATTTAAATATATTTTTCTTGTCTCTTTTTAAATTAAATTTCTATTTTTTATATTAATTACAGTCTATTCCCATTGTATCCCAGTTATGCCTCCTCCCTCATTCCCTCCCAATCCCACCTTCCCTCCCTTATCTCCTCTCATTCCCCTCTCCAATTCTACTGAAAGAGGAGGTCCTCCTAACCTTCCATCTGACCCTAGCCTATCAGGTCCTACCAGGACTAGCTGCATTGTCTTCCTCTGTGGCCTGGAAAGGCTGTTCCTCCTCAAGGTTGGTGGTGAAAGAGCCAGCCACTAAGTTCATATCAGAGACAGTCCCTGTTCCCCTTACTAAAGAACCCCTTGGATACTGAGCTGCCATGGGCTACATCTGAGTAGGGGTTCTAAGTTATATCCATGAATGGTCCCTAGTTGGAGTATCAATCTCACAAAAGACACCAGTGACTAGATATTTTGGTTCTGTTGCTCTCCTTGTGGAGTTCCTGTCCTCTCCAATCCAACTAGGTCTCCTTTCTTTCATAGGATTCCCTGCACTGTGCCCAAAGTTTGGTTAAGAGTATCTTTTGTACATATACTTTGATACAGTGCTGGATAGAGTCTTTCAGAGGCCCTCTGTGGTAGGCTCCAGTCCTGTTTCCTGCTTTCTCCATCTTGCAATGTCCATCCATCCCCCTTTTATTTTATTTTTTCTAGGTGAAGATTGATCATTAACCCAGAGTCCTCCTTCTTGCTTAGCTTCTTTAGTTGTACAGATTTTAGTTTGTTTATCCTATATTATTTGTCTAATATCAACTTATTAGTGAGTATATACCATGTCTTTCTGCTTCTGGGATACCTCACGCAGGGTGATCTTTTCTAGATCCTTGCAAATTTCATGATTTCCTTATTTTTAATTGTTGAGTAATATTCCATTGTGTAGATGTACCAAAATTTCTATATCCATTCTTCCATTGAGGGATATCTGGGTTGTTTCAGGTACTTGCTATTATGAATAGCTGCCAGGAAAATGGTTGAACAAAATGTCCTTGTTGTGTATTTGAACCTCTTTTGGATATATGCCTAGGAGTGGTATAGCTGGATCTTGAGGAACCACTATTCCTAATTGTCTGAGAATGAACCAGACTGATTTCCAAAGTGGTTGACAAGTTAACATTCCCACCAGCAATGGAGGAGGGTTCCCCTTTCTCCACATCCTCCCCAGCATTTGTTGTCATTTGAGTTTTTGATCTTGGCCATTCTGATGGGTGTAGGGTGAAATCTCAGGGTCGTTTTGATTTGCATTTCCCTAATGGCTAATGACATTGAACATTTCTTTAAGTGTTTCCCTGTCATTCTATATTCCTCTATAGAGAATTCTCTGTTTAGCTCTGTACCCTATTTATTAATTGGATTACTTGATTTACTGCTTTGTAACTTTTTTAGTTCTTTATATGTCTTGATACTAGGTCTCTGTCACATATAGGATTGTTGAAGATCCTTTCCCAGTCTGTAGGCTGTCATTTTGTTCTGATTGCAGTGTCCTTTGCTTTGTAGAAGCTTTTCAGTTTCATGAGGTGCCATTTATTTATTGTTGGTCTTAGAGCCTGTGCTGTGCGTAGTCAGTTCAGGAAATTGTCTCCTGTGCCAATGAGTTCTAGGTTCTTCTCCACTTTTTCTTCTAACCAATTTAGTGTGTCTGGTTTCATGTTGAGGTCTTTGATCCACTTGAACTTTATTTTTGTGCATGTTGAAAACTATGAATCTATTTGCATTTCTCTCCATGTAGACATCAAGTTAGACCAGCACCATTTATTGAAGATGCTGTCTTTTTTTCCATTGAATGGTTTTGGCTTATTTGTCAAAAAACAAGTATCTATAGGTGTGTGGTTTTATTTCTGGGTCTTCTATTTGGTTCCATTGATCCACCATTCTGTTTTTATGCCAATGCCATGCAGTTTTTATTACTATTTCTCTGTAGTACAGCTTGAGATCAAGGATGGCAATACCTCCAGATGATATGTTGTTGTACAGAATCGTTTTGGCAATTCTGTTTGTTTGTTTTTCCATATGAAGTTGAGAATTGTTTTTTCAAGTTGTGTAAAAAATTGTTTTGGTAATTTGATGGGAATTCCATTGAATCTATACATTGCTTTTGGCAGAATGGCCATTTTCACTACATTAATCCTACTGATCTATGGTCATGGGAGATCTTTCCATCTTCTTCAATTTCTTTCTTCAGAGACTTGAAGTTTTTTTTCGAACAGGTCTTTTACTTGCTTGTTTAGAGTCATACCAAGGTACTTTATGTTATTAGTGGCTATTTTGAAGGGTATTGGTTACCTAATTTTTTTCTCTGCCCCTTTGTTTTAGCTATACAGTAGGGCTTCTTTCTTTTTTATTTTTGTTTTTTGTTTTTTGTTTTTTGAGTTAATTTTGTATCCATACACTTTGCTGAAGGGGTTTATCAGCTGAAGCAGTTCTCTGGTTAAATTTTTGGGGTCACTCATATATACTATCATATCATCTGAGAATAGTGATACTTTGACTTCTTCCTTTCCAATTTTTATCCCCTTGATCCCCTTTTGTTGACTTATTGCTCTAGGTAGGACTTCAAGTACTGTGTTGAAGAGATACTGAGAGAGTGGACAGCCTTGCCTTGTCCCTGATTTCAGTGGAATTAATTTAAGTTTCTCTCCTTTTAGTTTGATGTTGGCAATAGGCTTGCTATATACTGTCTTTACTATGTTTAAGTATGTGCCTTGTATCCCTGATCTCACCAAGACTTTAAACATGAATTGATGTTGGATTTTGTCATTTTTTTTTTCTTTTTTGGTATCTAAGATGATGATCATGGAGTCTTTCTCCTTCAGTTTGTTCATCGTTTATAGATTTCCATATACTGAACCACCCTTGCATGCCTGGGATGAAGCTTACTTGGTCATGGTGGATGATATCTTTTATGTGTTCTTGGATTCAGTTTGCAAGTATCTTTTTTTTTCTTTTTCTATTTTTTTAATTTTTTATTTTAATTTTTATTAATCACACTTTATTCACTTTTTATCCCCCCAGAAACCCCCCTCCTCCCCTCCCAGTCCCATCCTCCCTCCCCTTTTTCCACACATGCTCCTCCCCAAGTCCACTGATAGGGGAGATATTCCTCTCCTTCTTTCTGATGCTTGTATTTTGCATCAAATGTTCATAAGAGAGATAGATCTGAAGTTCTCTTTTATGTTGGGTCTTCGTGTGGTTTAGTTATCAGCGTACTGTTGCTTCATAGAATTAGTTTGGTAATGATCCCTCTGTTCCTATTTTATGGACTAGATTGAAGGGAATTGGAGTTAACTATTCTTTGAAGGTCTTGTAGAATTCTGTGCTGAAACTATCTGGCCCTGGTCATTTTTTGGAAGGGAGACTTTTGATGACTGCTTTTATTTCCATGGGGTATATAGGACTATTCAATTTATTTCCCTGATCTTGATTTAATTTTAGTAAATGGAATCTATAAAGAAAATTGTCCATTTCTTTTAGATTTTCAAATTTTGTGCCATATAGGCTTTTGTTGTAAAACCTAATGATTCTTTGGATTTCCTCAGTCTCTGTTGTTATGTCTCCCTTTTCGTTTCTGATTTTGCTGATTTGGATAGTTTCTCTCTGCCTTTTATTTAGTTTGGCTAAGGTTTATTTATTTATTTATTTATTTATTTATTTATTTTTATCTTGTTGATTTTTCCAAAGAACCAGCTTTTGTTTCATTGACTCTTTGTATTGTTTTATTTGTTTCTAATTTATTTATTTCAGCCCTGAGTTTGAATATTTCCAGCTGTCTACTCCTCTTGGGTGTGTCTGCTTCTTTATTTTCTAGGGCTTTAAAGTGTCATAAGTTACTGGTATGAGATGTTTCAAGTTTCTTCTTGAAGATGTTTAGTGCCATGAATTTTCCTCTTAGCACTGCTGTCACTGTTTCCCATAAGTCTGTGTATGTTGTACCTTCATTTTCATTGAATTCTAGGAAGTCTTTGATTTATTTCTTTATTTCTTCCCTAACCCAGCTGTCATTGATTAAGAAGTTTTTTCAGTTTCCATATGCGTGTAGGCTTTTTGCTATTTCTGTTGTTGAGATCCAGCCTTAGTCCATGTTGGTCATATACAATACAAGGGATTATTTCAGCCTTCTTGTATCTGCTGAGGCTTGCTTTGTGACCAACTATATGGTCTGCTTTGGAGAAAGTTCTGTGGGGTTCTGAAAAGAAGGTATCCTCTTGAATTTGGGTGAAAAATTCTGTAGACATCTATTAGGTCCATTAGGTCCTCTGTAAATGCCTTTATTTCCCTATTTAGCTTCTGTCTAGATTATTTATCCCTCTGTGAGAGTGGAGTGTTGAGGTCTCCCACTAGTAAGGTGTTGGGATTGATATGTGATTTCAGCTTTAATAATATTTCATTTACAAATGTAGGTGTTCTAGCATTTCGGCCATCGATGTACAGAATTGTGATGTCCTCCTGGTGGATTTTTCCTTTGATAAGAATGAAATGCACCTCATCATCGTTTTTGATTAATTTTGGTTGAAAGTCTATTTTAGTTGATATTAGGATAGCTACCTCAGCTTGTTTTCTGGGTCCTTTTGCTTGATAAACATTTTTTCAAGTCCTTTACTCTGAGGTAGTGTTTGTATTTGTTACAGAGGTGTGTTTCTTGGATGCAGCAGAATGTTGAATCTTGTTTCTGCAACCATTCTGTTAGTCTGTGTCTTTTTATTGGAGAGTTGAGTCCATTGATGTTGATAGATAATAGTGATCAATGAATGTTTGTTCTTTTTTGTGGAGTTGGTGGTGTTACTGTGATTCATTGCTTGTTCTCTTTTAATTTTTTGTTGTGAAGTAGTCTGTATCCTGTGTTTTCCTGGGTGTAGTTGTCTTCGTTGGAGTTTTTCTTTTAGCATTTTCTGTAGGGCTGGTTTTGTCATGGAATATTTTGTTTTCTCCATCTATATTGATTGGAATCTTTGCTGGGTATAATAGTCTGGATTGGTATCTGTGTCGGCATGACATCTGCCCAGGCCCTTTAGCTTTCATAGATTCTGTTGAGAAGTTTGGTATGATTATGATAGTTCTACCTTTATATGTTACTTGACTTTTTTTCCCTTGATGCTTTTAATATCTTTTCTTTGTTCTGTAGATTTAATGTATTGACTTTGATATGACATGAGGAGTTTCTTTGCTGGTCTCATCTATTTGGTGTTCTGTAGGACTCTTGAACATTTATGGACTTCTCTTTCTTTAGGTTGGGAAATAATTCTATGATTTCCTTGAAAATATTTTCTGGACCTTGTGGCCTGGAATCTTCTTTTTCATCAATTCCTTTTATTCTTACATTTCATCTTTTTCATGGCATCCTTGATATCTTGGATGTTTTGTGTTTGGGACTTTTCTGATTTTACATTTTTCTTTGAGAGGACAGAAGCTCCATAAGGAAAGCAACAGATTCAAAAATATCTGGGCAAGAGGGGTGCTTTCTGAGACTGATACTCCAACCAAGGACCACTCATGAAGATAACCTAGAATCCCTGAACAGATGTAGCCCATGGCTGCTTAGTGTCCAAGGGGTTCCATAGTAATGATGACAGGGACTGTCTCTGGCATGAACTAATTGACCTGCACTTTGATCACCTCCCCCTCAGGGGGCTGCAGCCTTACCAGGCCACAGAGGATGACAGTGCAGCCAATCCTGACAAGACCTGATGGACTAGGATCACAAGGAAAGGGAAGAAGGCCTCTCCTATCAGTGGACTGGAGTAGGGGCATGGGTGGAGAAGACAGAGAGAGAGCGGGATTGGGTGGGGAGGTAGGAGGGATCTAGAGGGAGAATACAAAGTGAATAAACTGTAATTAATAAAAATATGTAGTAATAAAAAATTTAAAAAATAGAAAGGTAAGATTAAAACTATTTTATAAAAAAATAAATATTAGAGTTAAATACTCTACAAAGTAATTCCAAATTGCATAGCTCTTCAACCATTCTGTGAAACACATGGACACATAAGGGAGAGCTTTAAATCTCTCTCTGAAATCAGTGCAGGGATAGTAAGGTGTTTCTCAAGGAGGAGCAAAATGATGAATGTGCTGATTTCTCCACATCACAAATGCTAATATATGTGCACAAACAAGTAAAACAGATGTGAATCAGGTTGCCTATGGAGACAGGAACAGATGTTCTATGTACTGTGTGAGAGTAACAAGGGTGTGACTCACAGAATGATTCCACTGTCCAAACTTATTGTATATTAGGACAAAACTTATTGCCCCCAAATGAAAAAGGGGCAAAAAATTTTGACAAACCTTTGTAAACAAGAGAGACATAATAATTGGTACAATGTAAAAAGCCTGCCAGAATAGAAGGATCAAATAACATTGCAAATCTACACATGGTATTAATACTAAATATTTACAAAATAATACCTTGTTTAATTCACTATCATTATGTGATTTGTATCAAAAATGCACTTTCAAAAAATTAACTGCAAAGAACAAATTCTTATTTTTAACATACTCAAAGTGTGTGATGTCCAAAATAAAAATTATGCTAAGCATACTCAACAATTTTAAGTGGTATACTGTCTTTAACTACTAATGTAAAGAGGGGGTAGGCAGGAGAGATAGAGAGTCAGAGAGCATGTTACATTGACAACATCAAAAATATTTTTCAGAAAAATTCCGGCCAGTGTAAAATTCTAATTTTTCTTTAATAATTTTAGCATAAATTAAAACTCATACAAATTAAAAATCCAGGAAACAACCCAAAATTTTCTATCTATGCTATTTCTCTGTATGTTGTCCAGTCACAATGTAAATGTTATGGTGTTCCCGCCTCCGTCTTACCAGTGTTGAGGTTCTGGATAAATACCCAACTTGGATGGAACTGGTTGCTATTTTCAAAGAATTCTTTGTCCTCCTGTCTCAGCTCTCGACATATTATAGTTTGTGGTCCTCCCAAAATGTCTCAAGCTTAAGCTGAGTTGAAATCATAGTTGAAATCGAGAAATACTGAAGTATTTTTCCCAAATACATTTCTAGTGCAAAAACAACAACAACAGCAAGATCCAAAAGAAATTAAATGAATATTTTTCTTTCTTTTTATCACTAGTTTTTAATAATTTGTTCATTTTGTATCCCAGTTGTAGCTCTCTCCTTCTCCTCCACTCTCACCTTCTCCCCAGTTGGCATCACTCTCCCCTAGTCCACTGATATGGGAAGTCCTCCTCCCCTACTGTCTGAACTGAGCCTATTGGTTTCCATCAGGACTGTCTGGATTCTCTACCCCTGTGGGTGGGATAGGCCACCCCACCAGAGGGAAGTAATCAAAGAGCAAGCAACTGAGTTTATGTCAGAGACCGTCTCTGCTACCCTTACTAGGTGACTCACATGGGACTGAGCTCCTGATGGGATATATATGAGCAAAGTGTCTAGGTACTCCTTAGTTGATGCATCAGTGTCTGCAGTCCCCTGTGGGTCTAGCTTCTTTGGCTTTGTTGTAGGTCCTGTCCACTCCACGTCCTTCTATCTCCCTAAGACTGGCTGTGCTCTGTCCAAGGTTTGGCTGTGAGTCTCTATACCTACTGTGATCCTCTGTTGGGTAGAGTCTTTTAGAGAATATCTATGGTAGTCTCTCATCCTGTTCTCTCTCTTCTACCAATTCCAGTGTTTTTAATAGCTGAATAGTATTGCATTTTGTAAGTGTACCACAGTTTCTTTAACAATTCTTCAGGTGAGGGAAATCTAGGTTGTTTCCAGTTTCTGGCTATCACAAATAATGCTGCTATGAATATGGTTGAGCAAATGTCCTTGTTTTATGGTGGAGCATCTTTCAGATATATGCCCAGGAGTGATATGACTGGATCTTGAAGTATGGCTATTTCCAGTTTTCTGAGAAAGCACCAGATTGATTTCCAAAGTGGTTGAACAAGTTTACATTCACATCAGCAATGGAGGAGGGTTCCCCTTTCTCCACATCCTCTCCAGCTTATGTTGTCACTTAATTATTTGATTTTCCTCATTCTGATGTATGTAGGATGGACTATCAGAATTCTTTTGATTTGCATTTCCATGATGACTAAAAGCATTGAGCATTTCTTTATATGTTTCTCTACCATTCAATATTCCTCTTTTGAAAATTCTATGTTCATCTCTGCTCCTCGTTTTTTAAATTAGGTTACTTGATTTGTTGGTATTTAACTTCTTGAGTTCTTTATATATTCTGGATATTAGTCTTCTGTCAGATACAGGGTTGTTGAAGATCCTTTCCCAGTCTGTAGGCTGTCAGTTGTTCCATTGACTGTGTTCTTTTCTTTACAGAAGTTTCAGGAGGTCGCATTTATTGACTGTTGATCTTAGAGCTTGAGCTCTTTGTGTTCTGTTCAGGAAGTTGTCTCCTGTGCCAATGAGTTAAAGGCTCTTCCCCACTTTTTATTCTAACACTTTTTTCTTCTTTCTGATTTTATGTTGCAGTCTGTGATCCACTTCAACTTCACTTTATTTGGATGGTGTTAAAAATGAATCTATTTGCATTTTTCTACATGTAGACATCCAGATAGATCAGTACTATTTGTTAAAGATGCTAATTTTTTTCCATTGAATGATTTTGGATTCTTTGCAGAAAAAGAAAAAATAATAATGTGTCTGTAGATGAGTATGTTTATTTTTGGGTCTTCAGTTTGATCCATTGATCTATTAGCCTGTTTCTATGCCAGTACCACGGAGGTTTATTAGTGTTACTCTATAGTACAGCTTGAAATCAGGGATAGAGATACCTCCAGAAGTTCTTTCATTGAACAGGGTTAGTATAGCTATTTTGGGTATATTGTTTATTCAAATGTAGCTGAGAATTATTCTTTCAATGTCGATAAAGATTTGTGCTGGTATTTTTAATTGGACTTGCATTGAACATATAGATTGCTTTTGGTAGGTTGGCCATTTTTACAATGTTAATCCTACCAATCGATGAGCATGGGAGATCTTTCCATTTTCTGATATCTTCTTCAACTTCTTTCTTCAGAGACTTGAAATTCTTGTCATTTGGGCCTTTTCCTTACTTGGTTAGAGTTACACCAAGGTATTTTATGTTATTTATGGCTATTTTGAGGGGTATTGTTTTGCTAAACTCATTCTCAACCTGTTTGTCTTCGTATAGAGGAGGTCTACTGATTTTTTGAGTTATTTTTGTATTCAGCCATTTTGTTGAAGGTGTTTATCAATGTTAGTAGTTCCCTGGTAGAATTTTTGGGGTCAGTCATGTATATTATCCTATCATCTGTAAATAGTGATATTTTTACTTCTTCTTTTCTGATTGGTATCCCCTTGATATCATCTATTTGTCTTATTGCTCTAAGACTTCTCTTACGATGTTGAAGAGATATGGAGAGAGTAGGCAGCCTTGCCTTGTCTCTGATTTCAGAGGGATTGATTTAAGTTTCTCTCCATTTAGTTTGCTTTCAGCTATATGTTTTTCGTATATTGCCTTTATTATGTTTAAAGTATGTACCTTGTATCCCGATTTCTTTAAGACTTTAAGCATGAATGGATGTTGGATTTTGTCAAATGCTTTTTTAACACCCTAGAAGATGATTGCCTGTTTTTGTTTTCTTTCAGTTTGTTTCTATGGTGGATTAGATTATTGGTCATAAGTCTGTTGAACAACCCTTTCATGTTTTCAATGAAGCCTAGTTGAACATTGTGGTTGATTTCTTTGATGTGTTCTTGAAGTCTGTTTCCAAGTATTTTATTGAATATTTTTGCTTCAATGTTCATACAGGAAATGACCAGGAATTCTCTTTCTTTGTGAGTCTTTGTAGGGTTTAGTTATTAAAATGACTGTGGCCTCATAGAATGAGATTGGTAATGTTCTTTCTGTTTCTATGTTGTGGAATAGTTTAAAGAGTATTGGTGTTAGCTCTTCTTTGAAGGTCTGGTAGAATTCTGCCCTGAAATCATCTGGCCCTGGACTTTTTTGATGGGATATTTTGATGATGGCTTCTATTAGGGGATATAGGATTATTTAATTTATTTAGCTGATATTGATTCCATTTCTTAAATGGAAGCAATCAAGAAAAACTGTCCATTTCATTTAGATTTTCAAATTATGTGACATATAGGCTTTTTTTTTTCAATGCAGTTTATTCAGGAACCTTGAACAATCATCTGACCCTGGGGAAAGCCAGCCCACAGCTTAAATAGCCTCTGGGTAGCCAGCCCCAGCATGCCACATGGGCAATGCAGATAGGTCCACATACATGGAAGCAAGCCAGATCCTCAGCCTTAGCCAAATATGGAGTTGTTTGTAACAGAGAGCACTCACCATCGGGAAGTTGGAAGGCAGAAACCAGCTCCATCTTTAAGGCGGGGCATTACTCAGCTCTCTACAGTTCCCCCTTTTTGTTTTAGACGCATCAGGCAAGAGTAGAGGTCTGATCTCTGATATTAGAAATAAATTGGGACTTTGTACCAATGTTCATTTAGGCTTTTGAAGTAAGATCTATTTTTTTTTTCCTTTTGGATTTTCTGAGTGTCTTTTGTTGCATCCCCCTTTTCATTTCTAATTTTGTTTCTCTGCCTTTTAGTTTTTTTGGCTAAGAGTTTGTCTATCTTATTGATTTTTTCTCAAAGAACCAGCTCTTTGTTTTATTGATGTTTCTAATTTATTGGTTTCAGCTCTTATTTTGCTTATTTCCCATTGCCGGATCTTCTTGGCTGTGTCTTTTCCTTTCTTTCTTTTTTCCTTGTTCTTTCATGTGTGCCATTAGGTTGTTTGTATGAGATCTCTCTCTCTCTCTCTCTCTCTCTCTCTCTCTCTCTCTCTCTCTCCCTCTCTCTCAGAAAGCACTCATTGTTATGAACTTTCCTATTAGCTCTACTTTCATTGTGTCCCATTAGTTTGGATCAGTTGTGCCTTCATTTTTATTAAATTCTAGACAGTCTTTTCTTTCTTTCTTTATTTCTTCTGTAACTCAGCTGTTGTTGAGTAGACAATTGTTCAGTTCCCATGTGTGTGTAGGCTTTTGGGTATTTCTGTTATTGTTGAGGTCTAGATTTAGACCATGATTATCTGGTATGATAGAAGTGATCATTTCAATACTCTTGTCTCTATTGAAATTTACTTTGTATCCAATTATATGGACAATCTTGGAGAAATTTCCGTGAGGTTCTGAGAAGAAGGTATAGCCTTTTTTGTCTGAGTAGAAACTTCTATAAACATCTATTAAGTCCATCTGATTTAAGACCTCTGTAAGTGTCATTATTTCTCTATTTAGCTTCTGTCTCAATGATGTGTCCATTGGTGAGAGTGGAATGTTTAAGTTTCCCACTAATAATATTTTGGGGTTGACGTGTGATTTAAGTTTTAATAAAGTTTCTTTTATAAATGCTGGAGACCTTGTATTTGAGGCATCGTTGTTCAAGATTGTGAGATCCTCATGTCAGATGTTCCTTCTGGTAAGAATGAAGTGTCCCTCCCTATCTCTTTTGATTAGTTTTGGTTGAAAGTCTATTTTAGTTTAGTATGTATATATATATATATATATATATATATATATATATATATTTAATACATAATACATTTTATTAGTTTAGTATACACACATACACATTATATATAAAATGTTAACTGTGCATTGTCCAAAATAGGAGAGTCCAATGCATATGAAATTATATGAAACTGAATTTTAATAAGATGAATATCATTTTTCTAAACAACTAAGACACACATAGAAAAATATGAGCAGATAAACAACCAAAAGAAAACTTATAAATGAAATGAAACTTAAAAGGCTATTGTGGACCATATTATAATTAAATAAAATTGAAAACATCCTAACTTTAAAGAGATAGAACAAGCAAATGAATATAAAATTGAGTTTTCAGAAATTCAAATTTACATTAATGAGTCCATTCTACCAAAGCATATGAGAAATACATTAGTTATACTAACAATAAAATATTTCACAATTCATTTTCTATTTTGCTGGAATAGAGTTGGGCACACCAGAAAGTCCACGAGTTGTGCACATATTCAGAAATTTTACAAATTTGTGTATCTATAAAATTATATTATATTGGTGAAGCCTCTTACTATACCCATAATTAGACTATAATGTAGATTTTTGTGGACTTAATTATTTTTATTCTTAGAAAATTGGTTGTCATCTGATCAAAAATTGTAAATTTCCTCAGAGAATACCCTTACCTATTACAATAAGATTTTAATATTGATTGCTGAGTAGTATTCCATTGTATAAAAATACCACAATTTCTGTACCCATTCCACCGTTGATGGACATCTGGGTTGTTTCCAGGTTCTGGCTATTACAAATAGAGCTGCTATAAACATGGTTGAGTAAGTGTCCTTTTTGTGTACTTGAACAAACTTTGGGTATATACCTAGCAGTGGTATAGCTGGGTCTGGAGGAAGCACTATTCCTATTTGTCTTAGAAAGCGCCAGATAGCTTTCCAGAGTGGTTGTACCAGTTTACATTCCCACCAGCAGTGGAGGAGGGTTCCCCTTTCTCCACAACCTCTCCAGCATGTGTTATCGCTTGAGTTTTTCATCTTGGCCATTCTGATGGGTGTAAGGTGATTTTGGAGGCAAATGGTGGGATCTAGAAAATATCATTCTGAGTGAAATATCCCAGAAGGAGAAAGACAAACATGGGATATACTCACTTATATAGACCTATAAGATATGATAAACATAATGAAATCTATACACCTAAAAAAGATAATCAATTGAGCAGACATGGGGTAAGATGATCAATCCTCATTTAGAAAG
Organism: Meriones unguiculatus; assembly: GCF_030254825.1. Classification (NCBI taxonomy): domain Eukaryota; kingdom Metazoa; phylum Chordata; class Mammalia; order Rodentia; family Muridae; genus Meriones; species Meriones unguiculatus. The sequence continues at coordinate 63,261,161 of NC_083364.1, forward strand.
ACAGATGGGATGTGCATTGAACGTATGACAGGAGTCTACTGAGCGCATCTGAAAGACTCTAACTAGCAGTGTTTTCAAAGCAAAGACTCATGACCAAACCTTTGGCAGAGTACAGGGAATCATAAGAAAGAAGGGGAGTTAGTCTGATGGGGAAAGGATAGGAGCTCCACAAGGACCAAATATATCTGGGCACAGGGTCTTTTCTGAGACTGACATTCAACCAAGGACCATGTATGGATATAACCTAGAACCTCCACTCAGATGTAGCCTGTGGTAGCTCAGTAACCAATTGGTTTCCCAAAGTGAGGGGAACAGGGACTATTTCTAACCGGAACTCAATGACTGGCTCTTTGGTCTCCCCACCCCCGAAGGGAGGAGCAGTCCTGTTAGGCCACAGAGGAGGGCTTTGCACCCAGTCCTGAAGATACCTGATAAAACAGGATCAGATGAATGGGGAGGAGGTCCCCCCTATCAGTGGACTTGGAAAGGGGCACGGTGGAGATGAGGGAGGGAGGGAGGGACTGGGAGGGAATGAGGGATCGGGACACGGCTGGGATACAGAGTTAATAAATTGTAACTGATAAAAAAAAATAAAAAAAAAAGAATGTGAAGAAGAGAAAAAAAAAGATTTTAATATTGATCACATGAGGTGATAATCAGCACCCACTACATGATATCATGTAAGTTTTATTTTGTTTTGTATAAAGTGTGTACAATTTTCTATTTTAAGAGGTATGAAAGCATAAGAACATATATAAAGAAAATTAGAAAAAAAGGAAAGAGAGCTAAGGTTACAGAGAAGGGAGAATGATGGAGTGAGGAAGTGTGACAGTGTTCCTTCTTTAGCATACATTCTTAAATGATTGGGTGTTTTAGGAAATATATTTTGTTTGTAGCTAATGCCAGTCCATGCAGATAATGCACTGTCCTCAGAAAAGTAAGTTTTGTTTCTTTGTAGTTTGAAGATGTTGAAGTGACTACAGCTTAAAGGCAAAAAAAATGCCTCCTCAGTGGCAAGCCAGTTTATCACCATTTGTTTCCTTTGATTTAAAAATTAATTTAACTGGCTGGGAAAGCAAGCATTTGTGTCTGTCAGCCAGAATTGAGCTGAAAAGAGATTATACACTCTCTTTACATTTGAAAGTGTATTAAATTTGGTTGCCTAAGGTTTTCAATGAGCTGAATACATGCTAAGGCAGAGCTGACTACCATTCAGATGACAGTTGTAAGTGTGTGTTGCACACAGCATGTTGCCTAAATAAAACAGTAACCTTCTAATCACGAACTACTTGCACTCCCCAAAGGCCAAATATCACTGCTTCACAATTGGTATCATTTCC